>NC_045770.1:106386938-106686938 GCF_008692025.1 Phocoena sinus | reverse complement strand
ACCCACTCATGGGGAAACGAGCTATTTTTGTTGTAAAGACAATAGGGTGGGATCAACATGGTAGGAAAAAAGGTCCCTCCTCACCCCCATTCCTCCACGCTAATCACTCTTGTGTCCTGTGTTTTATGTCTGCCCCCTGCCAGGACCAGGCCCCAGGTAATACATGGCTATCACGTTTTCCATATAAAAGGATGTCTATATTTTTTCTCCTGTTTGCAAACAAAATACACATACAATACTGAATGCTGCTTTTTCACTTAATATTTGATCACGAGCTTTTCCCCACCCAGCACATAATCGCCGTAATTATCCTTCAAGGTGTCCTGAGCTAGGCAGCATCACCTGGTAGTTCAGACAAATTCCAAAGCCCGGGTCCCTGCCTATGAATCCTGGCTCTGCCCTTAGGCCGCTGAGCACCTACAGGCAAGTTGCTTGACCTCTCTGTGCCTCTGTTTTCTCCTCTCTGAGAAAATCCACTAGGGTCGTTATGCGGCTTAAAGGAGTTAATATTTATAAAATGCTTCAAAGAGCACGTTGCCTATAGCAAGTACTATATCAGTGTCTGGCAAATAGATTTGCTGTTTTTGTCAAACTCTGGGTGTGACCACCCCCTGCGGGCTACAAATTACATCCAGAAGAATAGCATTGCCTGCTTGGCTTTCTCTTTCTCCTTGATGGTTACTAAACGGGGAGCAGTGTGTGGGTTTGGCCCCTGGATTCAAAACTCAGTTCATCCACTCCCCCCGTGTGCTCTTGAGGAAACTGGTTACGTTCTGTGCCTCAGTTTCCTCACCTGTGAAATGGAGCCAGTTGTCTCTACCCTGCCTGTTGCACAGAACTCGGGTTCCAGGCAAAGAGGGGTGTGGGGTGAAAGGGAAGACATGCCCAGAGGTGGAACTCTTTGGGGAAAATAAAATGAGAGAGATTTGGAGTGTAGGAGGGACCCAGGATGCTGACTGAGTGGTTAGTTAGGGTCCGAAGCTAGCCAGCATGAAGCGGGCAGAGGCTGCTTCCTGACCTACCCAGGCTCAGTAGGGGGCCCCCAGCTCGTGCCCAAAGGGCCTGAATGTGTTGCTGTCACTCACTTTTATCACCCACCTTCTCCCTGGTGGTAGGTGTCTCCTGGCCCTCCCCACCCACCCCTGCCTCCACCAGGAAAAGAATGTGTCCTCTTCACACTGCATCCTCAGCTCATGGCCTGGCGTGAATTCAAAATGCTGTTGAATGGTTGAATGAAGAATGAATGAATGAGAGAATGACAACATGTTTATACAGGAGTTCTCAGACTGTATTTGATCTCACAGATGGTCTAAGACAACAACTTCCATAGCTGGTGGATGTCAGATTTGCCTTGTTGGAAATTTGGAAGCTACTGAAGCCTGGGCGGGGCTTATGGTGAAGATGGCCATGTCTCCTTAGTGCTCATGACACGTGCCGAGTGGCTGTCCGGGGTCTCCAGGTAGGTATGTGTCTTCCAGGTGGATGTCAGTGGCCTCGAGGTCTGATCTGTCTGATTTCAATCAGTCACAGGTGAGCCACCAGTGGTTTGAACGTATGCTCCCAAGGCCACCTTGATGGGTGGCACCTGCAGAGTCATCCCAGCGGAAGACGCACAGAGACACAGATGCTGACGGTCGGGCTCGCGACGAACTTCTTTTGGGAAGGAATTAAGGCCCGATGTTTTAAGAATACTTTTACAAGAGGTTTGTGATGCGAAATCAGGTTTCTTCATGGGTTATCTTCTAAAATGACCTTGTACCATCAGGGCTCCCAGGGGCAGGTCCTCAGAGCTGGTACTGCCTCTGGCTCCTGGGGCTTTCCTGTCCTTTCCCCATCCCAGGGCCAGTGATGGGGTTACATTGCAGGACAGAGAGCTAGGAAGAAGGATCTGGACCAATTGCTGGCCCTGCCACATCTAGCAGTGTGACTGCAGGGCTTAAGCCGGTGAAGATTGCAAAAAATAGTTACGTCCAGTTGCACTCCTGGCACTGCACACAGGGGCTGTAATTACTCTCACTGTTAGGACTATCGGTGCTATTTCCTTTGGAATTCAGCCAGCCTGATCTGAACCGGGCCGCTCCTACGAGCCTCCCTATGGGTCTTGCTAAGTGAAGTAAGCCAGACAGAGAAAGACAAATACCATATGATATCACTTATATGTGGAATCTAAAAAAAAAAAAAAAAGATAGAAATGAACTTATTTACAAAACAAATAGACCCATAGGCATAGAAAACAAACTTACGGTTACCAAAAGGGAAAGGGGGGAGGGATAAATTAGGAGTTTGGGATTAACAAATACACATTACTCTATATAAAAGAGAAAACCAACAAGGACCTACTGTACAGCACAGGGAACTCTACTCAATATTTTGTAATAGCCTATAAGGGAAAAGAATCTGAAAAAGAATAACTGAATCACTGTGCTGTACACCTGAAACTAACACAACATTGTAAATAAACTACACTTCAATAAAAAAAAAAATAGGTGTGGCCCGTCACAAAAGACCACCTATTGTTATGTGACATTTCCAGAATGGGCTTGTTTAGACAAACAGAAATTAGGTGAGTACTGGCCAGTGGCTGGGGGTTGGGAGAAAAGCGAGCAATTCTTACGGGTGAAGGGTTTCTGAGGGGTGAGTAACATGTTCTAAGTTGATAGTGGTGATGGCTGAGCGTCTGAATGCTCTAAAACCCGCTGAACCCACTAAAACACCTTAAGTGGGTGAACTGTGTGACATGAGTTATATCTCAATAAATCTCTATAAAAACAAATAGCTTTGTGAGTTGGCACTGCGGAAAGAGCCCAGGTACCAGCCTGCGGCAAAGTCCCATGGCAGCCTCAGCAGGGCTGGGACAGTGGGTACCCCGGCCAGGTTGTCCCCGGGTGCCAGACAAGGCACCCAGGACCCTGGATCTCTCTTTGCTGTGGAGTCAAGTTGTCAAAATGTGGCCTCATCTAGGTACAAGAAAGATTCTGTTTAAAAGCTCATCAGGACTTCCCTGGTGGCGCAGTGGTTAAGAATCTGCCTGCCAATGCAGGGGACACGGTTTCGAGTCCTGGTCCGGGAAGATCCCACATGCCACGGAGCAATTAAGCCCGCGAGCCACAACTGCTGAGCCTGCGCTCTAGAGCCCGCGAGCTACTGAGCCCACGCGCCACAACTACTGAGGCCCGCGCGCCTAGAGCCCATGCTCTGCAGCAAGAGAAGCCGCCGCAATGAGAAGCCCGCGCACTGCAATGAAGAGTAGCCCCAGCTCGCCGCAACTAGAGAAAGCCCGCGCGGCAACAAAGACCCAACTCAGCCAAAAATAAAATGTAATTAAAAAAAAAAAAAGCTCATCACTGGTGATTTATAAGGGAGGCTACAGCAGCCGTTTGGGGAACACAGAGCCTGGGAGGGGTGCCTGCCTTGGGGCAAAGCACTTGTCTTCCACCTTTACCAGGAGCTCTGTTTTAGGGGCCTACGCTCCCCAAACTCCCGTGATCCCACATTCGTAGCCGGGCGGGGGGGGCAGTGGGAAGGGGCCTAGGGCTCTGGCATCTTTACTGGTCCAGGTGTGACTGGGTCAAAGCCTCCACCCCATGCCATGGCCCGGCGCCCTGGAGGTGGCATTGGTGGGACCCCGCGGGTCAGGGAGGGTCAGGTAAGAGGGTGCAGGGCATGGGGTGGGGGCAATGGCCGCCAGTCTGCAGGCAGGTGAGATCAAAAGCCGCAGGAACAAGAGGGGCCGAGGTGATTGTCCAGCAAAGGCAGGGCGCTCTGGGGAGCCCACACTCCAAAGGATCCCCCGCCCTGGGAACAGGTGCCTGTACAGGGCCGAGGTCGGGGTTTGACTTGGATTCTGGTGCCCGCTGTTCACTCAGAACAAGAGCACCGAAGAGCAGGCTGAGGGCCTTCTGGGTTGCAGGCCCTGAGCCGCGGGGAGAGGCTCCTTTGTCAGGATGAAATTGGCATCGTGGCTCTGAGACACGTCCCCAGGAGAGACACCCACACCTCTCAACCACCCGGTAACGAGGCTGGCCCAGGGACAGCGACCCCGCGCTGTCCTCCAGCCTAATGACAGCGCCGAGAATTCAGCCCATTTTCCAGTAATCTGTGGCTAAAAGGATTTAAAATTCAAGAGAGAGAAATGCGGAGGCCAATTAGCTACATTGTGTGGGCCTCAAGCCGGCCGTGGCCGCATCTATTGGGCCCCAAGGCCCCTCTTAAGTCAAGTGGGGTCTTGGCTTAAATGCCGCCGTCCGTCAGTCCCCGAGTTGTACCTACTTTCATCTCCCTGTGTCAGGGTTTTGCGTGTGAATTGGGAGAGTGGGTCTAGGGCCTGGGCTCTCCAAGGAGCCCTGCCCAGGTCTACACTGTAGTTCATTACTTACAGCGCGGAGGTGGGCGGCGGGAAGGTTCCTGTTTGTGCTGACATTCACCCAAAATAACCTGCAAGGGGACCCTTGGTGGGTCTGATTTTCCGCTCGCGGGTCCGGTTGATGAGTGGAAGAGAGCAAGGCTGTGGAGTCTGAATCCAGCCCCGCCGTGCACACGCACCGAGCTCCTGCTGCCTGGGCTCCCACCAGATGCAGCATCCTTCCTGGGCAGAGCTGCTGTCAGAGGAAAATGCGCGTGTACAGGGCACAGGGCGGGACCCCGCTGCCCCCCCCACCCCACCCCCCGCCCCCGGTCCGCTTCCTTCCTTCTTGTCTCTGCAGGCGTTAATCCTGATCCCTCATTGTCCCCTCTGCCCCAGCCAAATGGCCTCGGCTAAGCATGTCTCGAGTACCAACTCCCTTACGAATCACCAAAGCAATACCTGCTCACAGTAAAAATCAAAACAACAGTGAAATCAGCACCAAAGGGTGGGACTTCCCTGGTGGCGCAGTGGTTGAGAGTCCGCCTGCCGATGCAGGGGACACAGGTTCACGCCCCGGTCCGGGAAGATCCCACATGCCGCGGAGCGGCTGGGCCCGTGAGCCATGGCCGCTGAGCCTGCGCGTCCGGAGCCCGTGCTCCGCAACGGGAGAGGCCGCAGCGGTGAGAGGCCCGCGTACCGCAATAAAAAAACACCAAAGGGTGATAGTGAACCGTCCTCTTCCCACTCATCCCTTCCTGCATCCTCCTTCCCAGAGGTAACTAACCACTCCTACAGTTTCCTGTATCTTTCAGAAACATTCTGCGTATCCACGAGTGTGCGCAAATACTAATAACGCAGTAAGCACAGGTCCGGTACCCAGCATGCCAGACACTGTCCCGAGTGCTTTGCCTGTGCTAACTCATCTCAGCCTCACGGTAATCACCCCCTTTTGCAGATGAGGAAACTGAGGCTTGGAGAGGTTCACTTGCCCAAACCCACACAGGTAGTAAGTGGCAGAATTTGGATTTGAACCCAGCAAGTCACAGACGGGATTGCAGTCCCCACGCTGTGACGCTACTGTGTGGTTCCCGTACAGGCCACCCCAAGAGCCTTCCGTCCAGGGAGCTGTCTGTCACGGCGACGACTGCACACCACAGTCTCCACGTGGGGGTGGTTTGCATTGTATCTGGGTTGATATCCTGGTGAGCGAGGCTGCAGTGGACGTTCCTAGGCATATTTCTTTATGGACTTTGTGAGATGAAGTGCCACCTGCGGGATTCCTAGAGCCAGGGGCATTCCAGTGACCATCGTCACAGATCCTGCCCGATGTCCTTCCTGGAGGTGGCCCTGGCTTGCACGCCTTCCAGCTCTGCAGGACACGCCTGAGTGCAACTCTCTTCTTTGCAGCTACCCGGACAGTCCTGTCTGCTGGACGGACTCCCTCCCGTTTGAAAACTGCCTCAGAATCAGCTCCACGCCTCTGATGAGTAGTTCTTATGACGGGTCATTTTCTAGTCTACAAATTTTCTGGAGTTTTGCCAGACCCGATGTTCCAGAAAACCCCCTCTATCCCTATTGGAAGCAGTGACGCCAAATGGGCTGCCCACCCTGCCAGGCGGTGAGATGAGGTGATGCTGTTTTGTTCTCGCCCGCCCGCCCGCCTTAAGTGCCAGTATTGTCAGGACCCGTATTTCCAACTTCCTTTCTGCACTTTTTCACTCAAATGACCAATGTTATCAGATCAAAGGATGCTATGGGGATCTCATTCATTCATTCATGTATTCATTGATCATCTCCAGGGGGATTGATTCAGGCCAAGCCCCACGTGGAGACACTGAGGAAGTAGAGAACAGCAGAGCAGTCCTGGCCTCCTTAGAACCTCGCGGCCCCGTGGGTGAGACGGACTCGAGGAGCGGGGAGGAGGGACTCCTGATCCAGCCAGGGAGTGTGGGGAGGGGGATGCAGGGCCCCCCCCCTGAGGAGGGACCCTCTGAGCTGGACCGCCAAGAACAGGAAGAATCTAGGCAAGCCAACAATGGGAACAGAGAGGGGATTGGGTGCTGTAAGTGGTGTGAACAGCCAGGGCAGAGATCCCAAGGTCCGGCAGAGCCCGTGCTCCCAGGGGGGTGCCGGGAGCAGTGACTAGTCAAGGCCAATGGGCAGGGGCTGGACCGTGCCTGAGGTCAGGGTCCTAACCCTGCCGGTGAGGAGTTATAGCACTGGCTATTCGTGGCAGGCCCAGCGGGCTTGCAGGCAACACTGGCCGCTGGCCAGGATGGAGATGCCAGGGGACCCCTGGGGGGCTGTCTTGCTCTGTGGAGGAAAGCCCGCCCAGTAGGGAGAGGGGAGGTGAGCGTCCTTCCCCGGCCTCCTGAAGCTGGGAAATAAGAAACATTTCCTAACAACAAAAGTAAGCGTGCGCCCAACCAGCCCCTTCCTGACCTGACTCCCTCACGCCTTTGCCTGATCCAGGATTTGGGCCCACAGTGATGAGAGACTAGGATTCAGAACCCACCGGTCCACTGATGCCATCTGGCAGCCTGTCCCCTGGCAGGCAGTCTGCTGGTGGGGGGTGGCCAGCCAGTGAAGGCCCAGAACACAGCCCCTTCTCTCTGCAGGCTTGGGGTCAGACAGCCGTGCCCAGAAGTCCTGTGGGAAGTGAAGGCGCACACAAGTAGCATGCCAGTCCCTGGGGGCAGGGCCAGGGCACTCCTCCCTGCCAGCGCCCTGAGAGCACCTTTCACGCCACGGCCTCCACTGGCCAGCGCCCCACAGCTCCTGGTGGCCGTCTCCACCATCCTGGCCATGGGACACAGGATGGCACTAGAACAGAGACAGACAGGGCCTGCCTGCCCTCCCAGCCGGGAGACGCGGGCCTCGGAGTCAGGATGGCACGTGGGAGGTGAGGGAGACTCACCGTGCCTGGGAAGCTGGGAGCTTCCAAGTGCTGTGCACTGGGGCTTGCAGGAGTTTCTAGAAGGAAAAGGCTAATGGGCGCCCCGGGTGGCGGAGGGACCAGCAAGTGTAAAGACCCTGGTGAGGGTGGGGCAGGGGTGATCTTGTGGAAGTGGGTTTGCTTCCATAGCTCTTACCAAGCTCTGCCAAGCCGTGATGGGGGTGGTGGGCGGCAGGTAGAAATCACAGGCCAAGCCCCTGTCTCCACCTCTCCCCATCCACAGGCCTGGGGGCACACCTCATTGCTGGCACTTCTCATGGGCTATTGTGTACCCTCAAATTCGTATGTTCAAGTCATTAACCCCTACTACTTCAAAATGTGGCTGTATTTAGAGATATGCTCTTTAAAGATGTAATTAAGGTAAAACGAGGCCACTAGGTTGGGGCCCTAATCCCATAGGACTGGTGTCCTTATAAGAGAGGAGGTCGGGACTTGGACACACACAGAGGGACGACCCCGTGAGGACACAGGGAGAAGACGGCCGTCTACATGCCAAGGAGAGAGGCCTCGGGAGGGACCGTCCCTGCACACACCTGGATCTCAGATTCTAGCCTCAGGACTGGAGACAGGGACTGTCTGTGTGTGAGCCCCCCGGGCTGCGGGACCTTGTTATGACGGCCCGAGCTAACTAATATGGCCCTCGCTGCATGGTCATCACCCTGCCCTTTACCCTGAGTCACCTTTCAAGGTGAGCTGCAGAGGCACTGGTCCCTGCTGGTCGCCATGGGTGAGTTGATGGCTTGCAGTGGGCACTCATCTGAGCGCTCCCTCACGGAACCCTCACACCCAGTGTGTGCAGGGGGAGGGACGGTCACTCCTGTTACAGAGGGGGAGACTGGGGCATGCAGAGGTCCGGCCAGGCACCGGAGGGCACGGCCACAGGCCACGTCTCCGAGGCCATGCGCCTGGTTGTTCCAGCTGCCCCGTGTGCGGCCCCATGCCCGGCACTGAGGGGGCACAGGGGCCGGAGGCTGCCCTCGGTCTGGTGCGGGCAGGGGCGGGGGCAGCTCACAGTGTGTCTCCCCTCCACCCCTCAATCCTGAAACAATTCCTCTTCCTCCCCCTTTCAGACTCAGCTTGGAGCTTCATAACAGCCAGGAAATGAGCCAAAGGTCCACTGACAGAAGAATGGCTGAACGAAGTGTGGTCCATCCATACAAGCGACTGTAACTCAGCCATGAAAAGGATGGAGGCACTGACACCCGCTACCACGTGGATGAACGTCGAAACATTATGCCAAGTGAAAGAAAGCAGACACAGAGAGACAGATAACGTACCAGTCCATTCTATAAAATGTCCAGAATAGGGAAATCCATAGAGACAGAGAGTAGATTCATGTTGCTTAAGGCCGATCAGGGAAGGAGGCATAGGTAAATGACCGCTGAAAGTTGAGGGTTTCTTTTGGGGTGATGAAAAGATTCCAGAACCGACCTGGTGATGGCTACACGGCAACAATGTATTAAAAGTCATTGAATTGTACACTTTAAAGGGGTGAATTGTAGGGTATGTGGATTTATATCTCAGTAAAGCTCTTTAAAATTAAAAAAATAAATTTTTTAAAAGACTCAGCTTGGGTGGTCGTAGCCCCTAGGCCCCCAGACTTCACGTTACCCTCCTGGGGTCTCCTTCCGCCCCGCTGGTGAGCCGCTGTGCACTTGGGATGCTCCTGACCCATGACCCGGCACTGGAACTGGCCTACACCAAGGTCCTGCTGGCATATAGGAAAGTGGCAGGTCCCCTCCTCCCTGTGCCCAGCAGCCCTCACTCTCCCTGGGTACAAGCAGTGTTCAAGGCCCCTTGGGTGCCAGCAGGGTCACCACTCCTGCAGCCCAGTGGTCCTGGGACATTTGGCAAGAAGGGGGCCCCCAGCCAGGAGCATCCAGGAGGACCCTCAAGAGGGAGCTGTGCTCCCCAGTTGGGGGCTCCTGCCTGGCGCTGGGACCAGGCTCTGCCCTTAGGAGTGGGGCAGCTTTGGCTGGGGAGGGCAGCCAAATGGTCTACCCAGAGGCAGTGTCTACTGGCAAAAACTGGCCCTTGGCTTGTTGCTCCTTGGCTTGTGACTTTGCTGGAAGCAAAGACGGGGCCTGAGAACAAAGAGTCCCCTGCTCATCCCTGGACCCTGCGGCCTACTGGGGGGTCAAATGGCCAGGTGCCCACACTGAGGCAGGTGGAGGTTCCTGTCACCTCACCTCACCTCCCAGCTGTGTGACCTCAGGCAAGTCTCTTCATATCTCTGAGCCTCCGTTTCTCACCTCTAAGGTGGGGCTGAACAGGGCTGTCGGTCGGGTTTCAGGGCCCGCTGGGTCTGAGCAGGTCCAATGCAGGCCAGGCCTCTCTCCCCTGCTCTTGGGGAGGGTGGGGGGTAATTAGAGTGAGTTTGGGGCCTGAAAGCCAGCGCCACATCTGACAGTCACCCCGGTGGGCAGGCTGGGACCACGTCACAGAACACCGTCCTTTGTCCCCTCCCCTCCCCTGCTCCCTCTCCAGGGGAAGGGCTGGAGGTGTCGGCTTGGACCTAAGTGGGGTCACAGGGGGTCACCCAGGTACGAGATAGGGTTGGGAGGGGATCTGGGGGTGAGGACACCCAGAGCAGAAGTCCCAGAGCAGTGGTGAGGCTGACAGGGGCCAAGCCTGAGGGTGTCCAGGCTGGGGTCTGGAAGAGACCAGTTAGTCAAATGGATGCAGAGACCATTTGGAAGCAATTAACAGGATGGCTATTACCGCATTACCCCCCAAGCTGGTTCCGTATTGAAGGGGAGGTCGCCGCGGTGGGGATGTGTGAGCGCACCACCCAGCCCAGCACGACTCTGCGAAAGACATCTCTGCCCGGCCCGGAAGATTCCACGAAATCAGGCACCCTTCCCTCAGCTGGGCCCCAGGGTCCGAGAGCCTGGCAGCCCAGCGGCAGAGTCAGATCCAAGCGTGTGGGAGTGTCCGGGGGCCAGGAAAGACGGGGGTCAGGAAAGACAGGGGCCCGGGAGATTCTGATGAAGAGGAACCTCAGTGGGTGGGGAAGCAGAGGCACGGGGCCAGGAGGGAGAGGCCGCAGGTAGTGGGCTGGGGGTGCAGGCAGGTGGGCGAGTGCCCCCCAACACTAGCAGAGGATGGGGCTGCCGCAGGGCCTGGTGCGGGGCAAGGCGGGGTGCGGCGCAGATGTCAGCTTTGGGTTTTAGGCACTACCTATGCCTTCAGCCTAGAGGCTACGGCCAGGGCCCGGGGAACTCAGCTGCCTTGGAGAAATCCCCCTAAGCCGTGGTGAGCCGGGCCCACTGGAAGGGACCTGGGGAAGGGGTCCAGCTGTCCAGGCATGTCTGTTCACAGTGCCCTGTTTCACTCTTGGAGGCATCTCGGTTTGCAGAATGAACTGTGGCTCCCTATTGATGGGGCCAGATCTGCACTGACATGGTGGCAGGACCCTTGCAGGGGCACTTCTACTATTTCCACTGAGTTTCTCTCACTACATTTGAGGCATTTTACTCATTGGCCTCGCTACGTGGTATGTGGTATCTTAGTTCCCCGACCAGGGATCGAACCCGTGCCCCCAGCAATGGAAGCGCGGAGTCTTAACCACTGCACCGCCAGGGAAGTCCCTATCTGAGGCATTTTATATACGAGAAGGCAGCATCTCAGAGGGGTGATGCCAAATGGCCAGGGTCACAGGACCAGAAAGCAGCCAAGCCACTCACTCATTCATTCAAGGAATCGGTTCTGAGAGGCTTCTGTGAGCCAGGCACAGTCTAGGAGCTGAGGGTACAACAATGAACAAACCCAGCAGAACCTCCTGCCCTCCTGACCTCTCACCGCCCTTGGACCCCTGCTCTGTGGAGCCCCCTCCCCCCACCAGTTCTAGGGTGCAGGCAGACTGGGGTGGGTGCAGGGTGACCCACCATGAGAAGGTTTGAAACTGGTCCCAGGGCACTGTTGAGGCCTCAGGCATGGGGTAGGAAGGAGGCTGCAAACCCAGAGCTTCCCCTATTGGAGTTTCCTGGCTCCTCCCATCTTCCGGAGGCACCTGACCCCCAGAAGCTTCCCCTATTGGAGTTTCCTGGCTCCTCCCATCTTCTGGAGGCACCTGACCCCCAGAAGCAGAGCAAATGGCGTTTAGGGCACCTACAGCCTTCACTGTGTCTCTCCTGTGTTCTCATTGGAAGTTCAAGGGACCAGCAGCCCCAGGCCAGCCCTGTGGGTACAGCTCCAATGGGCTCCCCCTGGCTCCTACCTCGGGGGCTGCCTGGGGGCTGTCCTCTGTCCCTTGTGAAACAGGCTCCACCATTAAGGGGCTCTAGCAATCAGTGGCCTGGTCTTTAAGTCTAAAGACAGACCCTAGCCAGAAACCACCTTCTCTGGGGCTGGGGTACCGAGTGATGTCCCGCGGCCACTCAGGCACTGAGTGTACTGGGAAGGGCTCACTGAGGACATGCTGCCCTATCTGTGTTAGGCCAGGGTGGTGAGACATATCCCAGTGGGCCCTGCTACCTCCTGCAGCTCAAGAGAGTCCCTGGTGCACTCCCCACATGCCCCTCCCCTGGGAAGGACCAAGGTTCCAAATTCTGATGCATGTAGAAGGGATGGGAGATGCCAGCCCACCTGGCTCACCCCTGAGCTCCTGGACTGGGAGCCAATGCTGTAGCCTAGACTACTGGACCCTACAGCCCCCACCCCACCCCCCGACCTCGCAAGTGCCCTTGCTTGAGCATGGGTGTCAGTATCAGGCTGGCTGCTGGCCAGGGGGCTGCTGGGGCACAGAGGCTGCGGGAACAAGAGAGGTAGTGGGGATGTGGCTTTTCCCGACACTCCATGCTCAGCCCCATTTCACTGGGTTCCCTGGGGGAGGGGCCCCCATGCAGTCTCCAGGGGCATCGACACTGCTACTTGGAACCCACCAGGCCGGGATATCCATCCACCTTTGCCACTTTCCTCCCATCTCCCTTCTCTGTGGCCACCAGGCTTCCCATGTTTTTCTCTGGGCATCACTCCCCTGCTCTCTTGGTCTCCATCTCTGTTTCTCAGTCTCTCTTTCCTTTCTGTCATATTCTCTCCCATTCTCTGAGATCTTTCTCCCTGTCTTTCTGTGTCTGTCTCTCTTGCTTTAGGGCTCTCTGACTCTGTGCCCCTTTCTCTGGCTCTCCTGTCCCCCTCCTACCTCCCCAGCCCGCTCTCTGGCCGACCTGCTGTTGGGACAGGACCCTCCAAGCGCAAACCTCACCCTTCCCGATCTGCCCTGTTGGGATGCGCGACGGGATACGGCACCTCCCGACCGGTCCCGCCAAGCCTCGGGCCGCCGAGAACAGCGTCCTGGCTCCAACGGGGAGCCCTGGGCGCAGTCAGAACCTTGGGGTCCCCCACGCGCGCCCGCGCCAGGGCCCTCCCCTCCGCCGTGCTCTTCAGCCCCCTTCATTATGCGCCGCCTTTAATGGGCGTTTGTCAGCGCGACTTCCCCGCAAGTTGTTTTCGCGGACATCAGTCACCGGCGGCGTTCCCATTGTGCCCTGGGATTGATGGGGGGCGGGAGGGGGTGACAGGGCCTGGGGCGGCCGCCTCGAGGCCTCGGTCTATAATTTTCGGAGGCATAATTGGTCTGAGGGAGGGGGCGGGGGAGGGGCGGGGAAGGGACCTTTCGGAGCCGGGAGGGCGCACGGCGGCGCGGGCCGCGCGGCGGAGCGGAGCCGCGGCTCGACGGCTGGCCGCGGGGGTCGAGTGTGCTCTGGCGGCGCCCGGCCCGAACCCCGCGCCCCGCCGGGCTCCCCAGCCGCCCGGCCTCCCGCCCCTCCCGCGCCTCCGCCTGGGGACCACGTCGGCCTTTTGTTGCCCAACCGTCTTTTCTTTCAGCTCTTTGCGCAGCAACGGAAATTTCACCCGATCCTGGGTGAAAATTAAAGGATCTCTCTTTCTCTCTCCCACCCGCCCCCGTCCCTCCTCTTCGCTCCCCTCCCCCCACCCCGCGGAGCCGGCTCCGAGCGCCTCGCCCCGGCTCCGCCGCCGTCCCTTCCATGGGCGCCGCGCTCTGCTGCAGCCGCCGCCGCCGCGGGGCGGGCGCGATGCCGCGATGGGCCTGATCTGGCTTCTGCTGCTCGGCCTGCTGGAGCCCGGCTGGCCGGCCGCGGGCCCCGGGGGGCGGCTGCGGCGCGATGCGGGCGGCCGCGGCGGGGTCTACGAGCACCTCGGCGGGGCGCCCCGGCGCCGCAAGCTCTACTGCGCCACCAAGTACCACCTCCAGCTTCACCCGAGCGGCCGTGTCAACGGCAGCCTAGAGAACAGCGCCTACAGTGAGTGTGTGGCCCCGCGGCGCCGCGCGGGGCATCCCCGGGGAGGATCGCAGGAGGGGTTGGTGCGCGAAGGGTGCGCAGGGACGCAGACCAGCCCTGCTGCCAGAGGGAGACCAACCGGGTTCCCTGGCCTCCTTCAGCGTCCGGGAGAAGAGCGAGAGTGGAGCTGGGGTGGGGCGCGGGACACGTCCGAAGAGGGCTCGGGGAGGTGGCTGCCCGCTGTCGGGCCGGCTGGCCTGGCCCAGCCTGCCCCCAACCCCGCCCGTTCGTCCGAGGGGGTGCGAGGTGGGCCGTCCGGGGGCTCCCTGCTCGGCTGGGTTCGGAGGTCCTGCCAAGTTTGACCCTTTGGAGTTTTTCGGAGAAAAGGCCCTGGACAAGGCATTTCTCATCCTCTTTATTAGTTTGACGATTTCTCCTCCTGCTGCCCGCCCCGGGGCGCCCCATCATCCCTTCCGCCCTCGCGGCCGCCCCGCGCCGCCTGTGCGCGGAGGACACTCGCGCGGACATAGCGGGGCTCTGGGGAGGCGGCCGCACGGATAGAGAATCGTGTCCCCAGACCGGAATCCCCAGCCTTCCCGCCTCTACCTTTGGCCGCAGAGAGACAGGCCGGGCGCGCGCCCCGGCCCCGGGTGGGGGGCCGCGGGTTGCGGCTTAGGAGCACGCAGGGGCGTCTGCCTGGGTCTGGGGGCGCAGATACACTTTCACCGCGCCCAGCAGCCAGGACCCGCGCCCGGACTGCGCTGGAGCCGAAGTCCCGCGAGGCTCCAAGGTTTGGTTCCTTCGGCCGGGGGACCCGGGCTCATGCTGAGCCCTCCTTGCAGGAGCGCGAGGCCGGGGTGACTCGGAGCAGCTCCGCTCGCTGGGGGGCTGGAGGCCCGAGGCAGGAACTCAGTGGGCAGCGTGGGAGTGTGGCCGGGGTCTCGGGGGTTCTCCGCTGCGACCCGCGCTCTGCGCCCTCCCCGGGCGCAGGAAGTGGTGCGGTGGATTCAAGGCGGCGGCCGGAAAACTCTACTTCCTCCAGGAAAGCCGCAGTAGTGCGAGGGCGTCTTCGGCAGACGCCTCCGGAGCCGCGCGGTGGGAGCCAAATGTTGCCAGGATGTCCCCGCGCTCAGGACGGGGTTACGGGAGCGCCTGCGCTCGCCTAGTAGCGATACCTCGTTTCTCTCCAAATCCAGCCTCCCCCTTGGAGTCGCAGAGCATCCAAATTCTTGAGGCATCCAGGACGGGCAGCCCATAGGCTGAGGGAGGAGGGCGCGCGCCTTCAGCCGCCCCTGTCCCGCATCCAGATGCGCGCTTCTCTGGTTTTCGGGCCGGCGCCGCGGAATCCGCCCAGCCTGCGTCCCGGGGACGC
Organism: Phocoena sinus; assembly: GCF_008692025.1. Lineage (NCBI taxonomy): Eukaryota > Metazoa > Chordata > Mammalia > Artiodactyla > Phocoenidae > Phocoena > Phocoena sinus. The sequence goes on along the minus strand of NC_045770.1, from coordinate 106,672,020 downwards.
GAGAGGCCAGCATCCTGCACCCCCGTACGCTCCGCACAAGCCTCCGGCGGCCCGCGTCTGGGCCCTAGGATGGCTGACGTGTTCGGGGCCAGACGCACTGCCAGAGATGCGCCCCCTGGAGAGGGCACCGGCTGTTACCCCAGCCGCCCTTCCTCGGAGCCATTCTCGGGGGACAATGGCCCCACCTGGGGCTTCGGAAAAAAGTGCTTTCGGGTCCAAAAGGGAGGCGTTGGGGGAGATTTCACCTTTCTTACATTCAGTGGAGAGCGGTGAGCGCAGGTGGCTTCCCTTTGTGAGCTCCGGGGTCTAATCCGGCCTCCTGCCAACATCCTGTAACCTGCATACAGGCCCGAGACAATGATCTCACGCCCACGTACATTGCCAGCGGGTTTGGGTGGCACCCAGAATGCACCAGTGGATTCCATTATCAACTCACCTCAGCAAGGGCCCAGCTCCCTCTCCGGGGCCTCTCCTAGCACCCAGTGCTGTCCTGAGCGGGGGAGTCCAGACCCCGCCATCTGCAGCAGGGCTTTGAATCCCAGTTCAAACACCTGTGCGCCATCTTGGGCAAGTCACACAGCCCCACGGTCTCAGCTTGCTTGTCTGGCCCATCGTGAAACTAGCTCACCGAGTAGCAGAGAGGCTCCAAGGGGTTCCATGTCCTGCAGAGAGTCAGCACGGAGAAATACTAGCTTTATTATTTCCCTCCCAGGTTTGAATTCTTCTCCTGCACCTCCCACCCAGGCGTTTCTCCCTCCCCTGAACTTCCAAAGTCACCCCCTTTGGGCGTGTGCTGCTTTCACCTCTGCCTTCACCTCCCCCTCCCAGAGCTGGGCTTGGCTTTGGGCAGGGCCATCAGGGGCTCAGCCCTCACCTCTGGGCTCTGTGGGAGGTGGAAGGAGTGATGGGCCTTCCTGACTCTTCCCAGGTATCCTGGAGATAACAGCAGTGGAGGTGGGTGTTGTGGCCATCAAAGGGCTCTTCTCCGGGCGGTACTTGGCCATGAACAAGAAGGGACGGCTCTATGCTTCGGTGAGTCCAATTGTTCATGAGGGGCGGGTGGGCACAGATGGAGCAGCCGTCTCCCTTGAGCATCACATCAGAGGACATAAGGGGACGTGGGCCGTAGAATGCTTTGTCCGGGGACATGCAGGACTGAGCTGGGACCGGAACCCCAGGTCCCGTGGCCCCTCGACCAATGCTCTTATGGCTGCTTCTGTTTAGAGGCAGCTCTTGGCTGGGGGGTAGACACATCCTATGTTCTCCAGTGCTGTCCGGTTAGAAAATGTTCCTCCAGCCATTCTGTGGTCACCTTCAAGGTAGCTGAGAGTAGGGGAGAGATTGTCCCCCAAATTTCTACCAAGATAAATGGACTCTAGCAGGCCTTGGGATGAAGCAGGGATGTGCGTTGGGCCAAAGCTCTTCTGTGGGGCTTCCCCGGTGGCGCAGTGGTTGAGTCCGCCTGCCGATGCAGGGGACGCGGGTTCGTGCCCCGGTCCGGGAAGATCCCACGTGCCACGGAGCGGCTGGGCCTGCGCGTCTGGAGCTTGTGCTCCACAACGGGAGAGGCCACAACAGTGAGAGGCCCGCGTACAGCCAAAAAAAAAAAAAAAAAGCTCTTCTGTGGGCTCCCCCAGAGCTCTCCTGGGAGTGAGGAGGGGAAGAAGCAGGGCACGGCACAGCCAGGTCTTCCCAAGGGTGGAAAGGCAAGAGCTGTGAGTTCATAAAAGGGAACCAAGAAGGGAGACAGGACCCAGGTCCCAGACACACAGTTTTGGAGCCCAGGCTACGCACCGCCTGCATCTCTGCAACAAAAAGTGTCCTGTAACTCTGTGGGCATTGGCAGTGTCCCTCCCCCAAGGGCGGGGGATACATGGAGTAAAATACATGTGCTGGGAAATTTGCTGCCTCCAACTCGTCATTACATGCAATCTGGCTGATACTCCCTGAGCAATGAGAGGTTTTGCATCCACACATCACCTAGACGACGCAGCCGAGGACCACCTCCCTGCAATTACCTTTCTCCGTTCAGTCGCATTTGCAGGGGAAACACACCAACATTTCCCAGCCCCTCTGAAGTCAGGCAAAGCGCGAACAAGAATTGCAGGGGAATAGCCTCCTTCAAGCAGATGATTTCATCACAGAGTTTTCACAGCTTTGCTAAGGGAACTCCGGAAGTTGGAATGTACTCATTTGTTTTCTCTGACCCCCGAGGCCCCTTGACAGAAGCTGTGTCTGAGAGGAGGGACCCTTGGATGCCCAGCCTTTTCTGTATGTCCTTCTAGAGTCTGCAAACACCAGTCGTGGTTTATAAGGACATGCCCTTAGCCCGGGGTCTGGTCTGACTTTTCTTGAGGTGGACGGTGGCTCTCCAGATCCCTCCGGCCCTGCGGCCCTGGTGGCAAGTGAGGAGAACTGACTTCCTCTTCCCTGAAATGGCCTCAGACCTCCCACAGTTGCTCCCATCCCTTATGGAGAGGGCCCACCTTGCTGGCCTGCAGTGCTCGTGCAGGTCTTACGGACCAGAGAGGGCCTTTGTTCATGCTGGGAAAGTTCACAGAGCGGGGCAGGTGGGGCTGAATCAGGAGGGAAACCTCAGGTCTCTGCCATCTCTTGCATGGAAGACCCAGGCCCAGGACTTTGGGGGACAGAACAAAGCATGCCCTGGGGGATCCCAGTGGGTCAGAATCTCCCTGTGGCTTCTATCCCTGAGAGCTGATAGCAGTGGCTTTGGAGACGGCGAAGAGGTTCTTGGGCCCACCCGGGACAGCCAGGAGGTCTAGCTGGATGGGGTGGAACTTTTCAGAGCACCTGGCAGGGAAGGCCTCACCGCTTTGCAGATAACCTGGAAAGTGAGGCAGCCTGGGTGCCATCCCTGCCACCTGCGCCCCCGTCCCCATCCTGCCACCACCTTTGCCTGCTCCCACCGCCGTGCCTCTTGGCTGTCTGAGTTCCCTGGCCTTAGCCATTCCCGTGCTTCCCACCCTCCAGGCTAGCTCATGCATTCTGTGAGTCAGTGGCCCTTGCACCCTCACAGCCCCCAATTCCAGCCCTGATCTCCCTTCTGAGTTATAGATGCCCCCGAAATGTCCTGACAGCAGAGGACAGAGACCACCCTGGCAGAGGGTAGCACGCCCCAACAGACGGGCCACTCACTCAAGCCCGAGGTCAGCTAGGAGTCCTGGTGGACACATCCTTCTGTCTCAGCCCCACGTTCAGTCCATCTCCAAGTCCTCGAATATACTTCCTGAATCTCTCTCTTCAATGTCTGCCTCCCTCTGCCTTATTCCTGTGGCCAGTGCCCTTATAACTCAGGCCCTCATCATCTCCCAGCTGGACCGTCACAACTCCTGGGCTCCAGGGTCTCCCTCTTCCAGTCCACACTCCTTCCCTTCCCTCTCCTTCCACCCAACCATCCATCCATCTATCAACATCCATCCATCCCCCCACCCATCTATCAACATCCATCCACTTATGTTTCCATCCTTCCATCCATCCATCCATCTGGTATTCATTCCTTCATTCCTCACTGTCCTAGGCACTTACCATATGTCATACTCTATGCTAGGTACCTGCTCAGGGATCTTCCTAAAATGAAAATCCACTCATGTGATGGCCTCTGGGAACTCCCCATTACCCACAGATTATCACCCGGATTCCTCAGCTCAGCTCACGGAGGAACCACCCAGGGCACCTTCTGCCCCCACGTCCCACCATCACTGCACAGCTCGTGACCCCACTCCAGGCTCCGGACCCCTTGGCCCTCCAGGGCAAGCGCTGCGGCCCGCCGCCCGCTGCCCACGCCTTTGCCTGTACTCTCATTGCCTGCAGTGTCCCTGCTGCCAAATGCCCACCAGAAAATGCCCTCCCCTCCAAGTGTCGCCCCACTGGGAAGGTATCTGGCCACTCTGTGCACCCCTGCCTGGTCCCCGCCTCCGCCCTGCCCTGGCGGGCTCTCCTGGACCAGCTCCAGGTGCTGGCGAGGCCGAGCTGGGAAAGCAGCACCCCCGGGGGGGCGGAGGCTGACAGCAACAAATAGAATTTGAGCTGGTGGAGCCCAGGGCTGGGGGGACTCTGGGGACGGCACGTGTGGAGCAGAGTCTGAGGCGGGACCGCAGGGACGGGACTGGCATTGGGAACTGTTGTCACGGTGAGTCTGTGATGCCTTTTTCCAGGTGATCTTAGACCCCCCCCTCCAACCCAGGAGCCCCTACAAGATGCAAGCAAGTGCCCTGCCCCCGAGAACCCCTTCCATAGGACCTGAGCCCCTTGCCCTTTGAGGCTCACAGGACTGTACCCCTCTGGTGGCCCCCAAAGTGTCCCAGCAAAGAGCAAGCCCGCCAGGCCCCCTGGGCGATGGGCCTCAGCCCTGGAGGACGTCCCTTCTCCAGGACAGAGTGGCCTGGGAGGAGAGTTGTTTCAGCCGCTGAGTTTTTCACGGAAACTCAATGCGGGGGCGTGAAGGGGTGAAGGATAAGATGCTAACACAGCGTGCCTGGCATGGGGGTGGGCACAGGCCAGAAGGGCATCACACCCCTCTGTGATCTGGGGTCTGGCACCACCCCTGGGCCTCAGTTTCCCCATCTGTAAAGTCTGGAAGTTGGTCTCGGGCAATGGAGTCCGTACCCAGACCCAAGGAGCTCTGGGCATCCACCGAGGGTCTGGAGAGCAGAGAGGAGAGGTTGGAGTTATGGGGGAGGCACCACCACCCCGCTTCAACCAAAGCTCTCCAGCCTTATCTCTGGGCTCCCGTGTCGTTGGGAAGAGGTGTTCGGTGCCTAACATCTTGCTTCCTGAGGTCTTTTGGGGTCCCAAGCTGTCCAATGCGTGGATCTGGCCCCGAACAGCCTGTGACCCCTGAGAATGGGGCTGCAGGCCGCTGGGCCACCTGCACTCAGTAGCTGCTCCCCTCCCCCTCTGCAGGTGGGCACAGGCCCCGAGGGTCTCCTGCCCCGCGGTCAGTCCCAGGAGGGAAGGCCAGTCTTTCTGCGCAGCTTTCCCTGTGCCCCCAGCCCTGCCCCTTGGCACAGCGCGGGGAGGGAAGCGGTTTGGGGGATGGCCCTTGGCATGCCTGTCCACCCACAGCTGAGCTGGCGTAAGGCATACCCGCCCATCCTCTAGCCCCTGACTGGAGAGACCCCACAGCCGCCTGCGGGGACACTGGTGAAAGCTCCTTACATTCTGGGTTTGCACCTTTGTCCCTCCAGACACCCGCCTCCAAGAGGGTAGGGACCCGCCTTCCCCACCCTGCCCTGGGCTGGCACAGACCCCTGCTAAGGGCATCCCTCCCTGCCCACATCCTCGTGGCCTCTGTGCCGCTGACCTTGGCCCCTGCCCGCCCCACAGGAGAGCTACAACGCCGAGTGTGAATTCGTGGAGCGCATCCACGAGCTGGGCTACAACACGTACGCCTCCCGGCTGTACCGCACGGTGCCCGGCGGGCGTGGGGCCCGGCGCCAGCCCAGCGCCGAGAGACTGTGGTACGTGTCTGTGAATGGCAAGGGCCGGCCCCGCAGGGGCTTCAAGACGCGCCGCACGCAGAAGTCCTCGCTGTTCCTGCCTCGGGTGCTGGACCACAAGGACCACGAGATGGTGACGCTGCTCCAGGGCGCGGCCGGGCTCCGCCGCAGACAGTCCAGGCCTCCAGGCAGGACCACCCAGCCCTGACGGCGGCGGCGGCGACGACAGCGGAGGAGGCTGCGGGTCCGGGGAGGCCGAGCTTAGCCCCGGCCTAGGGAGCGGAGGCTTTGAGCATCCCTGCCCCACGGCTGGGCTCCAAGCTCAGGCCGCCTGGTTGGAGGGTGCGGACCAGCCGACGGACGCCTAGTGTCCACAGTCAAAGCCGACCCAGTGTGTGCAGGAATCCGTCTCCGACTCTTCTCTGCCCTGCCCCTGGCTACATCAGAGCTGGCTGCTCTTTCCAGGGCCAACAGAACACGTTCTCAACCCTTCCTGCTTCTCTCAAACAAGGGTGACGTGGGAGCTAGGGGCCCTGCGTCGTGGCCCGGAGGGGGCTGCTTTAAACCGGGACACCTGTGGGTTTACGTCGGCCAGGAGGACCCCAACCACCCACGTCCGGCCGACCGAGGCATCTCTCTGCAGGGCAGCCGTGGGACAATGGGGGCGGGGGATGTGTGTGATCAAAACATTAAAGTATTTTATTCTACTTTGTTATTTAACAGATAATGATGCCGCCTGAGGAAACACTTGCACATATTTGCTTATGACGATGGCAGAGTCCATGCCAAATCGATGTTTTCAGATGTAACGTTGTATTCTGAGAATCTGGGAGAAAGACGCATTTTAATCCCCTGGGTTGGAAAGGCAGGACTTTTTTGAAACTGATGGATGGTTTGTGTGGATGGAAAGAAGCAGCTAAGGCGCATGTGTGTGTGTGAATTCCCCTGAGTGCTTGCGTGTGTGTGGATACGTTCCTGTGTGTGTGTGCGTGAGTGTATGCATGTATATGTGTGTTCATGTGTTCCTGGTTGTGCATAGATGTGCACGTGTGTGGAGAAAGAGAAAGAGAGAGATCTACTTTGTTTAGAAATCCCCAAAACTCCCTCTCTCTTGAAGCTGTGTGCTTCTCCGTGGACTTTCTTTTTTTTTTTTTTGCGGTACGCGGGCCTCTCACTGTCGCGGCCTCTCCCGTTGCGGAGCACAGGCTCCGGACGCACAGGCTCAGCGGCCATGGCTCACGGGCCCAGCCGCTCCGCGGCACGTGGGATCTTCCCGGACCGGGGCACGAACCCGTATCCCCTGCATCGGCAGGCGGACTCTCAACCGCTGCGCCACCAGGGAAGCCCTGCGTGGACTATTTTGTGCACTTGGGCTGCAGGCCAGGTATGGCCATCCCCCATCTCCTTCATCCTCGCAACCTACCACCAGGGCCTTGAGCGGTCCTACCTTTGCCTAAGAAGTCGAGGCTCAGAGAGGTGATGCGGTTTGCTGGAGGCCGCAGCCAGTAGGTGGCCCGACTAGCTGCCGTCCCTACCGGCCCCCCAATGACTGCTTCCCCAACAGTGCTGGTGGGTGGGGGTCGCCTGGGGCAGGCCCAGGTGAAAGCCAAATGGCACGGGCAGTGCATTCACTCTTCCTGGATCCTGCAGGGGGCAGCCCACCCTGATGGCCGGGGCCCAGGTGAGGGGTATGGCCTGAGCCTGTGCCCACAGAGGACCGGCACTGCTCCCCTGCTGGGGTCACCCACACGAGCCAAACACACAGGAAGGCCGGCTCAGCACCGACATCTGTGCAACATGTGAAAATCCTGGCAAAGAGCCGCTGGGCGTAAAGACAAGGACGCTGCCCCCCGCCGCAGCCCCCTCGGCAAGTCAGATTCCGAGGACTTGTCCCCCACCTCACCTGCAGGAATGAACATTCACAGGTACAATCACAAGCAGGAGTTCACACTGGGCTGTTCCCCTTGAGTTTTGTGATTTATCTGGAGTAAGATGCAGAAGGTGCTACCTTTGCTCCCATTGTACAGATGAGGAAACTGAGGCTCAGCAGGTGAACTGGTCCCCGCATGTCCTTAGGGGGACGCAGTGGCGTCCAGCCCGGCACTCATTGCTACGCCATTAACTGACAGGCCCTAAACAAGGCAGAGGGAGACATTTGGGATCTTGGTTAATGTTGAAAACGAGTTAGACAAGAGAACGTGTGTTTTCCGTAGTTGACAGGCTGTGCTTGGGTCCATCCGGAGCCCTCTGCAGGCCAAGCAGCTTCATTTCGGGTGTGGGTCAGGAGAGAGTTACATGTTGAATCACAGCCCCGCAAAATTCATACGTTGAAGTCCTGCCTAGTACCTAACCGGGGGTCTTATTTGGAAATAGGGTTGTTGCAGATGTAGCCAAGTTAGGATGAGGCCGTGCTAGAGCTGGGTGTGCCCTGCTCCGATATGACAGTGTCCCTGTGAGAAGGGAGATATGAGGTCAGACTTGAGCACAAGGTCAGTGCCGTGTGAAGATGAGGGCAGACATCGGGGTGATGCTTCCACCACCGAGGAACGGGAAAGATCGCTGCAGATCACCAGAAGTTAGGGAAGGGCCTGGACCAGATTCCCCACCACACAACACTCAGAAGGAGCGCACCCTGCCCACACCCAGATCTTGGACTTCCAGCCCCCAGAGCTGGGAGACAATACATTTCTGTTGTTTAAGCCGCCAGCTCTGTGGTGCTTTGTTACAGCCGCCTGAGCAAACTCATACAGGGGACAAAGGGCCCAGCTGCCTAGCCGCTCAGGTGACCCCCCCCCAAAGGGAGAGGGACCCTGCTTTTATCGATTGAGGGGAAAGCAGGGTAGGCCCCCAAGCTTAACCTGCGGTGTCCGCCAAGCTGCCAACAGCAGGCCCATCTAACACGGGCTTTCGGGGGCCTTGGGGTGCTCAGGATGGGGCCTCGGAGGATTTCCAAAGAGGGGCCTTCACAAGTCGTCCCATCCCTTTCTGTTCTTGAACGCCAGACACTCCCCTGAAACCAGCTTTTTGTTTTTTAAGCAAAATGCAAATGAACCCCAAAGGGAAAAAGCATTATGTGTCAGTTTACAAGCACTTAAGTAAATGTAGTGGAACCCAGGCTCCGGCCCCCAAGTCATTAAGAACTGCTGCGTCCCTGGGACTTTGGGCGGACGGCCTTGTACCTGCGAGCACTTTGGCAGGTTGGGGGAGGGGGTCACCCGTGTGGCAATGCCACAGCTACGCCCGTCTCACAGAAGGGGACACTGGAGTGTGACTTGCCCGATGCCGGGAGGGAGCCTGAGGGCTGGCCAGGTGTGGTCCCCAAGGAGTAGGTGTCTACCAGCTGCCAGGGCCCAAGTCGGGTTCATGGGAAAGGTGGCTTTGCCTCTGCCTTGCTCCACTCTACCTCCCCTCCTGCCTCACCTGGCCCCCAGGAGGCCCCAGGGGCCCTGCCAGGGGAGACACTGCTTCCCCTGACCCGGGGAGCGAGGCCCACCCACCCCAGAGCCACCAGCCGCCTGGCTTCCCTCTGTCCGGTTGGCATGTTTGCAGGACTCCGAAGCTGGTAGGGGTCTCTCTGGGCGACACTCTGGCCGGGCAGCCCCAAGGGACGTCTTTGTGCATAGCCAGCATTTTATCCCTCCTCCCATCTCCTTCCACTGAGGAGGCCCCGGACCCTCCAAGCCCACCTGCTGGTCCAGTGTTGATTGCTGCCTTCTCTCCTTCATGAAACATCAAGTCCCCAAAGGGCCCTCATGGGGGAGGGGCTGGGGGCTGCATGCAGGAGGGGGTGGGAGCAGGCAAGATCCCCGGAAACGGAAACCAGGACGAGGGTGGAGCCCTCGGTGAGCCCAGCACCCTGGATTCTCCTGTTTCCGCCTGGAGCGGCAGAGGCTGGAGACCGGGTCCCTGAGCTCTAAGACGTGATGCCACCTGAGCCAGGACGGGGCGTCCCAGAGGCTCCAGGATCAACAGCCTCACTCCCTCCCCGACACCTGCCCAGCCAAGGGGGAAAGAGCCGGGGCAGGGGGAGAGACTGGAGGGCATGGGGCAGATGCTGTGGAAGACAGGACAGCAGTTCCTTGAAAAGTGCAGCACAGAATAAGCGTGTGGTCCAGCAGCCCCACCTCTGGGTACAGAGGCTCAGACGGAGCAAAAGCAGGGCTCCGATGGGTATTTGCTCACCCTAGGGCATGGCAGGGTGAATCACAGTGATCAAAAGGTGTCTGTCGAAGGATGAATGAAGGAGCACAATGTCATCCGTCTGTACGATGGAGCATTACTCAGCCTCGAAGAAGATGGGAATTGACACAGGCCACGACGTGGATGAACCCGGAGGACATTATGCTCAGCGAAAGAAGCCAGACACAAAGGGACAAATCCTGCGTGATGCCATATACTGAAGTCCCTAGTGTAGTTAAATGCATAGACACAGGAAGTAGGATGGTGGGGGCTGGGGGCTGGGGGAGGGGGAGGGCGAGTTAGCGGTTCCTGGGGACAGAGTCTCCATCTGGGACGATGAAAAAGTACTGAAAGCAGATAGTGATGACGGTGACACAAGCTCGTGAATGTGCGCCACAAAACTGTATGCTTAAAAGTGGGTAAAATGAAAAATAAACAGATAAATAAAATAAAAGTGGGTAAAATGAAAAATAAACATAAATAAAATAAAAGTGGGTAAAATGAAAAATAAACAGATAAATAAATAAAATAAAAGTGGGTAAAATGAAAAATAAACAGATAAATAAAATAAAAGTGGGTAAAATGAAAAATAAACAGATAAATAAAATAAAAGTGGGTAAAATGGCTCTTGGCCTTAGCGCCACCTTCTGAGAAACCTCCGCGCCGTAAGAGTGAAGTGGGGGAGGAAGCGAATGCACAGGCTGAAGTGCAAACGAAAAAGATGAGGCAGAGGCCCAAGTAAACGTGTTCACCCGTGGAAGCCACAGGAGCAGAACACGGGACGCCAGAGGCCAGGGACACTCACACAAATTGTTGGACGGCGTGCCCACTGTCTAGAACTTGTCTCAGTGGATCTAGAACATCGATGGCCATTCTGATCACCTCAGCCACCTTTGAGAGACCCACCTGGCTTGTATCAAAGCGGTCCCTTTGGGTCCTTTGCCCTGAACCTGTGACATTCTGGACGAGTTCTGTTCTCAGCTGTGGCTGAAAGTAAAATGTGTACAATAAATCATCTCTTTTGCTGTCTTAGCTGAAGAAAAGGAAAAGTGGATAAAATGGTAAAAGAACACCAGAAGTAGCTGCAGCACCTTGACTGCAGGACCCGTGGTACCGGCCTTACTGTCCTCTCCACCAGAAGTCAGGAGGAACGCCGGAGGCATCCAATACACGGTGCTGAATAAATTGGGAAAACAGAGAATCTTTAGGTTGCGGCCAGTCGGTCACCCCTGCCTGCACAGAGCTGATCGGAGAGGCAGCCACTGGCCTTGGGGGCTGTGTGCCACTCTGCTTGCCCAGGCCTTGTCCGCCCGCTGCCTGCGTGAAGCCAACAGAACGGGGACCCACTGCTGGCCCCTGAGCCCCGGCCCTGGACGGCCCTGTTGTCCCTCTCCGCCTGTAATGGGCAAGGCAGGACGGGCCCTGGGTAACCAAGCTTCAGCTGCTGGGAGCAGGCCTTTGAACCCCACGGCGGGTTCAAAGGGGGTTGAAGGACTCTGAAAGGTGAAGAAGCGGGTCTATAATTAGCGCCCACCCATTGGAGGGCGACCCTGCCTGGGCCACATTCCAGGGAGAGCCAGATATAGCCCTGGAGCTGACCCCCCAGCCCCTCTCAGCTGCAATAGCTGGAATGCCCGGGCGGCCACACTTGTGCCTGAACGCCCGGGTCGGGTGGCACGTCCATCCCTTGGAATGGGATTTGGGAGACGGGCTACTGAGTGGGAAGAGAGGCAGCACAGGTGTTGGGTTCAGACGTACCAATTCAAACACGGCCTCGGCCACTTCTGCTGTCTCATGATTGGCTGTGGGAGCCCAGGATCAGCTCTGTCTCCCCATTCCAGCCTCGATGTCCTCATCTGTCAAATGGGCTCCCACAGTGATCGTCCAGATCCACTGAGGAGACACAAATGGTGACTGGTCTCTAAAAAGAGCTGCACAGCCATGAGCGGGTGGAGAAGGCCAGGCATTGAGCTTTCCAGCAAGATCTGGGAGACCCACCAAGAACAGAGTGAGCCTCCCCAAGATGCCTGCTATGCGGTGCTCTCCTCTGACGGGCTCAAGGGTGCGGAGTGAAGGGAAAGTTTCGTGGGGCAACACACAGTGAGTATTGACGGCAATGCGGGAATTCCTGGGAAACTCTATGCCTTGGGCAGGCTATTCATCCATTCATCCATCCATCCATCTCTGCATCTCTCCAAACATCCACCCATCCATCCATCCACACATACATACATTCGTCCATTCGCAAATCCATCCATCCATTTATCTACCCATTCATCCATCCTTCTACCCAAACATCTCTCCATCCATCCATCCATCCACCCATCCACCATCCACCCATTGAGCATCCACCAGCCAAATGCCGGACCCATTGCTGAGCAGAGCAGCTACACAGGTAAAACAGCCTAAGCTTGTCCATCGGGAGCTTGCAGCCTTATGGGGGGCAGGGGCGCCTCTCTAAAGGAGTGGGTTGGGAGCAGTGACCTGGAGAACTTCAGGAAAACTAGATCAGCTCCAGTCAGGACAATGGGACATCGTCGTTCAGGACCCCTTCCTCGAGAGCCAGTGCCTTGTGACCAACCAGCCACCAGCTAGATGATAACCTGACAACATCCCCATCCCCCTTGGGAGCCACCCTGGCACAGGGCAAGGTCAAGACTGGGCTGGGGGCACGGAGGTGGGAGATGGGGCAGGAGAACTGGCTTCATGGCGCGAGGGCTGTTTAGGACCTTAGGCCTTGGAGTCGGGCCAACCTGGGTCTCCATCGAGGCCCACCCAGTCTTGGAACCCCATTCAAAGGCTGTGGAGCCGGGTAAGGTGCTCTACCCTGCCCAAGCCTCAGTCTCCTCCTCTGTGAAATGGGGACAATTAATGACACCAACGTCACAGGGCCGTCTTGAAGATTCAGTACAGCTTAGGAGTGGAGGCTGGTGCCTGACACACAGGTGGCAGGGCTCTTATGCCAGCTGTAATGTCACCACCTGGCTGTGGTGTGGGTCGGAGACCGTCGTGAGTATGATTTAAATCTCCCCCTCACTGAGCACTGACTCAAGGCCAGCCCGGTCCAAGCAACTCACGTGTTCTCCAAACTCCCTCCATCTAATGACTCAGGTTGTCTGAAAACAACCCTAGGAGGCAAGGGTTGTGTCTCCACCAGTCGGTGAGGAAACTGACACTCAGAGTGGATGCAGAACAAGGGCAAAATGGCAAGGCTGGCCAGACGGGACTTGGGGTTCCTGCCCAGACAGAAGGCTCCAGAGCCTGCCCCCCGGTTCTCAAGGAGGACGGGGCCATCCCTGGAGCTCCCGGGGAATGCTGGCTGACTACGCGAAGGAAAGGAGAGAGTCAGGGGAAACCTGCCCCACCCCTTTGATTCTTAGGTCTGGGTTCCTTTTTCTTTACAAGACATTCCTCCTTGACCTCCTGTCTCCATGAATCTTCCCACGCAAGCTCAAATTCTTGTCTCAGGAGAGCAGACTGAACCTCCAAGCATGCAGCAAGCATTAATGGTTTTTTCAAACGTGTCATCTCTTCACCAGGATGCTCTTCTAGCCCCTGCCTGCCTCCCACTTCCTCTGTTCTTTCTCCCTTTCCTAACTCCAGACCCACTGCTGGTCTGTACCAGGCTCTTCCCCACCACAGGACCTTTGCACATGCTGCCATCTGGGAATATTCTTCTCTCCACTCTTCACCTCACTGGTTCCTTGATTTTCACTTCTCAGGGTGTCTCCTTCTCAGAGAGACCTTCTGTGGCTATTCTACCCAAAATCGGGGTCCCCTTTTATTTTTTCTCACAGTGACTTGTTATTTTCGTTCATAGAACCAGACGCAATCTGTAAGTAATTGTATACTCACTGCTGGTCCCCCACCTATCCCTATCACCCAACTGAGGGGTGAGGCACTTGGCCTATTTATCCGCCAACACAGAGACAGATACTCCCTGAACGTCTGGCCCACTCTCCTCAGACGAAGAAACCCAAGGGCTTGTGATAGGAAGCCCTGGGGTCCAAGTGCATAGGACAGTGAGGGCCAAGTGGATATGGACAGAACACCGACAGCATCTGCTACATCCTGTCATCACTTCTGCAGATGAGAAAACTGAGGCTCAGAGAGAGTAAGCAATTTCCTTGAGGTCACACAGCCAGTGAAAGCAGGTCTGGGCTGGTCCCAAGGTCTCTTGGGCCCCAGTGCTCGTACTACTACCCTGCATGGTCCCCAAGGACAGGCAGGACATCAAGGGGTGGGCACAATGGTGCAACTGCTATGGAAAACAGTATGGCCATTCTTTACAATGTTAACACAGAGTTACCTATAACCCAGCAATTCCACTCCTAGGTATGTACCCAAAGGAATTGAAAACATATGCCCACTTGAAAGCCTGCACACACAGTAGTCAAAGAATGGAAATAACCCAAATGTCTATCAGCTGATGAGTGGAGAAACAAAATACTGTAGTCATACAATGAAATAGTATTTGGCCATAAAAAGGAATGATGTTCTGGTAAATACTACAGCATGAATGAAGCCTGAAGACGTTATGCTAAGCAAGGGAAGCGAGACACAAAAGGCCACATACTTGTGACTCCATTTATATGAAAAGTCCAGAATTGGCAAATCCATAGAGACAGAAAGTAGACTGATGGTTGCCAGGGGCTGGAGGGAGACTGATGATGGGTATGGGGGTTTCTTTTTGGGAGTGATGAGAATGTTTTAACACTGATGTGGTGCGGTGATGGCCGCACAACACAATACAAGCCCATTGACACCTTAAATGGGTAAATCAATAAATCAGGGGCTTCCCTGGTGGCGCAGTGGTTGAGAGTCCGCCTGCCGATGCAGGGGACACGGGTTCGTGCCCCGGTCCGGGAGGATCCCACGTGCCGCGGAGCGGCTGGGCCCGTGAGCCATGGCCGCTGAGCCTGCGCGTCCGGAGCCTGTGCTCCGCAACGGGAGAGGCCACAACAGTGAGAGGCCCGCGTACCGCAAATAAATAAATAAATAAATAAATAAATGTTTGATCGTCACAGCCAGGGCTGCAAGTCTTTCTATGAGAGTGGGACTGATTGGGCCCTCCTATGTTTTGGCGGCAAGTGGGGGACAGGAGGTGGGGACTGGGTTGTCCCAAGTGGTCTTGGAGGGCACCCCTGACTGTAGTACCACTGCCCACCAGCAGGTGGCAGTGACCTCAGAGACAAGCCCCAGGCGGGCCCGGCTGACTGAGGACCACAGGGTCTTCCCAAGCCTGGTGGGCAAAGGTGGTGCCTCTGCTGGTGACGTGCCCGCAGCACCTGCTGGGTCACACCCTGGGTCAGGCAGTCGGGAAGGAGTCGGTCATCAGTTCAGGACTGACTAGACCCGGGAGGACTGGAGTCTGCCAGGCCATCCCCACCTGCCCGCCTAGGGTGGTGCTTGGAGGGCAAAGGGCCCCTTCCCCAGCCACAAAGCACGGAGCAGGCAGTGGGCGTGGGTCCTGGGTAAGGTATGCAGCAGGCGCCTACTATTGCTGACTGGACGGGAGACAGAGAGCTGCTCCCCCTGCCGAGAAGGTGTTTACCTGTACAAGATGATGGTGGTGGTGGTGATGACAACACTGAGGGGTGGGAGCAGGAAGAGGAAGAAGAGAAGCACATATCGGGCACCTCCCACATCACTTTGATCTGAATTTCGGCTCTGAGTTGTGCTCTAATTCTCTCCATGTGATAGTTGAGGAGCCAAGGCTCAGAGAAGGGAGGCTACTTGCCTAAGGTCACACAGCTTCACAGCTTCCGAGGGTTGCTGCCTGCATTCAACACAGCCACCTGGTTCCAGAACCTCGCTTGGGCTCAGGTGGTCTTAAAAAGGGCCTCGATTTCAGATTTTTGTCTTAGGGTCCTTGATTAAACCAGTGGTTCTCAAAATGTGGTCCCCTGACCCGGGATTTGGCTGGAAATGCACTCCCAGGGGAGGCACCCAGCAGTCTGTGTTAACCGGCCCTCCAGGTGATGTGCTAGCATTTGGGAACCCTTGGGTTAGAGGGACATCTCCGTGGGTTGCTCACATGTATTAACTTAGCACATAAAATACTGCTATGAGCCGGGTCCCATCACCGCACTGAACTGTCCCCGTCACTCTGCAAGGCTGGTGGTTATGATCCTCATTTTACAGGTGGAGAAACTGAGGCTCAGGGGTAAAGCCCCAAGTCCCTAGTGGTGAGGCATGCGTCTGAGAGGTTGCTGTGCCTGCTGCTCTGTGGACAGACAATGGCCTGGGGTACGTGGCTGCCCGCCCCCCATTATGCATACTCTCTCTCTCTGTGGGCTAGAGGGCAGGTGGAGAGCTGGGCAAAAAGTGCTACCTTCACCCGGGTACGTGGGTCTTGAGAAAGTCATTGCCACTGAAATATGGGCCTCATTGTCTGGGGCTACCTCGGGCCTTCTGCTGGAAGGAGACAGGCTGGAGTGGGAGTGGGGATAACAGTTCCCCTATAGCTCACCGACACATAGTCTGGGGCATCCCCAGCCCCAGCAGCATCAGATTGGGTCCTTCCAATGCTCACTTTGTGTCCCCACCTTGAGGCTGCTTTTGGAACCAAACGGATTTGGATTCATAGCTCATCTTGGCCCCAGTTAAATTTCCCAGAGTATCTGTTTTCCCTCTGGAGTTAGAATTTACTTCAGCTACAAAGGCCAAAAAAATCAAGATAAATGTATTTTTTTTTTTTTTTTTATAAATTTATTTATTCATTTATTTATTTTTGGCTGTGTTGGGTCTTCGTTTCTGTGCAAGGGCTTTCTCTAGTTGTGGCAAGCGGGGGCCACTCTTCATCGCGGTGCGCGGGCCTCTCACTGTCGCGGCCTCTCTTGCTGCGGAGCACAGGCTCCAGACGCGCAGAGCTCAGTATTTGTAGCTCACGGGCCCAGCTGCTCCGTGGCACGTGGGATCTTCCCAGACCAGGGCTTGAACCCGTGTCCCCTGCATTGGTAGGCAGACTCTCAACCACTGCGCCACCAGGGAAGCCCAAGATAAATGTATTTTAAAGAAGATAAAACCATTTATCTCTCATGTAAAGGAGGTCCAGGGTGACAAGGCTATGTCACATTCATCAGGGACTCAGCTTCCTCCCATCTTTTTCCTTAATAGTAATCATCTGGCTTTGACCTCATGGTACAAAATAGCTGCTCGGGCTCCAGCCATCCCATTCACATTCCCTGCAACAGTAACAAAGAAGACAGGCATGTCCCCAACCTCAGAGGACATCCCCCAGAAGCCACACCCACTAGTGTTGCTTACCTCCCATTGGCCAGAACACCCACTAGTGTTGCTTACCTTCCATTGGCCAGGCTTTAGTCACATGGCTGCTCCAAGCTGCAGGGGAGGCTGGGAAATGTAGTCTTTACTCCAGACAGTAGTATTACAGCAGGCAAAACTCTGAGTTTCTATTACCAAGGAGAAAAGAGAGAAAGGATATCAGGGGTCTCTGCTTCCTTAGGGTGGACACCATGATACCTCCTCCACCTGTTTGCCTCCTGGAGCCGTCAAGTCTTTCCTCCCTGGCGGCTTCTTCAAATGTCAGGAGCACGGGAGAAGAATGCGTGGCCCATTGGGTGTCCTCCCTGCTGCAAGAGTGGAGTTAAGATTTATTGCCAGGGCTTCCCTGGTGGCGCAGTGGTTGAGAGTCCGCCTGCCGATGCAGGGGACGCAGGTTCGTGCCCCGGTCCGGGAAGATCCCACATGCCGCGGAGTGGCTGGGCCCGTGAGCCATGGCCGCTGAGCCTGTGCGTCTGGAGCCTGTGCCCCGCAATGGGAGAGACCACAACAGTGAGAGGCCCGCGTACCGCAAAAAAAAAAAAAAAAAAAAAAAAAAAAAGATTTATTGCCAGCCCAGCCCGAGGCCACCTGCTGGAGGTCAGAGCCCCTGCCGGTCCCACCCCGAGCCTGGCCATGGGAGCTTCCCTACCCAGGGCCCAAGGGATGCATGGAGGCTTTTCCAACAGGACCCTGAGCGGCTGTCGTCAGAGGCCCCTCCCTGGACAGGGGCAGGGGCTGGTGCCCTCACCTGTCACTCCCACCCTCCCTCCCGGGTGGGGCCATTTAGAGGGCCGCCAGCCAGACCAGCACCTTCCTCGGAATCACAACCCAAGGAAGTGGCGGGGGGCAGAGCAGGGGAAGGGCAGGGAGGGGCTGCCAGCCCTTGAGGGAGGCCACGTGCAGGGCCCAGGAGCTGACCCCCGCCCCCCGTGGGTGCTGGAAGTTCTTACCTCCGGCCACCTCCTGCGGGGGACAGGTGTTAGGTCTCAGCCCCCGGTCTGGCTCCTCCTGGGCCCGGTCCTCAGCACCCCCAGGAGTGATGCTGGCAAGGTGGGTGCCGAGTAATGGCGGTGTGTGATCTCTGGACAGCCCTCCGTGGGGCAGTGGTCATGGGGGCTCAGCTGGGGCCTGCAGTGGGCACACAGCTGGACTTTGGCTCCAGCTCAGTAGCGTCTCCCAGGCAGAGAGAACCAGGCAGCTCCATTCCCCGTGAACAGAATGCACCACGATTCAAAAGGGCTGGAGGGCGGAGGGCTGGGGGGCGGCGGGCACTGGCCCAGGAGCGGGAGTTCTTGTCCCGCCAGCTTGGCTACCAGCCACATGAGATGCTGGCCTCACTGAGCCCTGGGCACATGGCCTTTCGCTGGGGCCTCAGGATTATCCTAAGAAGTATGTGCTGTTATTATCATCCCTGTTTTTCCACTGAGGAACAGTTCAGAGAGGTAAAGCCATCTGCCCAAGGTCACACAGCACTGGCTCTTAATGGTCAGAGCACGGACGTGAATTCTGATCTTTCCACCTCCTACTCACTGCTGTGTGGATGGGACAGTTGCTTTGCCCCTGAGCCTGTTTCTCCCTGTAAAATGCCCACCGCCGGGCTTCCCTGGTGGCGCAGTGGTTGAGAGTCCGCCTGCTGATGCAGGGGACGCGGGTTCGTGCCCCGGTCCGGGAAGATCCCACGTGCCGCGGAGCGGCTGGGCCCGTGAGCCATGGCCGCTGAGCCTGCGTGTCCGGAGCCTGTGCTCCGCAACGTGAGAGGCCACAACAGAGAGAGGCCCGCGTACCGCAAAAAAAAAAAAAAAAAAAAAACAATGCCCCACCCGCCTTAGACAATCTTGTAAACAAGGCAATGTGAGACACTCAGGTGAGAAGGTCCTTGGGTCCCCAAGGCAGGCAGACCCAGAGGTCACTGGTTCCAGTCCCTATGTGATGTCCACAAGGGCCCAGGTGGGTTTCTTGAGAGCTGGCCCACCCTAAGAGTCTGGGGTCCTGCAGGAGATGCTGTTGAGGGGGGGATGAGGCTGGAACTGCAGTCCTGGTCAAAGAGGATGCAACCCCTTGTCACTGGGAAAAACTCACCCCTGTCCAGTGCTGGGCCCTCCTCGCTGGGCCCTCCTCACTCTGCCCACCCCCGAACCCACCCCAGTGTCCCCATCACAAGGATGGAGTTCCGTCCCCAGGGCTGGCGCTCTGCAGTGGCCATCGCTGAGGCCTCCGCCAGCAGCAGGTGGTGCTGTATCCCTTGACAGTGGGGAAGGCCTGCTTGGTGCCGTCTACACTCCCCGCCCGCCGCCCACTCTCGCTCCCCTCACAGATACTCACTAACATCCTGTTCACACCAGCCTGGCGCCTTCCTAGCGGAGAGAGGACAGCGGGCCAGGCCGGCTCCCCAACCTGTGCAGCCAATGCTATGGAGGCCCCCATAAGACATACAAGGGACAAATAGCTACTTTCAGATGTGCCACGTCATAAAATATAGCTCGGAGAGTGATGTGATAGGGGAACAGGTAATACTTTGACCAAGAAGATCTGTCTGGGGAAGAGACATCCAAGCTGAGACCTGAGTGATGACGGCAGGGTGGGGCAGCAAGTGCAAAGGCCCTGTGGTTGGGAGAGTCCTGGTCCAGGCCCCAGGCAGCCAGGCCAGCTGAGGGGCCACCCGGAGCATGGGCAGAGGGGCACGAGGTGGGGGGAGACAGGGAGGACAGCCCGTGCAGGGCCATGCTGGGGACTCTGCATTTTGTCCTGTGTGTGGTCAGGAACTGGGTCTGGGGCTGTGGCTCTGAGGGCAGAAGCAGAGGTTTGGGGACCTTGCCTTGGCCTGCCCTGGGAAAGAGACCCACACTGCTCCCTAAAGGCGACTGGTGTCACTCCTGTAGCTGCTAACCTCCCACCAGCCCCTTGATCAGGTCTTCCCTCGATCTCCTCCAGAGCTGAGGAAATCAATGTCACTATTGGCTCTGCTCCTTGACTACCCTAGCACCATCTACCTGAAAGCCCATCCCCAAGTTCTGCCAGGCAACAGACCCACTTGAAGAAGAAAACAGGTGTTGGGACTTCCCTGGTGGCGCAGTGGTTAAGAATCCGCCTGCTAATGCAGGGGACATGGGTTCGAGCCCTGGGCCAGGAAGATCCCACATGCCCGGAGCAACTAAGCCCGTGCACCACATCTACTGAGCCTGCACTCTAGTGCCCGTGAGCTGCAACTACTGAGCCCACGAGCCACAACTACTGAGCCCACGAGCCTAGAGCCCGTGCTCCACAACGAAGAGGAGCCCCCGCTTGCCGCAACTAGAGAAAGCCCGCGCATCAACGAAGACCCAAACACAGCCAAAAATAAATTAATTAATTAATTTTTAAAAAAAAAGAGGAAAACAGGTGCCTATAGAGTGGGGGGTTCAGCGTGCTCAGCGAGGGTTCGTGTTCACTATCTCAGGGTCACTCAGATTTCTGGGGGAAGCACTGAGACCCCAAGAGATAAAGGGGCCTCGAGAAGGGGACACCCACAGCAAAGCAACTCATGGAATCAGCGTCAGCCCTGGCCACTGTCAAAGACAGTAATGAAAATCAAAAGCCATCTCAAAACCGTCAAGGTCCTCAGAACAAGGCAGGTCTGAGAAATCGTCACAGCCAAGGGGGGCCTAAGGAGAGGGGTCAACCAGATGTGATGTGGGCTCCTGGGGCAGAAAAGGACAGTAGGGAGAAACTACTGAAATCTGCTTAAGGCTTGGACATTAGTTAATAACGATGTGTCAGTATTGGTTCATTAATTGTAACAAGTGTGACACACTCATGCAAGATGTTAATTCTGTAATGGGGAGCCTGGGTGCGGGATATAAAGGAACTCTCTGTACTATCTCTGTAACTTTCCTATAAATCTAAAACCACTATCAAATGAAGTTATTAACAGATAAAATTAAAAATCCAGTATCATTGCTTGCCTGTCAAACTAGTAAAGCCTAGCAGGAAAAAAACAAGAACAAAACCGACTTAACCCAGAGCTGCTGAGATGTGGGACAGCCTCCGACACGGTGCCGTCAGCGTACATGCGTGCTTTCAAGGACCGTAGACTTCAAGCCCCAAATTCTTGGCCTGGATCCAGAGATTCCGCTTCTGAAGATCACACCCCAAATGCAGAAAAAAAATGTTTATCCACAAAGATGGTCATCACAGCATTGTTGATAATAGAAAAGCAAAAAGCAAAAAATAAAAACAAAAAAACACCTCAGAAACTACCTAACAGAGCAGAGTGGTTAAGTAAACCATGGTACATCCATCCTCTCTACAGAAGTGAGGAGGTTTACAAAGACCATGCAATGATGTGGGACAATGACGGGGCATGTTTATTAAGTGAAAACAAAAATTGTGTTTGCAGGATGGTTCACACATTCGTCTGTTTATTCAGCAAATAAATATTTATTGAGGCCTTGGCTGTGCCAGGCTGCCCCTACGCTTAGGAGGAGCGGACACGAGAGCCAGCGGTTATCAGCCCCTGGGGTAAGGGTGTCCATGGATGTGACCGTGCTGGACCCTGGGGCGGGGGAGGGACTTTCCGATGTTGAGTCAGTCGCCTCCTGAGAAGGTGGGGATGGGCTTTCCAGGGGGAATGTGGAGTGGACGGAGTCCCATCTGGTGGGTACTGTGCAGGAAGACAAGACCTAAAGGCACAGGCAAGGCCATCGGATCTTTTCCGTCTGGCAAGGGGAGACACGGAGGGTAAAGGTGCAGTGACCGCTCCATCGACAGACAAATGATAAAGAAGGTGTGGTACATATACACAATGGAATACCACTCAGCTGTAAAGAAGAATGAAATAATGCCCTTTGCAGCAACAAAGTGGATGGACTCAGAGATTATCATACTGAGTGAAGTAAGTCGGACAGAGACAGCTACCATACGATATCACTTATATGTGGAATCTTAAAAAATGATACAAATGAAATTATTTACGAAACAGAAACAGACTCACAGACATAGAAAGCAAACTTATGGGTACCAAAGGGGAAATGGGGGGAGAGAGAAATTTGGAACTTGGGATTAACAGACACACACACACTATATATAAAATAAATAAACAACAAGGACCTACTATATAGCACAGGGAACTATATCCAATATCTTGTAATAACCTATCATGAGAAAGAATCTGAAAAGGACTATATATATAACTGAATCCCTTTGCTGTACACCCAAAACACTGTAAATCAACTATAGTTCAAAAAAATTCTTTTTAAATTAAAAAAAAATAAAAGAGGCAGTGACCAGATCAAATTGCTTCCGGAGCCACCGCCTGGGCTCTGGCCCCTGGCCGCCCCTCTCGCATTGTGGCAGCCCATCCACCGTGACCTGCGTCCTCGGTCAGAGGAAACGGCCCTTCCCCTCAGAACCTATCAGAGCCTCCATCTCATGGGGCCTTTCTGCTGCTGCATTCCCGGCCTGGGTGATCAGGATGGACGGAGGCCGGGCCCTTTCTGAGTGCACGGTCACTGCTTCTGGCATGTCCACATCCCCTGCCCCCTGGGACCACAATGGCTCGTGAGAAACCAAACATCCCGGGCTGACATGATGCCCAGTCTCACCGAAGCTTGGGTCCTGGGAAGCAGAGCCACACGGGGGCCTGGGCTGTGACCGAGTTCGGCAAGAAGCCCGTTTCACCCTGGCCCGGAGCATCTGTGTTGAAGAGGAAGCTCTGGGCTCCTCCTCTACATTGCAGTGCAGGATCCTTCTGCCCACAAAGGCCCTCGCTGCTCTCAAAGGCGCCCATGAAGAAAGATCAGGGCTCTTACCTTCCTCATGCTTGCTGAACCCCTACCAGGAGGGTAGGAGGGGACTGAGGCTCAGAGATGGTGAGCGACTTGCCCGGGGTCACACAGCAAGTGGTTAGCAGAATGGAACCCCATACCGGTCTCCCATCAACATGTTCCCATCCCCTCCAGTAACAGTTGCTGGGGTTGTTCCCGAGTCGCCTGGGCCCACTGTCCTTGTCAGGGCAACTGGGAAATTAAAGGAGTATAAAACACATGGATGGAACACAAAGGCAAAAAGAGAGCTGATGGCCCACGAAGACTTGGCTTTGGAAAGACTCAGTAAAGACGACTTACTACAGAGTAACGCGGTCAAATCAGGCGTGGGCGGGGCCTTGGGAAACGATGATGGAAAATCACAGCGTCAGATGTCTGGGTTTGCCCTAAGCTCGTGTGGCTAACTTACATGTGGCAGAGCTGAGCAGCGAGGATAGAGGCCATGTGCCCATAAGGCTGCTAATACTTCCTGCCTGGCTCCTTCTGAAACTGTGTGCCTGCCCTGCCCTGCACCATGGCAGCAAGCTCTCAGAAAGACAGACGGGATGGAGCCATACTCCAGCTTCAGTGCTCCAACCGCTTCAATCTGTGGTCGAGAGGTTCAGGAGACCCCCGCGACCCACTTCCCATGTCTCCATCCCACTGTGTGCCCTGAGCCCCTGTTTCCTACATGTGCTCCCTCAGCCATGGGGTGAAGGGCAGCCCAGGCTGGCCATGGGTGAGCAGGTCAAACACAGATCCCAGGGCCCAGCTTGGACCCTTGGGGCCGCCCAGACACTGCAGGGAGGAGAGGGGCTGACAACCCTCAGAGTGTCAGAAGCTGCTGGGGATTTGGTTTAATGTGCATGAAAGGTACAGCCTTTTCTGTTGCCCCTAAGCCAGACTCCTTTGAGCCCCCTCCAAAAGTTCCCCCCCACCCCGAGGGCTCACAGAGGCCAGAGGGCTCTGCCCTGGGGCCTTTTCAAAGCCCTGCTAGTCCCTACAGCCCCTTGACATCGGCCCCCACTAGGCTGTCCCTCTGGGCTCTCTGCCCTTCATGCCAGAGGCCCCCGGGTCTCACCTCCAAGCCTTGCACTTGGCCGAGGTCGCCTGCCCCACCCTGAGCAGAGCTTCAGGACAACCAGCTGCCACTTCTTTAGGGATGCCTCCCTGACCCCCAGACCAGGTCAGGGCCCCTCGCCCCCATCCTACCCACCTGGAGGAACTTGGATCCTGTTTCTAAATTCCCACCCCGTGGGGGACTCCTTGCTCAGTGTCTCCTCCCCGTGGAAAGGCAGCTCCGAGAGGCAGGGGTGGTGACGGCATCTCTGCCACGTCCCCGTGCCTGGAACAGAGCCTACACCTGCAGGAGCACAGTCAACGTTTGTTGAATGACTTAGTGAGCTTCAACCCTGGGCAAAATACTCCCTGCCCTGCTGGCCTGACGCCATCACGAGACCATCTTACCAAGGTCAGAATGGGAAGGAGGGCACAGCCAAGCCTGGTGAAATACTTAGGAAAACCACTCGAGCCGAAGGGGTGGAACCTGTTCAGTCAATGGAGCATTTCAGGTACCAGGTGACAGGACGCGCACCTGAGCTGTTTCGCAATTTGATGTCTGGGATGCGGCAGCATGAGATCTTTAGTAAAATTAGATGTAGCATCACTTTATAGTTGGAATTCCTTTCCATATTTTCTTACATCTCCTCCGCTATTACATGTGTATGATCTTAAGGGACCACAAATATTTAGGTGAGTAAACTTGTTCCTCTGGCAAAGGACATGGAGGGGAAGTGGGGCTCACGGATCAGAGCTCCGCTCTGTTCAGAAACTCAGTTGCTGTGTGGGCTTCCTGGGACTCAAGTGGCAGGAGACTTTGCTCCCCAGATGCGTGCTCATGGGGTGACCCCGGACTGGAGCGGGCTGGGCTGCCATGGCTGCTGGATTCAAATTTGCTCCGGCCTCCTGGCCGCCTCCTTGGCTGGCCCCTGCGATTTCACAAAGAAAAGCAGAGCGTCTGTGAAACTGAGAGGCCCGAGGCATCTCGGGGGGTCTCCCAGATTTTATTTTGGCTTCTGCTCCACGTTTGCCGCCGGTATTTCAGTCGGGCCCTCATCCTAGCTGCAACATGCCAGGGTCTGGGTTTAACTTGAATGAGCTGCTGGGAAGAAGTCCGGGCCCGGTCTGACCTGGTTCTCAGGGAATGACCTCCGGGCTGGGAGCATCTA
This sequence comes from Phocoena sinus, assembly GCF_008692025.1. Classification (NCBI taxonomy): domain Eukaryota; kingdom Metazoa; phylum Chordata; class Mammalia; order Artiodactyla; family Phocoenidae; genus Phocoena; species Phocoena sinus. Next base: position 106,647,087 of record NC_045770.1, on the reverse strand, counting down.
TTTTAAAGAAGGCTGCCATTTGGTCTTTGCCAAAATAGTTGAAAGAAGACCCAAGAATAGCAGGCTGGGTCTGCCCCGGCTTAGAAGCGCATCTCAGGCTTAGAGGCAGGCGCGTGGGATGTCAAGGAGCAGGCGGCAGAGGCAGAAAAAGGCCTCTTGTCATCGAGACCAGGGGCCCGGGAAGGCCTTTGGGCTGCCCTGGAGGGTTAGCATCCCAGGCCTGGAGCTGCGGGAAGGCCCCATGGGGTGACTCAGTGGCAGGACTGGCTCAGGAGAGCACAGGCGAATGGAGTGCCTGTTGCTTTAGGCATTAACTTAAATCTTCCTCCCCATTGTTACCCTGAGGGTAAGAGGCTGAGGGTAAGAATGTTCCCAAGGTCTCACAGCCAGAGTAATGGATAGAGTCAGACGGTCCTTACAGACCCCAAGAATGGACCACAGGAGGCGGTGTGGCCTCCCCGCTCAGTGGCAGCAGTAATGTAACAACGGTGATGGGGAAACATTAGTTTATCTACTGCGGGCGATGCTTCCTGCTGTTTACTAAGCCTGGAGGAGGCGGGGGATGGGGGAGGGGTCCCCTCGTCCCTGCACCTGGGGGCTGGGCTCCGTGTGCCCCGAGTAGGGACTGGTGAGTAGCACAGTGTGGGTACCAAGGGCACAGCCAGTGAGGCCGTAGCTGGAGGAAAAACTGCCTCTAGGGGCTGGACGAGCGCTGACTTCCGGACATTGTTGGCTCAGTGAGGCTGTCTGGCCGCACCAACTGTAGCCCCAAGTGAGACAGAGCTCAGGGTCCAGACCAGCCCATCCGTGGCCAGGCCAGCCTTCTCAAGCATCCTTGCTCCCAGGCTTGTTGCTGGATCCTGCCCAGATTTGGCCTCCATCCCCTGCGTCCTTTTCACAGGGCCAAGTACAGCGCTTTATACTGGTTTCTCGTAGCCAACATCCCAACCGGCCAAGGAGGAGCCAGCCACCAGGGGAGCCGAGGGCACTGCGCCCTCCCCGGGAGCACCAGTGTCCCCGCCTGGAGGCAGCGTGAGCACAAGCCAGTGACACGGGCCGTTCTCGGGGACTCGGTGGGTGGAAGATGGGACACAGGCAAGCTGTCCGTGTGAGTCCCCGTCTGCCCAGAATGGCCCAGGTGTGCCCCTCTCATCCCAGTGCCAGAGTCTAGACCACCTCGTTTTTCTAAAAGCCCCAGGATGGACTTTCCTATGGCCACCCTGTGATGGGGGTTGGACTTCAGAGGTCAGGCAAGGCTTCCCTGAAAGGTCAAGGTCGAGCTGAGGTCTGCAAGGTGAGTAGCGGATAACCAGGCCAGAAAGGGAAGGAATGCCTTTCCAGAACTTCTCCTCCGCTCCATCCCGGGCCACCCCTGCAGCCCAAGCCCCCATCACCTCTGGCCTGGTGAATAGGAGCAGAAGACCCATTGCGAAGCGTGTGCTCTCCTAGGATGGACCCCTCCCATCTCTGTTCGCTGGGTCTTCCTCCCACTTTGCAAAAGAAAGGCTCAGCTTTCTGTGCCAAACCTCTCCAGGTGGCTATAGCTCCGGGAGCTCTCTTCTGGTGCAGGAGCCTCAGGGCAACAAACAAAGGTGCAAGGTGAAGTACCAGCTGATACTCCTTCCTGCTTTCCCTGACCTGGAAGCAGACTCCTGCGAGGGTCAAGGATGGCTGGAGAAAGGCAGTTTCGCCTGCCCGGCGGAGCAGAGGGCCAGAGGCAGGACGATTCCATTCGATGACCCTGTCTCCCTAATCCCACAGTCGACAAAGATGCACTTCTTCTGACAGAGAGGTCCCTGAGACCAGTAGGCTCCCAGCTCAAGGCAGAGGTCTGGCCCTTTCCCTCTATTTACAGATGTGTCCACCTATGGCCTTTCTCAGAGTTAAAAGTCCGAAATAGGAGGTTTGCTATAGAGACGCATATTAATTCACTTGTTTGAACTGAAAAAATGCAGTTAGATGTCATCTGATGATAATCTGGTCTCTCACCCAATCATCAGTAAGGTCAGTAAGGGACTGACCTTGCTGATTATGTTGTTATATGGTGGAAATTTCCTATATGTTGGATGAATGAAGCCCGTAGCTTCTGGGTGTGGAAAGAAATATATGTAAACATATGATATGTTGGAAGCTTTTTATCACCAGTGTTGGCCAAGCCATATTGACATCAGCTATGGTCCCACTTCCACTCCTTTTTTCTTTCCTTCCGTGATAATGGGTTTAACAGTGCACTTCTGAGTAAAAGAATAACTGGCATAATTAATCGCCCTTTCACAGGTCTTGGTGAAAAGACCTCTGGATACACTTCCCAGAAGCTGAAGAAGTGTGACTCCAACGACCTATGATACACGCTTTGCTGATTCCGGCAGCTTCTGAGTCTTTGCTGTCAACAAATTTGACTAGGATCTACTGGACGTGTCAGCAGACAGAGCAAGAAAAGACTTTTTTGATGATAAAATAGCATGTGATTTTGAACATATACTTTGCTTGGCAGGTGTTCAAATCCCCGGGTGACATCACCATAACAGATCTTCCATTCCATCTAATCATTTCTGTAAATAAGGCTTCTTGGCTTTTACATCCACAGAAATGGAAAATGAGAATGAAATTGAGGTCAAGTTCCATGTTATTCCAGCAATAAGTAATAATGATCATATGAAATAATTGAAAAAAAAAAAAGAACCCAAAGTCTGTCTTCTATCAAATTAAAAGATTCATTTCCAACGAATTTTATTGGTGCCTTTTACTTGTCCATTATTTGATATCATACACACGGTATTTTGATCGATCATGTATGATAATAATTGTGATGAACACAAAATCCTAAACAAGAATGTTTAATGCTAAAAGTCACAAGAGGGACTTCCCCGGTGGCACAGTGGTTAAGAATCCGCCTGCCAATGCAGGGGACACAGGTTCGAGCCCTGGTCTGGGAAGATTCCCACATGCCGTGGAGCAACTAAGCCCGTGCGCCACAACTTCTGAAGCCTGCACGCCTAGAGCCCGCGAGCCACAACTACTGAGCCCACGTGCCGCAACTACTGAAGCCTGCACGCCTAGAGCCCGCGCTCAGAAACAAGAGAAGCCATTGCAATGAGAAGCCTCCGCAATGAGAAGCCCGCGCACTGCAACGAAGGGTAGCCCCTGCTCACCGAAACTAGCGAAAGCCCGCAGGCAGCAACGAAGACCTAACGCAGCCATAAAGAGAAAGAAAGAGAGAGAGAGAGAGAGAGAGAGAGAGAGAGAGAGAGAGAGAGAGAGAGAGAAAGAAAGAAAGATAGAAAGAAAGAAAGAATAAAAGTCACAAGAAACTCATTTTTTAAATATTTCAATTCACAGAAATATTTTGGTTCCAGAGAATCATGACAGGATGATCAAAAAAGATTTTCAAGGTTAAAATTACCTTAAATTTGGATAAAACTGGAGGGGGAAATATAGATGCAAAGAAAAAAGGCCAGGATTTATGATTTTTGGCTGCTAGTGTAAAGCTCATTAATATTTTTTTAAAATAAAAGATGGAAAAAATGGAAGATAAATCGTTATGGTTTTTTAGACTCCGTTGGACACACTAAAAAGAGTAAGAGAAGAATTTTATTTTAAAACGTCAATATTTAAAACACACTAGAGAGTACATTCTTTGCAAGTAATTACGACAGATTTTGGATTTCAACTTGGAAAAGTACAAGGGAGCCGGCTCATTCCCGTACATGAGGGTGAAACTGACACTGAGGACAGTGGGCCAGAAAAGAAAAGGAGCTGGGGTTCCCAGTGAACACCTGCCTCCCTGAAGGAAAGAAACCTGGGCTGAGCGAAGCTGCTCTGGGCAGGCTGCCCGGCTTGAGGGGTGAGGCCCAGACACGCTGGCCCTCTTCCCCACTGAGGTCCTGACCCCTGATTGCCTATCCCTGGGGACAAAGAAACACGCATGTCTCCCAAGAAAAAATAATAATTTCCAGACTGAGGTCAATAGAAATCCGTTTTGGGGGAGAGCAGACTCATCCAGGCCTTCAGGGTACACTCCGTGGGCCTTTAACAGCCGGAAGCATCTTAGGCAGGTGACATACCAAGTTCAGAAGTGCCCAGGGGGTAGAGGAGACCTGAGGGACGGATCCAGGGAGGTATTGGCCCCAAAGCTGAAGTCTCATTTCTGCCCTAAGATCACGTGAGCCTGTCTCTCACCCCCAGGGCGAAAGTGTCCAGACTAAGTAGGATGCTCTGACCAGGTATCACTGCAGACAGCTTTCCTAGATTTCCCCCACAATATGGTCCCTGGATGCCCCTCTTCCAGGGAGTAGGATGGAAGCAGAAGGGAGAGTACCACCAGCCTCACCATCAGCCTCATGTCTTACGGCCTCCGAAGACCAGGTGGGCCGTGGAAAGTGACACCAGGGGTTCTTTTTGTTTTCTTTTTTTTTTTGTGGTACGCGGGCCTCTCACTATTGTGGCCTCTCCCGTTGCGGAGCACAGGCTCCGGACGCGCAGGCTCAGCGGCCATGGCTCACGGGCCCAGCCGCTCCGCAGCATGTGGGATCCTCCCGGACCGGGGCACGAACCCGCGTCCCCTGCATCGGCAGGTGGACTCTCAACCACTGTGCCACCAGGGAAGCCCGACACCAGGGGTTCTTAAAACGCTAGGTCACGGCTTGTTCCATTTTGGCCCTGAGAAGCTGAGGTCTGGCTGTGGAAACCCACCTTCCCGAGAACTCAACCCCCCGCTTCACTCCCCCATCCCCCCACACCACCTCCATTCATTTCATTCAATCCTCCCAGAAACCCTCCCAGGTGAGCACCATTATAGGCTCAAGTTGACAGAAAAATCAACAGAGGCTCAGAGAGGGTGAGTGACTTGCCGGAGGCCACACAGCCCCTCAGAGGAGGGGCCGGCTGCTGGAACCAGCTTGGCCCACATGTCCCATCACCTGAGCAGTCTTTGGGAAGTCACTGCTCCTTGATTTGGGGCCTGTGATTGATTATTGCCCTGCAGGATAGGCGAGTAGGGGCCGGTGATATTTTGAGGATTTTCCTGGTTTTGCTGTCCTGGAGGGGCAGAGAGGGAAAGAAAAGAGACCCATTTGGGGCACAGATGCCAAACAGCCTGAGCACAAGGTCCAGAACCTTCCCTGGGCCCAGAGAGTCCGTCCAGGGTGCTGGAGTGAGAGGAAAAGAGGTGGGAGAGCGGGAGGGAGGGGTGGAGTGTCCTGAGCTGACCTTTCAAAGGACCTTTCTTCCATCCCCAGCACCCCCATGGTGATTCCTCTGTGGGCCGCTGAGGGCCCCTTGTGGGCTGGGGAGCAGGGCTCTCACAGTATGAAGTCCCCTACCCATACCATATCCCCTCATCAACATAAACCTAGGAGTGCTATTTATGCTAGCAATATCCAGCCTAGCCGTCCACTCTATCCTATGATCCGGCTGAGCTTCTAACTCAAAATACGCACTAATTGGAGCCCTCCAAGAAGTAGCACAAACAATCCCATACGAAGTAACACTAGCCATTATCCTCCTATCAGGACTCCTCATAGCGGCTCCTTTACCCTATCCACACCAACCACCACGTAAGAACAGCTATGACTATTGTTTCCTTCATGACCATTAGCTATAATACGATTCATTTCCACCCTAGCAGAAACTAACCGGGCCCCCTTCGACTTAGCACAAGGAGAATCAGAACTTGTATCTGGCTTCAATGTGGAATATACAGCAAGCCCTTTCGCCCTGTTCTTCCTAGCAGAAGGGGCTTCGTCTACCTTCTCACACTGAGACCGGCTCAGTCCCGTGCGTACTGCTGCAACTGACCCTGGGGGCTGTGGGGAAGAGGGTGCACCCCACTGTCAGGGCTGATGGGGGACCCTGAGCCTGGGTGTGGGGGAGCCACGCCCTCACCACGCCACTGATGCCCGCATCCCAGCCTTTCCGGTGCTCAGCCCGCCAGGCCCACCGGCCACGCCCTGCAGGGTGAACTCAGGCTTGGCCTGAGCACCCCTGGAAGGGGATTCAAAGCGCCACCCAGGTCCACAGGCCTGCCCACCTCTCCCAACACTGGCTCCCTCTTTCTTCTTGAACAGCCAGATGTCTTCACCTGTGGATCCTGCCCCCTTGACCCCTCTGCTGGGGGCACCCCACCTTTCCACGGAGGGTCCTTCTCATCCTGTAGGTCTCAGCTGTACCGTCCTCTCCAATGACCCTTTGTGTGTGTCTTTGGAGCGTGTCCCATGGTCTCCATGCTGCAGCCTCTTGCTGGTTTGCTGGTATAAGGTATCTCCCTCCCCAAGATGTAAATTCTGGGAGATCAGCAGCTGTGTCGCTTAGGCAGGGAGGCAGCCCTGGGACCTAGAATGCCAAGCAGATGGACCTGAGCCAGGGGGTTGGGTGTCGGGATAACCCTGGGTGGCCCTTTCCTTCTTTGGTCTTCTGCTGACTGCCGTGAAACCAGAGGGTCGGATTCAATGCCCCTGGGTGGGTCTCTGTAGCTCTGTTTTTGATCTGAAATATTAAAAGGAACAGGTGGGGAGCTGGGCACTTGACTATGTGTTCTATGATTTTCTATTTCTTTTTTTGGTGGCACTGTGCAGCTCGCAGTCTCTTAGTTCCCCGACCGGGAACTGAACCTGGGCCCCCGGCAGTGAAAGCACCCAGTCCTAACCACTGGACTGCTTAGGAATTCCCTCTATGATTTTCTGAGTGAACACATCTGTTGGGGTCATGGTACCAGCATGCAGAGCTGGATCTCCACCCTGGAGCTGACAAAAGATTTTCACCTGCGTGGTTTGGACCTCTAACACCCCGTGAGGCTGACAAGGTTGGGGACACGAGCTCTGTTTTACAGATGAGGAGCCTGGTTTGGTGTCCAGCGCCCAAGCGTGCATCCTGCCTCTGCTATTGGCCACCTTGGTGACCTTAAGCGCGTTGCTCAAAGGCTCTGAGCTTCGGATGGTTCTGTGAAACGGTGACCGTAAGCCCAGCCCCACCTTCCAGGTCTGGGTGAAGAGCAAAGGCCATCGGCTGTGCAAAGCTCGCCAGAGCCATGCCGGATTCCTGGAGCGCCCAGTGTCGGGGACACATCCCAGCCATGACATTATCTGGAGAGATGCGGCCAGTCCCCAGTGGCTCACAGTGAGGACAGCACTTCACAGGTCTGATTCCTCCGATTCTCTCCACGACCATGTGAACGTGGACACTGGATGCTAAGGAGCTAAGCAAACTGCCCAGGGGACTCGGGTGAGGGCAGGGCTGGGCTGTGCCCCGGGCACCTGGCACCCTGCCCCGCGCTCCTATCAACCCACTAAGACTTTGTGTGACGCTCGGTGGGCGTGCGTCAGCCCGTGCTAAGTGCTCAACACCTATCACCTCATTTAATTCCCCCAGAAGACCACTTCCCCGGGCTCGAGCCTCTAATATGTGCAGAGACCTGCACGCACATGTGTCTGCCTGGCGAATTGCTCTGTTGAGTTCCAGCTGTAAAAACTGGCCCTGTGCCTGCCACTCAGACCTGGCTGGGCTAGCCCAGGGTTGAAGAGGAGACAGAAGAGAAACAAAGAGGGGGATCAGGTGGGCACAGAGCCACCTCCGAATCCCATCCCCTTGATGCCCCGTGATCGAGGTGACCAAAAAAAAAAAAAAAAAGGCTATGAGAATGTATATGTGTATAACTGAATCACTTTGCTCTACAGCAGAAATTAACAACACTGTAAGTCAACTAGACTTCAATAAAATAAAAATTTTAAAAAAAACCCTATCAAAAAAAAAAAAAAAAAACCAACAGGGAATTCCCTGGCAGTCCAGTGGTTAGTACTCGGTGCTTTCACTGCCATTGCCCAGGTTTGATCCCTGGTCGGGGGAACTTAGATCCCCGCAAGCTGTGCGATGTGGCCAAAAACAAACAAAAAAAACAAAACAAAAAGCTGTGGAAAACAGTATGGAGGATCTTCAAACAATTAGACTTAGAATCACCATGTGATCCAGGCATTCCACTTCTGGGTCTACACCCAAAAGAAGTGAAAGCAAGACCTTGAGCAGGTATTTGCATACCTGCGCTCTGAGCTGCGTGATTGACAGTAGCCAGAAGGTTGAAACAGCCCACGTGTCCATCGACAGAAGAATGGATAAACTAAACGTGCTCCATTCATACAATGGAATACCGTTCAACTTTCAAAAGGAAGGAAATCCTGACACAGGCGACAACGTGGATAAACCTTGAGGATGGGATGCTCCGTGAAATAAGCCAGACAGAAAAGGACAGATACTGTGCGATTCTACTTATGGAGGGCCCTGGAGGAATCAAACACATGGAGACAGGAGAATGGTGAATTACTGTTTGATGAGCAGAGTTTCAGTTTGGGAAGAAGAAGTTTTGGAGATGAACGATGGTGGTGGTCGCACACACGTGGTTCTTCTTTTTTTTTTTTTTAATTAATTTATTTAGTTTTGACTGCATTGGGTTTTCGTTGCTCCGCGCGGGCTTTTCTCTAGTGGCGGCGAGCGGGGGCTACTCTTTGTGGTGGTGCGTGGGCTTCTCATTGCAGTGGCTTCTCTTGTTGCGGAGCACGGGCTCTAAGAGTGAGAACTTCAGTAGTTGTGGAACATGGGCTCAGTAGTTGTGGCTCGCGGGCTCAGTAGTTGTGGCACGGGCTCTAGAGCGCAGGCTCAGTAGTTGTGGCGCACAAGCTTAGTTGCTCCGCGGCGTGTGGGATCTTCCCGGACCAGGGCTCAAACCCGTGTTCCCTGCGTGGGCAGGTGGATTCTTAACCACTGTGCCACCAGGGAAGTCCTAACCACAATTTTTAAAAGCTTTAAAAAATTGTCTTAATCCCCCCTTTCTTTTGGAGGTTCGAAAAGAAATTGTGTTTCTTGCATTGCTGCAGCCCGTGTAGACATGTCTCTACCACCGGCCTTACCCTTCTCCTTGAGGCCACTGTGAGGGTCTTCTCACTAAGGCCAAGAAAAGGAAGTTCAACAAGAAAACAGTTGAGCCATTTGCAAAGTTTGCGGCCTGGGAGCCCTGCCCCAGGCTGAGCCCTGTCACTCCACCCTAAGAACTAGAATTAAATTTTTATGCTGCACTTTTTATTATTATTATTACTATGAAGCCAAGTAGGTTCTTAACAGCTGGGCTGGTTGTTCTGAGAAGCTCTGTCACTCTTTCAAAGGAGAAGAAACCAAGAAGGTAATGACATTGCAATTTTTCTGTAGGTTAAGAAAGGTCACGAGAAGATTGTAGGCGGGGACTGGCCGGTTTCAGTTCTGAGCCTTTGTCCCCGTCTGACACTTTACCCCTCCAGTCACGGCTGGTGTTGTGATGTAGGGCCTCCCGTAGGATAAAAATGTGGGTTGGTTATTTCACACACTCTGGGTATGGACTGTTAGCCGGGCGCAAGGAGACTGGGGTCTGACTATATTCAGCCTTTTCCTACGGCCCACACCCCGTTGTCGAGGTTGGCGACTCCTGAAAGGGGTAACTGTCGTGCCCATTTTACAGATGGAGAAACTGAGCATGACCAGAAGCTAAAGGCTAAAATCATATGAGTAACAGAGATGGACCCCCGATGTGGCGCTGCAGCAGGGACCACAGGGCCCAGAAGCTCCGCTCCGCAGGCTCCCCTGCAGCCCAGGTTCTTGGTAAACTAGGCTCTTCAGGTGCATCAGGGACTATTTCTAGGGGGAGGGAGGGTCAGCAAGTACAGGAAGATTCCTTAAGGGCTGAGAGGAAGCAACAACCAGATGCACTGGGCAGAGGAGACCGCCTTGGGGGTGGGGGTCGTGGCAGGTCTCCCGAGAGGCTGATATTTGAGGGGAAACCTGAGTGCGGAGCAGTCATCATCTTCCAGTGTGGAGGTTGGAGAGACGGAAACAAGACCCTGAGGACAGTGGCCGATGGGGAGCATCTGGGAGATGCGGGGGAGGCGAGGAGGGGGCCAGGGCAGGAGTCAGGTGGAAATAACCATCCTGTTACATCCTCCGCCTGCAATCCTGGCGGATTAACCCTCACGGCTTCTGCTGGCTGCTTTGGACGGTTGAGGAAGCCAAGGCCTGACGGGCTCAGGGACCCACCGTGAGTCAGGGTGAAGGGGGAACCAGGGCTCAGCTCCTAACACCCCTGCTGCCTGCCAGCCCTTCAAAGGACAGTCACTGAGAACACCTGCCGTGAGGGTGGGACGGCAGTTCTGGGAGATGAACCAGCACAGGGTCCTTCACTGAACTTGCCAGCAAACAGGAGAGATGGAAAGGGAGCTCCCTGTGGGGTTGCTGGGAAGAGAGGGGTCACACCCTGCCAGGAGCTGGGGGGAGACCTCAGAGGGCCTGGGTCCCACCGCCCCAGAGGAGGTGCCCACGTGGACGCGGACTGAAGGAGGGGAGCCCGCCTTCCAAGCAGTTTTGCAAATGGGGGTTTAGGGGCGCAGAGGTGGCAGGACTCGCCCAGGCCACACAGAGAGCGAGGCACAAGGCTGGGGCAGGCTCTGGTCTCCTGTGCCCCATGGGGGTGGGGGGCCCGGGGTCCAAGCAGCTGCAGAGCTGACCTCATAGCCGTGACTGCAGCCCTGAGCCGGTACCCGGCCTCCCAGGAAGGCTCGGCCTGGACGGCCACTGCTTGGCCAGGCTGCGGGCCCAGAGGGGGCAAAGGCTCTCACCGAGAAGTCTGGAGACACCCGGTGCTGGTCCGGCCGAGGGCACTCACTGAGCCCTGGGGGCCCCCTTTCTGGCCTCGAGCCAGAGACCTCCAACCTCCTAGGTCCCCTCTGTGGTCTGAATGAGCCCCAGCAGCGTTCAGAGGTCGGTCCAAGGGCTCCTCAGGAGGCAGGAATGGTGCGGGAGGAGGGGAGGCTGAAAAGGCCTGGGGATGATGCCTCTGGTCACAGGTGCTGGTGACCACAGGGGGTAGGGTGGGCTCCGGGCCCCCTGCAGTGGTGGCTGGGTGGACCTGCTGGGAGGCGACAGCAAGGCTCCTCAGGTACAACTGAGAACAGGGATTTTCACACCTAGGTGAGCCAGCATGTAGCTGGACCCCGCCCCCATCAGGCCATAATGGGCACAGAGGGAGGTGGGGACAGCAGGTGGGGGAAGGGAGCCTTCCAAAAGCCTGGCCTGGGTCCCTGCTAGGTTGGCTTCTGACTATGGCACTTGAATATCCCTGCTGCAGAATTAAAGAGGAGGGGGACAAAGGGTGTCCCCTATGGCCCTGGCCCCTGTCCTTGCATGGGTGTGTGTGTAGGGGGTGCAGTGCCATGGCCTCCCAGGGTGCACCAGTTCACCCCCTGTCTTCTCTTAGCACCGCCCACTCAGGCCCCCTGCTCAGGTGATGCCTCCGCCTGGTACACACAGCTCCATCCCTGAATCAGCCAGAGCGCAGGTGGCCAAACCCAGGTCCTTGCCTCCCTCCACCCTGTAGCGCTGGGTTCTTCCTTCCAGGCTCAGGCGCTCCTGGTGCTTTACAGCCCTTACCCGCCCCTCGTTCCCAGGTGGGTCCACAGGGTCCCAGCGAAGGAACAGGTTCCGGGGAGTCCCTGAAAGGCACAGTGCAAGGAGTGACTTCTCTGAGCTGAGGGTACCAGGTGAGGGCGGCACCCAGGCCGCTGGAACAGAGGTGGAGAAGGGGCCCCACGGAGACGGGACAGGCAGGGACAAAGTGCAAGAAGCAAAACTTTGGCTGCAAGACGAGAGTGGAGGAGACGCGAGGGTCGGGACCAAGAGGTCCAAGGGCCCAGCGAAGCCAGGGGTGGGGGCCGGGGACCCTCCAGGTGGCACTCGCGGCGCTGGTCCCCGGCCTCCTCCCCTCCCCCAGCCCTGATTGGCAGGCGGCCTGCGACCAGCCGCGAGCGCCACAGCGCCCCGGGCGCCCAGGCGAACGCAAACGGCCCCCTGCGGGAGTGGTGGGGGGGGCGATCTGCTATATATAGCGGCTCGGCCCGGGCCGGCCCAGCGCGCAGGGAGGCGCGCACCGCTCCGCAGGGTCCCAGCCCCGGCCGTGCGTCCTTCCGCCACTGCCAACCTCTCCATGCAGCCCGGGTAGCTCCCGGCGCCTGGGGGCTCCGTCGCTCGCCTCCGGCTTCTTCCCCGGCCGTGCACTCCCTGCCCCGGCCCAGGCCGTGCACTCCCGCAAAGCCCCCACAGGCGCAGCTCGGCCCCCGGCTTCCCGGGCGCAGCGATCCACCCACGGACGCACGGCCCGAGGGCGGGGATGGCGGGGCCCGGGGCGGCCGCGGCAGCGCTGCTCGCGGCGGTGCTGCTGGCCGTGCTGGCGCCCTGGGCCGGCCGAGGGGGCGCCGCCGCGCCCACCGCACCCAACGGCACGCTGGAGGCCGAGCTGGAGCGTCGCTGGGAGAGCCTGGTGGCGCGCTCGCTGGCGCGCCTGCCGGTGGCCGCGCAGCCCAAGGAGGCTGCCGTCCAGAGCGGCGCCGGGGACTACCTGCTGGGCATCAAGAGGCTGCGGAGGCTCTACTGCAACGTGGGCATCGGCTTCCACCTCCAGGTGCTCCCAGACGGCCGCATCGGCGGCGTGCACGCGGACACGAGTGACAGTGAGTGGGGCGGGGCGGGCGGGAAGGGTCGGGGCCCCGGGGCAGCGGCCGCCCCTTCCAACTCGCACCCGAAGGTCTCGGCTGACACCTGCCCGCGGGCTCTGGGAGCCGGGGCGGACTCGGGTTCCGGTCCCTCTGGCGTGGGGACGCCGGGGACGCAAACGCGCTCGGCTCCTGGCGTCGCAGCAGCGACCGGCTTTGCGCAACCGGGCGGCCGAGCCCCGCCTCCCCGCCTTCAGAAGTCCGGGCTCCGGGTGACGAATTCCAGCGCCTTGGCCCGCGGGCACTGGGAGCGCGGCGCAGCCACCGGCACCTGCGGGAGCCCGGGACGCGCGCTCGTGTTGGGACCGGCCTCGGGGGCCGCCGGGGCCACCGCTCTCCTACCGTCCCGGACTGGGCGCGGCCGTCGCTGGGCCGGCCCTGGGGGCGAGCCCGCTGGGCTCCGGGGGCCCTTCGGGAGCGACCTGCGCCGGGGACCCGGGTCCTTTACACTCACCTCCAGCCCAGAAGTGGGCGTCCCGGAGGCGCGCAGGCCGAGGAGGGGGCCAGGTCGGGCGGCGAGGGCCGAGGGTCCAGTGCCCGGGAATGACCCGCGCCCCGCCCCCAGGCCTGCTGGAGCTGTCGCCGGTGGAGCGGGGAGTGGTGAGCATCTTCGGCGTGGCCGGCCGGTTCTTCGTGGCCATGAGCAGCAGAGGCAAACTCTACGGCTCGGTGAGTACCGCGGGGCCCGGCCGAGCAGCCAGGCAGGATCGCGACGCTTCCAGGCCACCCGACGCCGGGATGTGGAACTGCGGTGGGGTCACAGGATTGGAGACACCCCCCTCCAAGGCCCTGAGGCAGTGCGGCTGACCCCGGGCCAGCCCAAACGAGAGGCACAGCCCCAAGACGGGGACAGCGTTCCTGCCATCCTTGAGTGGGCACTTGCCAGTCGGTCAAAGGGTTTCATTGGGAGCCCCTCACCGTAGTCCCTGGTGGGGGGCTCCCTGTGGGCAGGACTGCAGTCTTCAGGGTGGACACAGTGGTGATGAAATTTTCTGGCTGCCAGGCGCTGGGCAGGTGTCTGGAGCAGCAGCTGCCAGGTCCCTCTAATCACCCTGTGAAGGTCTTGGCACCCTGACTTCCCAGGAGAGGCCTGGCAGCCAGGGTGGGACGGGGAGAGAAAGGACTCCCTGACCACCGCCCACAGGGGTCCCTTGGCCCAGAGATGGCTCCACCTGACACCGCTTCTCCTTCCCCGCCAGCCTTTCTTCACCGAGGAGTGCAAGTTCAAAGAGATACTCCTCCCCAACAACTACAACGCCTACGAGTGCTACAGGTACCCCGGCATGTTCATCGCCCTAAGTAAGAACGGGAAGACCAAGAAGGGGAGCCGGGTGTCACCCACCATGAAGGTCACCCATTTCCTCCCCAGGCTGTGACCCTCAGAGCCCCCAGGAGGGGAGTGCCAAGGGCCACCTTGGTGCACTTTCTTCGAATGGACAGTTTAACTCAAGAGTAGGTGTAAGATATTTAAATTAATTATTTAAATGTGTATATATTGCCACCAGATTATTTATGGCTCTGCGGACGTGTTTTGTATTTTTCCGAAAAAGACAAACAGAAAAACCCACCAAACCCTGACTTTTCTGGTAAAACAGTAGAGACCCTTCCACTGGGTTGATTTAACTTGTCAAACAGTTGTCACAAGCGACGGCTGCTATCCCGTGTATTAAAAACCGGTGACATCGGTCTGTGACATCAGCCCTGCTTTGCACTGTCCCCTGCGGTTTGGTGGTGAGCATCTCTGTGTCTGGAAAGGTTTCCTGGGGCTTTAGAAGCCAGTTAAGGAAGCTTCCAGGCTTGGCTTCGTTCCTAGCATCCTGCAACACCCCACTCCCTTTGTGTCCTGAAGATATTCCTCAGGACATATCGGTTTACTTCGGGTACAGAAAGCGCACTGTCGAGGCCACCACTGCCGCTCTGTTTTTAGATCTGCCAGGAGTGACCTTTGAACTTTGCTGCAGTCAATCTTCCTCGACCTACCAGATGGGGGAGACCCGTGGGCAACTTCATAAACTCCTGTTTTCCTTTTTTTGGATCAACCACAGCCCGTGTTTCTCTGTGGCCATTGGGGAAAAGGCAAAAACAAAGCAATTTTGTAAAATCCGTCGGAGAGGAATTGATATGGCACTGGAAGCCTGGAAATGGACAAGACTGGGTGGATTTACAACCACTGCCAAAACCCGAGGGGTGAAAGTTTGTGATAGTGGAGACTTCTGATAAGTAATAGCGTATACATGTATACATTTTTAAAAAAACCAAAAACCAAAAACCACACACACTTCCCTGTGTTTGGGAAGCTTGGGCTAGAACTGGCTGTTCATTTTAGGTGAAATGTCCTTGTCGTTGTACAAAAACACTTAAGGCAGTTTGCGTGGAGGGAGTCACTGCTTCTCTCGTTGCATTCGTGATTAAGTAGATTTAACGTCTACCTCGAAAGCCCTTAAACCACTCATCTGGCAAAATCTGAAGAAAGCTCAGACCGGGTGTAGGAGTTTGCCATCCCAAGTGGCTTTTTTTTTTTCCATACGTAGCCAAAAAGGATTGTAGATAGTGTTGGTGTGCTCCATTCGAACCTTGTCACGTTTGAGCTATCTTTACCCCGTGATTTACTTTTAGTAAGTAGAATCATGGTGAAAATATTTGCAGACAGCTGTTAGAGTACACTATATGGTCACCAAGTAACCTTATATTTTTCTTTATATATTTTACAAATGTAACCCCTGTCGTGGAAGCAAAGATGGAAGAGGCAGGGTCGGTGAGGTTTAAAAAAAGTTCCGAGGTGATGGCAAACATTTAATTTTAATGAATGACTTTTTCGAGTTTATTCAAAATGACCTTAGCTTGCTACCAGAAATGCTCCGAATGTTTCCTCAAGACTTTTAATACTCTCCTAAGATGTTTCTGAACTGTCTCCCGAATTAACTTTATGGGAGTCTACAGACAGCAAGACTGGAAAAATCTGATTGGAGTTTTTGTCTTTCACATTCCTTTTTAAAACTCTTTGTTCGAATGCAAATCATCTACTTAAAATACTATTCTTAAACTGAGGCCTAGAAGAAAGAAGCCACTTAAGACAGGACCTTACATCTCAAACTGCTGTTCAGGCCGGGACGTAAAAATGTTTTTAAAAAATTTTAAACCGTGCCCTAGACTCCAGGAGTACTGAGCGACGCTCAGAGATCTCGGTGCTGATGGCGTAGGGGTGGGAGTGGGGCGGGGGGCGGGGGTAAGGAGCTGGGATTTGTGGCCTTTCTGTATTTACGGTTTTCACGTAGTAACAAACCAGATTGTTTCAGATGCCTTAAATATGGGACGATGTCTTGTCTCAGAGCCCAGTCAGATTATCAGGAACTCAGATGTCTTAAGGGCAGAACTTGGCCATCCTTGACCACGTGTATATATTCAGCGGATCGGATGTGAAGCGTGTAGAGATGTCGCTGAACCTTTGAAATATTGTAAAGTGTTTCTATTGCTGTGATGGGGATTTGAGGTTTCTGTACTTACTGCTGTTTTCAGAATCTGTCTGTAGTTTTATACAGGTGCCGACCCATATTGTGATGTATGTGCTGTGCACATCGAAATACAGAATAAATGGAAAACATTTATCACGTGTAAAAAGAACCCCATTGGACTTGATGGACATAGTCGGGGAAGGTATCACAAACGATTAAAACCTGCCTTGAAATGCCAAGATATGGCTCCCTCCCCCTGTCTCCCAGTGTCTATTTGAGGCCCTGAGCCTCGCCTGGCCGGGGCTGGGGCGGGGGGCGTGGAGACAGATTTTAGCCAGCTGTGTCCACACAAATGTGGCCTTGAAGACAGGAGCCTCGGGGGCGGGGCCTGGGGGGTGTGAGTGTCACAGAGTTTTGTGATGACACTGAATCTTGTAGTTTATTCTCCTGATGGGGTTAATTCACACTATTCCCACCCGGGGACTGACCAGTCCCCCTCACCTTGGCCTGGTCCGGGCTAAAGCAATTTGTACTTTCCTGTGGGTGGAGAATGCAGCCCCCAGAGCCGATCGTCAGAAGACTGGCTCAAGCATACTTTTCAGTCTCCCACCAATGAGTCTTGAAATCAATACAATGAAGCCCAGTTAGTCTTTTACAAAAAAGGAAATGGAATAAAATCATATAGAATAGAGCCTTCCAGATTGTGTCAATCACAGTAAGGGAACAGATTGTCTTGTGAGCGCTGTGGTCTACTATATATATATATCCAACTGGTCCCTAATAGGATGTGATATAGGAGGTCTTACTAGTGTCGACGGCAATTAAAAAAAAAAAAAAAACGGGCCTAGAATCTGTGTTCCCCTCCCCCCTCCAGAATAGATCCAGTCACTTGGCAAAAAGACCCAGAGAAAGCCATCAGGGCTGCAGGGCCCTTAATGGTACTTATTTTGCCCTCTGAGACATCACTTTCTTCTGGACGCCCATGATCTAAGGAGGACCAAGACATCCACGGGCCGTGTTATGGGTTAAATTGTGGGCCCCCCAAAAGGATACATTGGAGTCCTACCCCACCCCACCCCATACACAGAATGTGACTTTCTTTGGAAATAGGGTCTTTACAAGGGAATTGAGTTAAAATGAGGTCATTAGGGTGAACTCTAGTCCTCTGTGACTGGCGTGCTTATAAAAGGAAGGTCGTGGAA
Organism: Phocoena sinus; assembly: GCF_008692025.1. Lineage (NCBI taxonomy): Eukaryota > Metazoa > Chordata > Mammalia > Artiodactyla > Phocoenidae > Phocoena > Phocoena sinus. The sequence continues at coordinate 106,629,879 of NC_045770.1, read as the reverse complement.
AGAGACAGCCCCAGGGAGGAGGCCTTGGATGGAGGAGGGCTGGGGAGATGCGTGTGTAAGCAAGGAGATGCCAAGGAACAGCGTGAACCCCCAGGAGGTGTGCAGAGGCCTGGCCCAGGCTCTGCCTCAGCCACAGAAGGAGCCGACCTGCCCACACCTTGATCTCGGACTTGTGGCCTCCAGGCCCGGGAGAGAATGCATTCTCGTTATTGGAAGCCACCCGGTTTGTGGTTCTTTGTAGCTGCAGCCCTAGGGGAACTTAGCGGGGTAGTTCTTCATACTCCTTGGGGTGGGGGGTGGAAAAGGAGTGAAGAGGCCCAGCCTTGGCCTTTTCTCCTGCTGTCCCCTGTGGTCCCCAGGTCCATATCTGCCCTGGCCAAACACGGAAGGCCTCATCCAGCTTCTGAGGCGAGAACCTGCCCATGCTTGGTGGAATCTGGCGGCTGAACCGCTTGGCCTTCCTGCCTCTAGACTGACGTTGGGTCCAAAGAGGGGACTGAAAAGTCATTCATTCACTTAACACTTGTTTGTTGCATGCCTACTGTGGGTCAGGCACAGCTCTAAGAGCTCGGGATACCCCAGTGAGGAAAACAGAGGTCCCTGCCCGGGTGGGGCCCTCATCCCGAGGGAGATGACGATACATGACGAGCCGGGAGGAGACAGAGAGGCTGGGCCGTGGGGTCCGTCTCGATGCCCCGGGGACAGCGGAAAAGGGACACTGGTGGCCAGGCTGAGAATAGACGGTCCAGAGGAGAGCAGGGGGCCCTGCTGGGGTTTCTCAAAATCCTCCTGCCTTCTAGGGCACCTCCTCCTCAGTTCTGTCTGTCCTTGGTGACCAAACAGGCCCCGCTTGCGGGCCAACGTCACTGCCCCCCCGGCTGGCTGTGTAACCTTGGAAAATCCAGGTGACTTCTCTGTGCCTCAGGGGCCTGGTGTGTGGATTGAGGACAGGATGCGTGTGAAGTGCTCGGTTATCGTCACTGTTATTCTCCTAAGAGACTTAATTATAGTCTTAAAGTCCCAACCCTTTTCATCTTTGGGGTGCTGATGGCCTGATTTTCTGGCCCATCCAATTCTGTTAGGAGTTGCTGTCAGAAAGAACAAAGACCTGGGCTTCCCTGGTGGCTCAGTGGTTGAGAGTCCGCCTGTCGATGCAGGGGACACGTGTTCGTGCCCCGGTCCGGGAAGATCCCACATGGCGCGGAGCGGCTGGGCCCGTGAGCCATGGCCGCTGAGCCTGCGCGTCCGGAGCCTGTGCTCCGCAACGGGAGAGGCCACAACAGTGAGAGGCCTGCGTACCGAAAAAAAAAAAAAAAAAAGAGAACAAAGACCCTCATCTGGGTGTGGTGGGGTCTTCTCGGAGGGAGGGCTGCCTCGTCCTGTTTCTGAAGGGAACTCCAGAAACCCACCTCCCACCCAGGAGCCCGCACTGGTCCACTCCTGCCTATTCTAGAATGTGACGGGGCAAGGGGTCCTGCTCTCAGTCTTTCTTCAATGTGAATAAATTGTAATTTTTCTTGATTTAGAATCTGCATCCTACGTTTTTCTTTAAAAAAAAAAAAAGTGGGGGAATTCCCTGGCGATCCAGTGGTTAGGACTCTGCGCTCTCACTGCCATGGGCCCGGGCTCAGTCCCCGGTCAGGGAACTGAGATCCAGCAAGCCGCGCGGTGCGGCCCCCACCCACCTCAAAAAAAGTGGGATAAACAGCGAGGTCCTACCGTATAGCACAGGGAACTATACACAATACCCTGTGGTAAGCCATAATGGAAAAGGACGTCCATGCGTGTATAACTGAGTCACTTTGCTGTACAGCAGAGATGAACACAACATTGTAAATCAACTATACGTCCATAAAAAAATAAATCGTGGCCAAAAGAAGGTGGGCAGAAGGAGGGGTGCCCACGCTGGGCCATGTCCTCGCTGGGGACATGCTGGGCACACAGGGAGCCGAGCTGCCAGAGGGGACCCAGGAGCTTGGGCACCTGGCTGGACCATTGGACAGCAGCCCGGCCCAGCCTCCACCCCCAGCACCACCCCTCCCCGAGCCTCACCCTCCTCCTACCCAGGTGCACAGGCCGAACCCTGGGATGCCCTCCCCACCCTTCCCACCGGCCTGCGGTCCCCCACACAGCAGAGTTGGTTTCGCCATCCTGGCTCTGAAATCTAAGCATCTCCCCACCTTCCAGGCAGCGACCTCTGTGCCTGTCACTTCTGCGTGGGCCCAGGAGGCTGCAGCAGCCTCTCAGCTGGCCTCCTACCTCCATCTACCCCCAACGGCCCGTTCTCTGGGGCCTTCTCAGAGCGCACCTACCCTGCCCTCACCCTTGCTGGAAGTCTGTCCACAGCCTCCTTTTGCAGCGAGGGTCAAGAGCACGGCCCTCGACGGCATGGTCCCAGAGGCTTTTCTCATCACCTACTGCTGCATTACAACCTACCCCAAAACTCGAGACTTCAGACAACCGTTTTATTAAACGTCCCAGTTTTGTGGGTCAGGAATTTGGACAGGACCCTGTGGGATGACTCTTCTGCTTTACATGGGCTTTTCAAGGACTCAGCCTTTGGATGGGCTCAACTGGGGTAAGGAGGGTCATAATTCTTCCCTGGCAACTCAGGCTTCAAGGGAGAGTGCTCAGAGAGGCCCAAGGCTTCTTATGGCCTGGCCTGGAAAGTTCTAGAACACCACTTCTGCCACTGGTCATGCAAACCACCTGACCAGCTCAGATTCTGGGGGAGAGAAAAGCACAGAACTTGCAGCCTCTTCAATCTATTGCAAAGGCCCAGTTTGCTGTCACCCACGGCCACCCCGCTGTCTCCCCATACCCCTACCCTGGTGCTCGGCCCTGCTCCCATCACACTGCTGCTATCAGAGCCCAAAGGCACCATCTATTCAGCCACCGGGCTTTCGCATGTGCTGCCCTCCTGGCCACCAAGCTCTTTACCCAGGTGTGTCCGAGTCCTGGGGCGGCCCTAACAAATGACCACAAAACAGGTGGCCTAAAACAACAGAAGTGTATTGTCTCGTGGTGTGGAGGCCAGAGGTCTGAAATCAAGGTGTGGGCAGGGCTGCTCTCCCTCCAGAGGCTCCAGGTGAGGGTACTTCCTGCCTCTTTCAGCTTCTGGGGGCTCCAGGTGTCCCTGGGCTTGTGGCCACATGGCCCCAGTCTATGCCTTTGACTTCATATGGCCTCCTCTGTGTCTCTGTCCCTCTCATTACAGGAACAGCAGTCACTGGATTTCAGGCCCACTCTAGGCCAGGATGACCTCCTCGGAACTTGAATAATTACATTTGCCAAAACCCTGTTTCCAAGAAAGTTCTGGGTGGACATGAATTTGGAGGGCACTAATCAACCCAGCACATCCGTTAACTCTGATTTATTATTAAAATCACAGCTCAAAGGCCATTGGCTATACGGACTAAAGAAATGAACACCTGTCCTGTGTTGGGAAGGAAAAGACCTGGCATACAGGAGACGCTTATACAGGTTTGCTGGTATCGTCATTGCCCAGAACCTTCCCTGGACGATTCCCACCCCATGGAGCCACGTTTCCAGTGACTTGCTCCTTTGTGTCTTAGGTCAGGTTCCCCAGAAGCCAAACCTGGACAGAGATTCTTTTTTCTTTGAATTTTATTTTATTTACTTTTTATACAGCAGGTTCTTATTAGTTACCTATTTTATACATATAGGTGTATAGATGTCAATCCCAGTCTCTCAGTTCATCACAGCACCACCACCACCACCCCTGCCACTTTCCCCGCTTGGTGTCCATACGTTTGTTCTCTGTATCTGTGGACAGAGATTCTTGAGCAACGGGTTCATTAAGGGAGGAACTCTCGGAAAAACCTGGAAGAAAATGGAGGAAGCAGACCTGGACCAGGAAAGAGACAGATGTGTCAGCAGGGAGTCCGGCCCGCCTGACCCCGCAGGGTGCTCTGGATGTGAATGTCCCACCTGAAAGCATGGGGTCCCTGCTTTGTTCCTCTTATCAGTCTGTTGCCTGCAGCCTGCCCCAGGGGACAGTGGAGCCTCCCGGGCACAGACAGGCAAGGTGGCGCCTTTCCAGGAAAGGTAAGGGGCAGGGGGTTATGAGGCATCAGGAGCTTTGGGATAACGGCACCATCCGGGGAAGGGGTCTGGGTGGGGACCACCAACATCCACCACACTGGCACTTCTTTGTAACCTTCCCATAGTTATGAACTGATTAAAGAATTATGAATTATTTGCTTGGGCCTGCTTTCTCTCTCTCCCCAAGACAGGAATCTTTTTTTTTTTTTTTTTTTTTTTGCTGTACGTGGGCCTCTCACTGCTGTGGCCTCTCCCGTTGCGGAGCACAGGCTCCGGACGCGCAGGCCCAGCGGCCATGGCTCACGGGCCCAGCCGCTCCGCGCCATGTGGGATCTTCCCGGACCGGGGCACGAACCCGTGTCCCCTGCATCGGCAGGCGGACTCTCAACCGCTGCGCCACCAGGGAAGACCCCAAGACAGGAATCTTTGAGGGCAGGGCTGAGCCTGGATTTGCTCACCATCTAAACATCCCCAGGACCCAGACGGCCCTGGGTACCTATGAGGTACTCCTCACAGGCGTCGGGGCAGGCGGAGCCTTTCCTGGGGTCATACGTGCAGGTTCAGTGTGCACGCCCTCCGCCGAGTCAAGTCCACGCTCCGCCCTCCGGACAGGAGACCAGGAGCCAGTTTCAGCTAGTGAAGGAGCCCCTGGGGGCTAACAGAAGGGCTGCCTGGTGTCCACATCGGCTCATTGAGCAAGCTTGGCTTGCGGGATCTTAGTTCCCCGACCAGGAATCGAACCCGGGCCCTCGGCAGTGAGAGCGCAGAGTCCTAACCACTGGGTCACCACGGAAGCCCCTCCCCTTTCTTTTTAACTGTGGAAAATAGAACATAAACCTATTACCTTAACTGTGCTTAAGCGTACCAGCTTGGTGACATTAAATGCCTTCAAAATGTTATGCAACTATCCCTACCATCCATCCCTGTGACTCTCTCGTCCTCCCCAACTGAAGCTCTGTCCCCGTTAAACACTAACTCCCCATCCCCCTGCCCCAGCCCCTGGCGCCCACCACTCTCTCAACTGTCTGTACGGATTTAACTCCTCTAGGGACCTCCTACAAGTGGAATCACAGTGTTTGTCTTTTTGCGTCTGGCTCGTTTCGCTGAGCGTCATGTCCTCAAGGTTCATGCATGTTGTAGCCTGTGTCAGAATTTTCTTCCTTTTTAAGGCTGAGTAATAGTCCCATTTTGCCTGTCCATTCAAACGTCAGCGGCCACTTGGGTGGCTTCCACTTTTTTGGCTGTTGTGAATAACGCTGCTATGATATCTCTTCAAGACCCTGCTTTTCACTTCCTTTGGGTATATGCCCAGAAGTAGAATTGCTAGATCCTATGGTAGTTTTATTTTAATTTTTTGAAGAACCTTCATATTGTTCTCCATAGTGGCTGTAACATTTTACATTCCCACCAACGGTGCACAAGGATTCCACTTTCTCCACATCCTTTTCAACGTTGTTGTTTTTTTTGATGGTAGCTACCTAATGGGTGTGAAATGATACCTCACTGTCATCATGGTTTGCGTTCCTCTAATGATTAGCGATGTTGAGCATCTTTTCATGTCCTTATTGGCCATTTGTACGTCTTTTTTTGGGGAAATGTCTATCAAGTCCCTTGCCCATTTTTTTCATCATGTAGTTGCCCATTGAGTTTATGAGTTCTCTATATATTCTGGCTATTAATCCCTTTTTAGATAGAGGATTTGCAAATATCTTCTCTTATTCTGTGGATCACATTTTTACTCTGTTGACAGTGTCTTTTGATGAACAAAATTTTTAAATTTTCATGAAGTCCAATTTGTCTATTTTTTATTGAATGAAAGATTCTTTAAATTCTATATAGAGTTTCACAATTTTCAAAAGTTTCCCTTCCATGATTTCATATAATCCCACAATGAGCCTTTCTTTTCTACTTTTTCTTTTGTTGTCTGTGTCTTTGTGTCATATCCAAAAAGCCATTGCTAAATCCAATATCGTGAAGATTTTGCCCTATGTTTTCTTCAAGAGTTTTATAGCTTTAGGTCTTACATTTAAGCCTTCCATCCATTTTGAATTTGTTTTTGTGTATGGTGTTAGATACGGTGACCTTATTTATTTTTTAAATTTATTTTTGGCTGCATTGCATCTTTGTGGTGTGCACGGGCTTTCTCTAGTTGGCGGCAAGTGGGGGCTGCTCTTCGTTGTGGTGCGTGGGCTTCTCATCGCGGTGGCTTCTTTTGTTGTGGAGCACGGGCTCTAGGTGCGTGGGCTTCAGTAGTTGTGGCACACGGGCTTAGTTGCTCCGCGGCATGTGGGCTCTTCCCGGACCAGGGCTCAAACCCATGTTCCCCGCATTGGCAGGCAGATTCTTAACCACTGCACCACCAGGGAAGTCCCATGATCTTATTTTTTTAAATAGCAGATAGCTCACTTATTTCCGAGTCTTTCTTTCCCCAGATCTCTTGCATTTAAAAGTGAACTGGGGGGACTTCATGCCACAACTGAGGAGCTGGCGAGCCGCAACTAAGGAGCCCGCCTGCTGCAACTAAGGAGCCTGCTTGCCGCAACTAAGACCCGGTTCAACCTAATTAATTAATTTTTTAAAACCAACTTTACAACTCCAGCTGAAATGGAAAAACATCATCGCTTGCCGTACACAGAAGGTAACCCAAGAAAACAAACACAAAATGCTGCTGAGAAATTCTTGCAAGATGCGGCCGAAAGCTCTGAGCCTGGGGCGCTCCCTCTTCTCTTTTTTTTAAGGGAGATTTGCAAGTGTTAGAGATGTGTGAAGGGCTTTCTATCACCAAACAGAAACTTTCTCCTCTTAATGAAAATGGCTGAAAGGGAATAACTTTCTCCCTGTGGGATCCCTTGTGATTTAATGCCACCCCTGTCCTACGTAAACTCCCCTCTCCTGATGGAGGCAAGCATGACACTCTGCGCTTGTACAACACCCTGTTAATAGGCAAAAAAAGGCAAAACCAGCAGAGACTCTGGGCAGACCTGGAGCCAAACCCCAGAGCACCCTCTCCACGAGCATCTGCCGACATGTTCCTCTCTGTGCAGAAGTCCAGACTCTTGGATAAAATGATAGAGGAGGTTCTGTGAAGGTTTTAAAAATGGGCGTGACTTTTTGGATTCTCCTCCCACTGAGAGGTGGGGTCTATGACCCCTCTCCTGTGACTGAGTGGGCTTCTGACTGCTCCCACCAGTGGAAGTGCCACTGTGCCTTCCGGGGCTGGGTCATGAAAGGTGACTCAGCATCTGTGCCCTGGACCTCTCATACTTACAGCTCTGAGCTACCACCTTGAAGCCCAGCCACCCAAGGCTGCCATATTGAGAGGAAGCCCAAGCTGCGTGAAGAGGCCATGTGTCCTTGCCGTCTGGCAACAGGCCTGGCCGTGTCTGGAGTTCAAATCATCCCAGCCCAGGCACCAGGCATGTAAAGAAGCCTCCAGGTGATGTCAGCTCCCAGCCGTTTGTCCTCAAAGCTGAGGCTCCAGATATCGTGCCACAGAGACAAGCCATCCTGTGTGTCCTGTCCAAGTTCCTCACGAGAATTGGCTAGCCCAGTAAAACGGTTGTTGTCTTATACACCTAAGTTTTGGGGGAGTTGATTATACAGCACAAGATAACAGGAGTAGGCCCTGGCAGAGAGGCAGGAAAGATGGATTGAAGCATACACCCAGCTCTCTTTGCAGCACATTCATTCCCTGGAACCAGAGGACATCCAGGGCAGGCTGGCCAGCTGGGCATTTTGCTTCTTGGGTGTGGGGAGGGGAATAGGGAATGGGGTGGAGAACACTGCTTACTTGTCTGGGAGGCTTCTGGAAGAATCTAGGATTTCCCTGTGCCCTGGGGGGCCTCCAGCATCAAAGGCCCGTGTTCCTTGATGGGTCTCCTGGCTGGCAAACAATCCCTTCTGAGCCCTGGGCACCGGGAGGGGGCCACTTAACAGGATGAATTGTTTCTGGCCCCAGGAACTGGCAGAGGGCTGCCACGTGCACCAGAGGCCCAGGAACTGACTCTCTCTGCACGGAGTCAGCAGAGAGAGGATGGTTGGATGCCCTCCCTTCTGCCTTCCTGCATCTCCTGCCCTCGGGAAGGTGCTGCTGGGCCGTCCACGGTCCCTGTCATCCTTTGCTGTTCAACCCAAGCAGTTAAGGGCTGAGGGAAGACAAAGCCACGAATAGGCAAAGAGAAATGACCACGTGTCCCGGGGCCCTCAGCTGCCTGGGGAGGAAGCCCTGGCCAGTGCACGAGGGAGACATGACTGGAGACTGACCAAAAATAAGAAAGACGTCTCTTGAAGAGATGCGTCTAAAGCACATGGAACAATTACTTTCTAAAATATTCAATAGACGGATTTGGCGGGGAAAAGGGGTGATGGCTGAGCCAGAGATCTGAAGGCTTATCCAGAAGAAAGAGCTCACAGGCCTCTCGCTGCTCTGCTCTGACTCCCCGCTCCCAGCCTCGCCCCAGCCTCCCGGCCTCCATCCTGTCCTGCACCCGGGCCTCTGCACACTGCCCCTCCTGGGCCTCTTTTCAGCATCCCGCTCTGAGCAGCAGCTCAGGGGCACTCTCGGATCACAGCAGACGAGCTGGCCTGCCCGTCACTCTCCCCTTGTGTGTAAGTGTCTGAAATGACCGTAGTTGTCTGCTTTTGCATGTACTTGTTTCTTGTCGTGCTTGTTTCTTGCCGTTTGTTTCTGCCTCCTCTCTGTGGTGAGATCCTGAGTCAGGCCTTGCCTTCCTGGGTCAGGGCTGTACCCCAGAAGGAGGGCTGTGCACACAGGGGAGCCTCACTGTGTACTTGTTGAATGAATGCCTGAATGAATACTTGGAACCTGAACGTCTGAGGATAATTGGACTGGAGTTGGTTACGTATGGTTAAGAACAGATCTTTGAAACAGAAGAAATACGACTATTTACTAATGTAAATAATCACCTGGACTGATGGCTGCCTTTTCTGCATAATCTGTTCAATTATTTACTTCATTTTTTCCTTTAAATCCACTCAGTTTGCATTTAAAGGAAACTCTGTATCCATCCTGTAATTGGAAAACTGCTATCCCTTGATATTAACAAGGAGTACCATACACATAGATCAGACTATGTAAAATCATGATTAAGTTCCAGATGGAACTGGTCCTCCCTAGAACATCAGCCTGTGTCTTGTCTCTCTCCATGTCAACAAGCGAGGATTGGCAAGTCCTAGAAAGATCTGAGAGGTATATTGGCATTGAGACTTCCCACTGGAAGGATGCAGGAGGATGAAAAGGCAATCCCTGCACCACAAGGTAATTTAACATGACTCAATGCCGTTTCCAAACCAGCAGGCGTACGTGGCCCACGCTTTGGGAAACACTGAAGGAGGACCCCCAAAATCAGCAAAGACATAATGGATAGGAAGTTGAGTATTTATCAACAAGAGAAGCCCCTCTGCTCTAAAGAGAGAGGTAACACATATAGAATGTATTGCACCGAATACATTGATGGATTGCATAGCCAGCCACAAAGAAAGCTTAATGAATCCCCTTACCCCAAGAAAAGTATGATGTTATAAGACAATAAATGAACAAATCTAAGATGAATCTTAGAATTTCTATGCCTTGGAAATTAAAAAAAAAAGGAAAACAACAAAGCAACTCTGGTAGATGGCTACAATAGCCACAGATTCTTCCCAATCCTGTAGCATCGGCCTTTGAAATACGACTTTTCAGTTTTCCCATTAAAGGGTGGAATCCATCTCTCCTTGAATCTGGGCTTGGCCGTGTGACTTGCTTTGGTCAATGGGTGAGGCCACCTTCCGTCATGAATACGCCCACAAGTTCCAGGTTGAGATGAAGGACGCACAAATCTACACGGAGGGCAGAAGCCCAGATGCAGGTGTGGGACCACAGGCCCCAGGGCCAAGCCATGGGCTCCCAGACACGCCCCAGCTGCGTAGATGGTCTCTCTCCCTGTCGGTCTGGTCCGTGCCCCCTATGCACACTCACACTTCCTGGGGAGGCCCCTGGCCTCTTCCCAGCTCCTTGACACCAGCCCAGGAGCCTGTGGATTTCAAGAGAGGAGCAAACAGTGCCTGGAGAAAAACCCAGAACCTGCCAAGCCCCTGACTCTTTGAAACCAGCTCGAGGGCCGGACCTGATTTGTACTTCAGAGCTAATGTGATTAAGGTCGCGTTTGTCGCCAGAATATGTTAATGGACCCAAATAGCCCCCAATCGCCTTCCTGGGGGGCTGCCCAGGATGACCGGAGCCCAGCGCCACCATCCATCCGCAGAGCTCTGAAGCTTTGCTGAAATCCTTGCTTTGGGGTCTTCCAGAGAGGCAGGCCCTGCGGACGCTGTGAAGTGTGTGCTACGGTCACCTCACTTCACGGGTAAGGACAGTCAGCCGAAATTTACCCGCCTGGCTGGTGGGAGGGGCCCCATTTGACCCTCAAATCTCTTTAACCCTAGACTTCCCTTAACCCCTTCTCCCCAGTGAAGGGCTCGAGAGATTGTCCAGACTGGAGAGATGAGAAGGGTCACAGGTGTTTGAGCCTCATCTCCAGTGATCAGGTCAGAGAGAGGTCAAAGGCTGGCGTATGCGTGTCCCCAGCTGCTGTAACAAAGGATGACACACCAGGTGGCTTAAGATGATACCAGCTTATTCTCTCCCCATTCCGGAGGCCAGAGTCCAAAATCAGGATCCTTTCTGCCTCTTCGAGCTTCTGGGGGTTCGTGGCGTTCCTGGGCCGTGGCTGCATCCCTCCAGCACCTGCCTCCGTTGTCACCTGGCCTTCTCCCCTCGGTCTCCGTTTCTGGTTTCCCCCTTCTCTCCTCTTGTAAAGATACTTGTCACTGGATTTAGGGTTCACTCTAAATCCAAGATGATCTCATCTTGATATCCTTATCTTAACTACATCTGCAAAGACCCTATTTCCAAATAAGTTCACACTCACGGGTACTGGGGGTTAGGACTTAGACATATCTCTTTGGGGGCACCATTACAATCCAGCACCATTACAATCCAGATAGGGAAGCAGAAGCCCATCCCCACCTCGGCCAGCCAGCGTCACCCAGCCCTCAAGGTCCCTGCCCCCTCCCCAGCCTCACCTTCCTTCCTCCCTATGCCCTTCATTTTCCTGCAGCACTTCAAACCATCCAGCCCCAGGGCCTTTGCACTTGCTCCTACAGCATGGAGTTCCCTTGCCCCAGATCTTCCCAGGTGAGTTCCTCTTCATCTGAAAGCCACCTCCCCGACCCCACTAGAGCAGCGTCCTGGACGTTCCCCGACAGCCCCCCAGCGACCCAAACCAACATGCGTCATGTGTCCACCCCCACCCCCCGCCCCTGACTCCGAGCCCATGAGAGCAAGTCCCTGCATCCCCGGCATCTGGAAGAGCACCCAGCACTTGGCAGGGGCGGGACCATTGTTTGTCGAGTGAAGGAATGAGCGCAGAGAGCATCACTTTCTAGTCTAGCCCTGAAGATCTGCTCCCAGGCAGGGCCCTGGGGACATTTGGGGGCCTCCAGTCCTGGCTCCTGCAGATTCCCAGGTTGAGCCATGCAGACCCCTGGGGACAGGATCAGCCGGGCTTGCTGCAGTGCCTGACTTGGAGCCTTTTGGTGAGAAATGTGCATTTCTGGGGGCAAGATGGTCTCAGGAAATCTCCACCTATTCATGTGCAAACACAGGGCCTCTGGGATCCCCAGAAGCTGGGGCTTTGACAAGGAAGGGGCAGAGGGAGTGAGGGGCACGGGACCCTGAAGTCTGGCTCAGGGGCCAGGACCCAAGGCCGGGCAGACAGACAGGGCCCGGCAGGTGGGTGGCCGGCCCGTGGGTCCTGGCCAGCAAGTCCCTCTCCCAGGGAGCTCTCACCCAGCTGGTGTGTGAGGCGAGGCAGCTGGGTCCCTGGGGGCTGCCTGGGTTCCCACCTCTGGTCCCGTTCACACTAGGCCTTGACCCACACTCCGTCCAGACAGTGGGTGTATACAGAGAGCCGGGAGGCGGGACTCAGTTTCCCCATCTGTAAAATGAGTCTCGGTAGTTTCTCCCATCTGCTTCCGACCCTGAAAATCTTAGAATTCCAGGGACTCAATCTCTTGCCCCAGGAGGCTTGTGTACCAGCCCCTCCAGGGTTGTTAGAGAAAATCCAGGATGCCCAGTTAAAGCTGCGTTTCAGGTAAACAGCAAACAGTTTAGTGCATGGGATATACTCATACTGAATTTGGGAAATACTTATACTCACAAATTATTTGCTCTGTATCTGAAATTCAAATTGAACTGGATGTCTTGTTCTTAGTTGCTAAATCTGGCAACCCTAATTCCCAGCGCTTCTTTCTGGGGCCTTAGGGACTCTTCCACACCCCTTTCTCCAGGGCAGGTCTTACAGGGAGACTGTGACCTGCAAGTCCAGGACAGGACGGGCAGGGTCCAGCCCAAGCTTTGGGTTTGCCTGACCTGTTGGGGTCCCACTTTGGGGTGGTCCTGACCGAGGGGCTGTGCATTAAGTCATTTCACGGCTCGCTGTAGCTTGGGAGAAATTCACGTTTCTCAAGGGGCCGTGTTGCGGAAGCCCTGGCATCGCATGTCTGATGCTGTCCAGTGGAGGTGTCCTGAGGGCTTGCCTCCATCTCAGTGCCCCCTTCTCCCCCAAGATCACCCAGGCACAGCCGTAGGGGACCTTTGCTCAAAAGCTCTACCCCTGACCCTCTCTTCCCTCCCTGGGCATCTCCCTGATTCATGATTCTGAGCAAACTGCCCCACAGCTGATTCTGAACGTAACACACTGAGGACCTCCTCGTCTCCAGGCTGCCCACTCCTCTGAGGGGCCATGGGGCACTTGGGATCAGGCAAACATTTCCTGCTGCCCTCTGTATACCAGGCACTATACTAGTGAAGGTGCAAGCCTCCCGGCCCCAGGAGCTTACATTTCTAATTTGGGGGACAGACAATAAACAAAACAAATTAGAAAATAACATAGCAAGGAAGGGCCACGGGGAGTGCCGGTGTGTGCACGGGCTGGGGGCGGAGGCTGCAATTTTAATCCGAGTGGTGGGAAAGACCTTGCTGGGGAAACAGAAAAGGACTTTGAGCACTGATACGGGGGCAGGACCAGCAGGTGGACCTAAAGTGAGGGTGTGCCAGGTCAAGGGCACAGCCGAGACGAAGAAGCCCAGCGGCTACAGGAGCTGGTGAGGTAGCAGAGGGCAGGGGCAGACGCTGGCTTCTACTTGGAGTGACGTGGGAGACACTGGGCCCTTTAGGGCAGAGCAGGAGCCCGACGGGATTGTACTGTAGGCAGGTCACTCTGACCGTTGGGCTGGGAACAGACCGTGGTGGAACAAGAAGCAGAGAGCAGCCTGGTGGCCCCTGAAGTCACACAGGCGGCAGGTCAGTGGCCGGGACCGGAGGAGAGCTGGGAGGTGGGTGGGGCATGTAGGCGGGCCGGGAGCTAGTTCTTTGCGAATCCCACGCTGGCCCAGCTCGTGGACACACAGCCAGGAGGCCTCCCCGGCCTTGGCTTTGATGGCCACTGACCCTTCAGATTGGAAATGCATTTTGTTTTTCTCCTTTTCAATGAATGATTTATTTTCCGGTCTATAAAATGCACCCACCACACTTGCTCATGAGCTCACAGACCCAAAGAAAGAACGTCAGGAATTTCCCCTCCCCACAGCCATGCCTCTCTGCCCGGCCCCCTCACCCCTGCTGGGTCCAGTGCCCAGAGGTCCCGAGCCAGCAGCAGCCCTGTGGGGCCCCAGAGGCCCCGTGGGAGCAGATTCCAGGCCCGGAGATCCACCCTCGCCTTTGGCCACCCCATCCGGGAAAGGTCCCCTGCCTGGCTCGCCCATGGGCTTGCTGCGGGCAAGGAGGGGCAGCGTGGATTTCCAGGGGGCCGAGGGCCATCGGCTGAGCACTCAGGGCCTAGCAGGACAAGACTCAACAAGAGGAGAGAGAAGGCGGCTGGCAGAGGCCGGGAGTGTCCACCCCTTACCCCCCCATACACCCCGACACCCGCCTCCCGCCAGGGACAGGAGTCTACCCAGATCTGCTGTGCAATCTTGAACAAATCACTTAATCCCTCTGTTCTGTGCGCCATCCAGCTGCAAAACGGCACTTAGGAGGCTGGGGTGCTGGGAGCCTTAATTAAGCCAGGCTTGCAAAGCCCTCCAAGGGCTGCAGGTGAAAGGGCCTATTGAAGTACAAAGTCTTCAGTAACCCTCTCGGGCCCAGGTGGGAGCGACAACCATGAAAGAAGGAAGGAAGGACGTGGCCAAGGTCATCTGGCTCCTGGCACCCAGGCCAGCCCTCTCCTGTCCCCTCACTGGGCCACCCCGGGCCATGCTGCGGGTACCGCAGCCTCCAGGGCAGGCTGTCTTCAGGGCAGAGCGAGGGGATGCTGATACGCTGCTCAGATGCTGGGGAAACCTGCCTTGGACCGGCATTCCAGGACCCACACGCGGCCCCAGACAGCCCGGCCTTCTGCCCTGGCGCAGGCCACCTCCGGGCCTCTGCCCTGCCCTTCTCCCGCCCAGACGTCCCTCTTCTCTCCTCCCTTCTGGTGTCTGCTCCCCTTCAGGGCCACCCGGGGAGACTTCCTCGCCCCTCTGTAATGGGTCCTCCTGGGCATGTCACGCATGCATTTCCTCATCCCCGGGGTCCTCAGGGGTCGCATCCCAACCCCAGACGCGGACTGGCTCCCCCCGCTCCTGGTCTGCCCACACCCCCATCACAGGGGGTGTTCTCTGATGCTCTGGAAACATCTTTCCACCTCACTCCCTGTCTGGAGGACTCCTAACTCCCCTTCTTCGTCTCTTTTCCCGTGATCCTAGCCCAGCCTCCAAGGACCACACTCGAGAAGTGTCCGCTGAAATGCCTCACACTTCGCCCCTGGCGTCAGTCGGCTCTGGTTCCCTCCCTCTACCCCATCCAGACCCCTCCCAGCCTCCACACCAGTGACTTACAGAAAGCAGCGTTCTGAGCACGACCAGGGCTTGCCCAGGAAGTCTGGGCACAGAGGGGGACCCCACCCCGGGGACCCTGACAAGGCCAGCCTCCCTGCCTCCAGCTGGGCCACCTGCTGGAGCCCTGACCCTCCAAGTTCTCCCCCAGAAGCACTGATTTTCGAGGCAGACTCTGTACATACAGCACCAGCCCAGAGGCTGAAATGAGGTCCCCGAGAGGGGCAAGATGTGTCCAAGGTAGCCCAGGGCTATCCACGTCCCCTCAAGATGCCTGTCACCCAGAGGGGTCCTGTGAGGACTGAGCGTGACCTGGAGCAGTCTTTCTGGAGAGCATCGTGGCGCTGAAAGCAGATGTTCCCCCCTCCCCCAACCTGCACCTCAGCCTCCGGGCCGGTAGCCCAAGGGCATGATCAGGCCATGGAAATCGTCACCCTTTTGCTGGAGGGAATGTGCGGCGGGGCAGCCACTGTGGAGAACAGTCTGGCAGTTCCTCAGTGAGTTAAAGGTAGAATTTCCATATGATCCAGCAATTCCACTCCCAGGGATATGAAATGAAAACAAGAAAAGAAATGACAACCTACGTCCACATGAAAACCTGCACACAGATGTTCATCCAGCCCTATTCATAGTAATCAAAGGCTAGAAACAGCCCAGATGCCCAAATGGTGGACAGAAGAACAAAATCTGGTCCATCCACGCAATGGAATATTACTCAGCCATCAAAAAGAGTGAAGCACTGACATAGGTTACAGCATAGATAGACCTCGAAAACATTCTGCTACGTGGAGAAGCCAGACACAGAAGGCCAGACGGTGTAGGATCCCATCTCTA
Organism: Phocoena sinus; assembly: GCF_008692025.1. Lineage (NCBI taxonomy): Eukaryota > Metazoa > Chordata > Mammalia > Artiodactyla > Phocoenidae > Phocoena > Phocoena sinus. The sequence continues at coordinate 106,614,048 of NC_045770.1, read as the reverse complement.
TGAAACGTTCAGAACAGGTCAGTCCAAAGAGGCAGAGAGCAGACAGGTGGCTGCTGGGGGTTGAGCGAGGCGGGGGCAGGGAGTGACTGCTACCGGGTGCGGGGTTATTGATTTCTTGCAGGGGTGAGAATGTTCTGGAATTAGATAGAGGTGGTGGTCGTACAACATTGTGAATGGACTCAGTACCTCAGCATCATGCACGTTAAAATGGTTGAAATTGTCAATCTTGTGTTACCAGTATTTTCCGCAATCAGAAAAATTGTTACATCCAGAGAAGCAAACGACCTCAGCGCCCACCTGTAGGGGACGGAGAATGCCTCGGGGTTGACCTTCTGTGACATTAAAATGATGCAGAAAGGTGTTCCCCAGACATTAAGTGAAAGAACAGGTTAGCAATGGGTTGAACAGAAAGGTGTTTGGAAAGAATAAGTAGATGTGATTATGCATGGAAATTCTGGAAGGACAGACTCCCAGAGGCTCGCGGAGACCGTCTCTGGGTTGGGGGGATCACAGATGGCATTGTGTGTGTGTGTGTGTCTGTGTACCTTCATTCTCGGTTATTTCTAAAATGTCCACAGCAAACTTTGGGAACCAGAAAACATTTCAGAGATGGAAAAACAAGAAAACCTCACGATTTCTCGGAAGTCCCGCCAGCCCATCTTAGGATACAGATGTGGGAGACTCAGCACGCGCCCCCTCCCCTGTCCAAGTGGGCTTCACATCTCCCAGCCACTGTCCCTTCCTGCCCAGGAGGGCCAAAAGCCAAGGAGGGATTTGGAAAGACTGGGGGAAGGTATGCCAGGGCCAGGGAAGACGGATGAATTTCCTCCGTAGACGAGCATTCACTCATTCACTCATTCATTCACTCAAGCCTCTGTTGGACCTAACGTAACACTCGCTGGGTGTATTCTCAGGCTCCACGTGAGGGTCTGGGAAGCCCAGGAGACTTTATGAGGCAGGGAGGCTGAAGGGAGAGACAGGAGGACGACAGGGATGCTTCCGTCTCTCTGCACCAGGCTCCGTTCCCTCCAACGACCCTGCACCGTTCTGATATCCTTGGTGGCGGCAGAGCGCTGGTCTGTACTGGCCAGGGCTGAGAGGTGATGCTGGCTGCATTGCCGCGGAGGAGTCCAGGGTGTTCTCCCAGGGAGGCGCTGCGTCTTCTCCAAACCAGCCGCATCTTCGTCCCCTAACAACCTTGGGGAACACTTCTGGGTCCATTGGTGCCTTGCTCCCTTACTGTGGACTTGACTAAACTGACAAGCGCCGAAGCCCCACTGTGTGCCAGGCCTGGGGATGCTTGCTGGGGGCGGGGGGGGGGGGGGTCGGGACAAGAGTCAGATATGGCCCCTGCTTGGAGGTCTCTGTTCAATGGTGCTTTCTGGGAAAGTCATCTGAGAAACTAGATACTCACAGGTAATGCGCTTAAAACTTTATTCACTCCTCTGGTGCCCCCGAACTCCAGTGGTGCCCAACTAAGACCCATGCCTCCTGGGGGAATGGGCCCTACCATAGACCCCCTGTCCTGCCTGCACCCCCTTGCTCACCACCCTCCAGCCACACTGCCCTTTCCGTCTGGCTCTCCAATTCTCCCAGCTCTCTCTACCCCAGGGCCTTTGCACTTGCCGTTCCCCATCACCTGGCACATAGTAGGCCCTTAATAAGTATTTGTTAAGTGCATGGTTGATTAGAAAACGGGGTGGGGGTTGCTGATCTCTAAAACATTGCCTAGACTCCTGCAACGGGGCTCTGATCTGGGCAGTTCTCTGGTCCCGACTGTTGTGAGGAGCTTTTAGCCGTTGTGAGAAGCCACAATAACTGCCTCACTCAGCACTAATCCTGAATTAATGAGGCAACCCTGGTTCTTTGGTGTTAATATTCTCTGAAGTTCGGCTCAGGGAAAAATAAAAAGAAAGACACCCCTCCCCTCACCCACCCACCCACCCACCAAAGCAAGGTACAAGTGAACAGCCAAGAGTTTGGGGCGAGTCAAAACCAAAGAAAAAAGCAGAACCTGGCCCCAGTGTTTGGCCCGGGCAGACTTTGAGGGCCAGCTGTGCCCGGCGTGTTTGTAGTGTGGGCCGCCCAGCCTGCCAGATGTTCCCCAGGAGGACTGCCACTTCAAACGCTGCAGCTCAAGCCCATTACCTGAGCAGGCTTTGTGTATTTCAAAGAGGAAGCCCGTTGAACTTTCCCTGTAATCACGAGGGCCCAACTTGCTTTTAATGGACCATTAGGGAACCCTGCAAGGAGAGCTCCCCGATCATTACCAGGTTCTGATGGCCTCGGAGCCCACCTGGAGAGGCCCCCCGGCAGCCACCTGCAGCTCGAGCTCTTGCAGGTCCAGGGAACGCCAGGACCCCATCGGGCCACAGCCTGGACCAGGAGTGCACAGGATACCCGGACTCACTTGTGAGGCCACGGGGTGGTATGCCTGGGGTGAAAAGCTCGACTCCACCACCTGCTGGCTGGGAGACCTGGGCCCAGTCCCAGAGCCAAACCAGGTCGTCTTACAGCTCTCAGTGTCAAATAATGCTAGAACATACCTTGCAGGTTCACTGAGAAGCGCTGGGGTTTTCTGAACGGCGGAACACCAAAAAATTGTGCAGTAGGTTGAATAATATACCCCCCCGAAATTCATGTCCACTTGGAACCTTATTTGTTTGCTTTTGAATTGAAGTATAGTTGATTTACAATGGTCAGGTATACGGCAAACCATATATATATATATTCTTTTTTGGATTTTTTTCCATTATAGGTTATTATAAGATATTGAATATAGTTCCCTGTGCTTTACAGTAGGTCTTCGTTGTTTATCTGTTTTATATATAGTAGTGTGTATCTGTTAATCCCAAATTCCCAATTTATCCCTCCCCCACTTTTCCCCTTTGGGAACCGTAAGTTTCTTTTCTATGTCTGTGAGCCTATTTCTGTTTTGTAAATAAGTTTATTTGTATCATATTTTTAGATTCCGAATGTGACCTGATTTGGAATGAGAGCCTTTGTGGAGGAAACTAAGGTAACGGCCAAGATGAAATCATCATGGTAGAGGGTGGGCCCTGAATCCAGTGACCAAGAGATATGAGAGGAGAACAAGACACAGACACACAGAGGATAGGCCTGTGAGGAGCAGACAGAGGCCGGAGGGATGTGGCCACAAGCCCAGGAACACCTGGAGGCCCCAGAAGCTGGAAGAGGCAGGAAGAATACTCCCCTAGAACCTTCAGAAGGAGCACGGCTCTGGGACACCTCGATTTCAGACTGCCCTCCAGAACTGTGAGAGAGGACGTTTCTGTATTTTTTTTTTTTTTTTTTTTTTTTGCGGTACGCGGGCCTCTCGCTGTTGTGGCTTCTCCCGTTGCGGAGCACAGGCTCCGGACGCGCAGGCTCAGCGGCCACGGCTCACGGGCCCAGCCGCTCCACGGCACGTGGGATCTTCCCGGACCGGGGCACGAACCCGCGTCCCCTGCATCGGCAGGCGGACTCTCAACCACGGCGCCACCAGGGAAGCCCGTGTTTCTGTATTTTTAAGCCTCTAAGTTTGCAGCAGTTTGTCATGGGAAACAGAAAAAAATCGAGCTGTTCTAACAGTTGTTGTTACTCTGAAGAAACCTCTGCACCACTGAAATGTCCCAACAGAAAGCCGGGCCTGACATGTGGCGGTGACCTCTGTAGATGGACAGGACCCTCTGCTTCCAAAGCAAGTGAGGAAGGAAGGGACAGAGCATGAGGGAAAGAGCTTTCAGAGTTGACAGATCTGGGTTTGAAGTGTGGCTCTGTGCCCCTGCCCAGGGCACAGACTTTGACAAGTCACTGTTCCTCTGTGAACCTCGGTTTCTTCATCTATGAAATGGGGACCATTGTATCCACCTTCAGGATGCCTGTGATGACGAAACTCCTGCAGGATGTAAACGTTCTACGTGCAGTGAATGCTCAGTAAATGGAAAGGGTGTCTGTATTAGTCATCGCCTGCTGCCTAGCAGAGCACTCCCAGGACTTGGAGGTTGAAAATAGCAAGGACCGTCCAGTCTCTCACACGGCAGCTCTGCATCAGGAGTGCGGGAGCAGCTTAGTTGATGGCTCTGGCTCAAGGCCTCCCACGGTGTTGGTGTCAAGCAGTCGGCTGGGGCTACAGTCTCATCTGAAGGTTTAAGTGGGGCTGGACGCTGAGCCTCCAGGTGGTTCACTCCCACGGCTCTTGACACAGGGCCTCAGTTCCTCCTGCATGGACCTTTCCATGGGGCTGTTTGGGTCACCTCACAGTAGGGCAGCCAGCAAGCGGCAGCCGTAATGCCTGGGAAGTCATACACCGTCATTTCTGCCATGTTCTACAGGTCGTACAGAGTCGCCCTGCTGCGGCGTGGAGACGACCTTGCAAGAGCACAGATTCCAGGAGGTGGTATCGCCGGCAGCCGTCTCGGAGGCTGGCTTCCAGGGAGTCAGGCTGACCCAGGTGTTCCCGGGGACACTGGTGGGCAGGATCCTGCACTCAGGTGGCTTCGTTCTCCAGACTTGCCTTTGGGTCCAGCCTCCTGGGAGCGGGGAGGCTAATCTGGCCACGTGCCCCGGCAGCTGGCTGTCATTTTATACGTCTGAATCCTCTCCACATCTCACGGTGTCTCCCCCATGCGGACACACAGGGCCTGCACTTTCCGCCCTGTTTCATAGGGTCACAAAGTTCATGATTGCAGACGGCCGGCCCGGGGCCCGAGTCAACAGCCCACCCAGGGACCTCACCCCCTCTCAGGGGAAGTGGCCTAAAGACTCGAGGTGCGTCAGGCCCGGGGCCTGGGAGACCTGAGACATCTTTGGGGGGCAGTGGGCAGCCTGGATGCCAGGGGCAACAGCACCTAGGATACTCACTGCGGCCCGACAGCAGCCCCGCCGGACCGCACGTGTGTGAGTGCCAGGGCACACGCGTGCGTGCACGTGAAGGCGTGTGCAGGAACCCGTGCGCACATGTGATTTACACACAAGCCTGACCACAAGTGCCACCGGGATCTGTTCAATCACGAACATTTCCACGTACAGTCAGCTTTCCGGATCACGGATTCTGTCTCCATGGATTCAAACAATGGAGGATCAAAAATATTCAGAAAAGAAATTCCAGAAAGTTCCAAAAAGCAAAACTTGAATTTGCTGCATGTCAGCAACTAGTTACTCAGCATTTACAGTGTGTTCAGTGTTGGACGCAATCTAGAGATGATTTAGAGAACTCGGGGGGAGGTGTGTAGGTTAGATGCAAATTCGACGCCATTTCATATAAGGGGCTTGCGCACCCAAGGATTTTGGTATCTGTGGGTGGCGGCGGGGGGGTGGGTGGTCCTGGGCACGTGCAGATACTGACGGGTGACCGTACGCAGGACATTGCACATGGTCCCCACGTAGGTGTAAAGAACTGCAAAAGAGCAAATACTCAAGTACACCCCCCCCCAAGCTTAACAAGCAAAATACCACCGATAGCTGGGGGCATCACTCCCCTAGAGTAAACACCGTGCAGAATCTGGGGGCTTGCTTTTCTCACCTGAGAGTCCGTGTGTGAGATCCAGCCCTGCTGACGGCTAGAGGTTCATCTTTTCGCTTCTGCCCAGTGAGCACAGCACAAACCACGTAACCACTCTCCTGGTGGGGGTGGGCTGGGGAACACGCTCAGACCTTGTTCTCTTCCCAGCAACACTGTCTGGAAATCCACTGACATGGATTTCTCCAGGGCACCAGCACCTAGGGTTTGAGTCATCGGGTGGAAAGATGCACACACCTTCGCCTGGATCAGATAACGCCAGATCGTTTTTCCAAATCAGTGGTGCCGGTTTAAACTTCCATCAGCTGTCTCTAAGAATCCTGAAGGGCGTGCATTTTTAAGGTCCTCTTGGGGGGCTAATCCTCGGGTGGGTCAATCCTACCCCTCACCTGCTGTTAGCTGCTGAGCTCCCGTGGAGGCAGCGAGTGACGGGTGAGGATGTGGGCTTGGGATTGAGGCGGCTCTGGCTCCACATGCTGTGTGTCCTCCAGCAGGTGATGGCGCCTCTCTGAGCCTCATCGGAAACTGGGGAGGGCTGCTGGGGGCTTAAACGAGACCCTCGACCTGCGGCATTTAGCGCAGCTCCAGGCCTCCAGGCTGTGCTCCGAAAGGCCACTGTTATCAGCCTCATAGCGCCTGCAGGCCCCTCTCCGTTCATTTATCCCTTCACTCATTCACTCACTCGGCAGTCATTTCCCGAGCACCTACTACGCGGGGCTGCAGCGCTGAATAGACAGAGAGTAATCTCTGCTCCTCCAGGAGCTGACATTTTGGTGGGGAAGACAAGTAATGAACACGTTTTTAAAAACATATAGTATATCAGATGGTACCACGTGTCAGACGGTAAACTAATGCCTGGGAAAGGCTTGGGACTCTGAGTTAAAGGGGCACAGCTACGATTTCAAATGCGAAATTTTATTTTAAGGTTTCATATGATAAGGAAACTCTCTGCCCCCTCACCCCACTTTCAGTTTCACGGTAACTCATGGGATCCAGGCCTGGCCGACCAGCACATGCCAGTCTCCCAGCAGCAGTCATTGGTGCAGAGATGGCACGTGACCCGAGCTTGTTCAAACAGGGGGAACCCTAGGATTTGGGGAGGTGCTCTCTCCCTGTCCACTGGGGTTGGGGGCTGTGCCATCTAGAAGTGATTATCTGGGCCTGGAACCAGTCTAGAGGAGCCAGAAAGAAGAGACTGAGAGAAACAAATAAGGTCTTAGTGATACCCTTGAACTCCTGGAACAAACCAGACCTGAAGGTTTGGGTTGAGTTTTTCCTTCACTTATTACTGAAAAGATTCTCACTAATTCACCCTTGACATTGGCCACCGGGCTAGTGTGTCTTCTTAAAATCAGTCATGCCTCTCCCCAGCGTCTATTCCCTTGGGGCCTGCCTTCTTTCCAGGATGAAGCACAAATGGCCCTGGGTGGGACTTCCAGCTGTCCGCATTTGGGGTCTTCAGCTCCCAGCAGCCTCCCCTCTGGTGGCTCTTCCCAGGCTGGAAGCTCAGTCAGGGCTAGATCTCTGATGACAAGGACATGGAAGCCTTAGGCTGTTCCTCCCAGAGCCTGGTGGCTGCTGGGTTTGGTGTTAGACTAGCGTAACGCCCGTGCAGATTTAGGCTCCCGCTGTGCTCATGACTGAGCTGCTCATTTCACTCATTCTGGGAACCTGGTCACATCTGAACCTAGTTGCAGTCACGTGACTTGCTCTGTCCAAGAAAACGGCCACTCTAGGCAGAAGCTTTAAGAACCAGTGATTCACAGTGCCCCTACCTCTGTAATCATGGAGGTGCATGGGTCGGGGGGACTCTCCATCAGTCTGGGTCTCTGAACAATGAATAGGCAGTCCCGTGACAACGGTGGAAGGACACAGGCCTTGAAAGATCAAGTTTGTTCTTTTAAGCGCCTGAGATTTGGGGGATGTTTGTTACTGCAGCATAACCCAGGCTTTCCTGATTGCTACATTATCCAGTGTAGAGTTGTAGCTGGTTAGCTGCTGTCCCCCCACAAGCATATTTCCCAGCCTCTCCTAGATATAGATGGAGCCCTGGGACTACTTTTCGCCAATAGAATGTGAGCAGAAAAGCCACAATGATTAAGAAACAGGTGTTCCTTCTCTACCCTCTTTTCCTTTCTTCCTGTTCAAAGTAAAGCACTCTGAGGCCCTAGGACAGGGGTTGGCAAACGCTGGTCTGTGGCCAGCTCTGGCCTGCCACGGGCCGCATCTAGCCACACCTATGGGTTTATGGATCATCTATGGCTGTTGTCCTGATGCATCCCAGGCTTGAGAAGTTAGACAGAGACAACACAGCTCATTTAGCCAAAAATATTTACTCTCTTATCCCTTTACAGAAAAAGTTTGCTAATCCCTCTCCTAGGAGGGTGGTACCCAGAGCTGAAGGAACCTGGGTCCCTGAGTCATCAGGTAGCATCCCCCCAGGGGAATCTCCACTGTAGACAGCCAGGGGACAGAGGACTCACAGAGGTTCACAGGGAGGTTCGAACGAGGACCCGTCAACTCCGCTCAGCCCTGGGATCTCAGAAGCCTTCTCGGTCCTGCAGGGCCTAGGCCAACTCTGTGGAAAAGAGACAAACTTTTCTTATGTTCAACCTCTGAAATGTGGGAGTTTGTTACAGAAACTGGCGTTACAGTAGTTAATACCCGCCGGTTATAACATGAGGCCAACAGCCGTGGGACAGCGAAACGAACACTGGCCTGGGTGTCAGGGACCTGATGTCCATTCATTCATCAAATATTATTACTGGGCACCAATTATGTCCCGGGCATGTGCTAGGTGCTGGGGTAGTGCAATGACTTGGCAAAGATTTCTGTCCTCACAGACCTTGCAGGGGCTGAGGCAGTGAAGACTCTTCCACTGACTAGTTTTGGAAGTTTGGACCAGTCCTTTCCCCGCTCTGGGACGCAGCCCTCAACCCCCCGTAAGATGAGGCAGCTCTCTGGAGACCCAGACTACTCTGATCCTCTGTAATTGTCCACGGCAGGCGTTTTGGACTGAATTATGTCCCCCCAAAGATAGACTTGAATCCTAAGCCCGGTACCTTATGTGACCTTATTTGGAAACGGGGTCTTTGCAGATATAAGTAGTAAACTGAAGCCATCGCGGAGTAGGGTGGCTCTAGCGCAATGACTGGTGTCCTTATAGGAGAAAACAGAGACTCAGACACACAGGGAGAGCACCACGTGATGACAGAGGCAGAGACTGGGATGACGCAGCTGCAAGCCAAGGAACGCCTAGGATTGCCGGCAACCTCCAGAAGCTGGAAGAGGCAAAGGAGTACCTTCCCCGAGAGCCTTGAGAGAGAGCATGGCCTTGCCGATACCTTGATTATCAACTTCTGGCCTCCAGGACGGTGATGAGCCAGCCAGGGTTGGCCTAGGCCCTGCAGGACCGAGAAGGCTTCTGAGATCCCAGGGCTGAGCGGAGTTGACGGGTCCTCGTTCGAACCTCCCTGTGAACCTCTGTGAGTCCTCTGTCCCCTGGCATCTGATTTTCCCTTGGGAACCTGTAGGGGGAATTCAAGGGGCTTGTGACCTGGGAAGAGAAAAAGATGACATATTTATTCTTGCTAACGAAGCTTAGCATCGTCTTCATTTATGAATGTGGGAAGCCGCCACATGTTAGCGCCACTCACTGCTGTCAGGAGATCTCCCCGTGCCGTATTGTAGTACGTGCATTCTTTTGAAACCTGTTATCCACGTCACCACTTCAAGATGTTGTTTCTGAGATCCGCCACTAGATCTTGCTATTGAATGTATCAATGACGTAGCGTGGATTTTACTACGTCACAAATGTATATTTCAAATATTTTTGATACCTGCATTTTAGTATAATTGGTTACCATTTTCAGCCTGTGCCATTTACTTTAAACATTTAAAAATATTATTCAGAGAAGGGGTCCATGGTACCCGTCAGGTGCTAAAGGGGGCTGTAATTCAAAATACACCTCTGTTGTAAAGGGATAGACGTCCCCACGTTGAGCTGGGCACCAGGCCACCCAGAGTGAAGGTGATATCTTCCAACCTCCCGTACAGTTATATGGCCACGAGGCTGAGCTCTGACCAGAGGGCCAGGAACTGTGATAACTTCTACGTTGTATCCTTAAGGAGCAGGAGACGTTCTCGTCATGGCCTTGCTCCCGTTTGTGCATCCCACTGCTTGAAAGGTGGTTGAGTGGCTGAACTGTCTTGTAACACACCGATGAGGATGCGATGTCTGAGGCTGGGGGAGCGATAAGGTGGAAGGGGCCTGGGCCACCGGGCGGTCCCGCCATCCTGCCTCAGATGCTTCTGTGAGATGGAAACAAACTTCTGACTTAAGCCCTGGTGATTTGGGAGACTTTAAAAAACAGAGCAGAAACATTGGCCTCATCAATGTAGAGCCTGAGGCAAGGATTCAACTCACCTCTCAGAAAACGGATGACGTTAGAATTGGGCCCCCTCCCACATCTGCCCACCCTGGCTCCTCCTACCCTTGCAGCCAAGGTGAGAGGCGTTGATTCTCGTAAAAGCCCCACTTACTTTTGGCCTTTTGGACCTTCACACTGGGGTCGAGAGCCGACAATAGTGGGCCCCTCCGTGTAAGCCTCATGCCAACTCCCTCCCTCAGTGTAAGGGCAGTGCAGTGGGGGAGCACAGCCTCTGGGGCTCCTCAATGTCTGTTAGGTGGTGGTGGAACATACTTTTGGCAAAGTGGGAAGCCTGCCAGTACCCAGATGGAGGCACCCATGGGAGTGGCTCGGCCCATTTTGTGTAGTGGACAGGAGCCGTCCCAGCCCTACCCGGATTTCAGGATAGCGAACAAATAAATCAACAATGTTTTAAGTCCCTAAGCTTTGGGGTGGTGTTTTATATAGTAAGAGATCACCAAAACATCAACCATCCCGTAAATATCCCAAGAGTTTGGTCAAGAAATCAAAGAAACCGTGATTTCATCCTGCATCGGACATCACCTCTAAGTGTATTTGGCTCCCCTTTGTCCCACCACCAACTAAATCCCCCACCCATGAACACTCCACGGACGCGCAGGCTCAGCGGCCATGGCTCACGGGCCCAGCCGCTCCGCGGCACGTGGGATCCTCCCGGACTGGGGCACGAACCCACGTCCCCTGCTTCGGCAGGTGGACTCTCCCAACCACTAAGCCACCAGGAAGGTGGGCAGCAGAACCAGGTCTTGCCTGGTCTGCCAGGAGGACATCTACACCCCGGGTGAGAAGCTGACATCGGATGTTGGCTTGATTCATCGTCAAGGGGGGGAACCTGAGAGGGTCCCTGGCCTGCGCCCCTGTCTGGGGGTCCCCAGACAGAGGCCTCTCCCTCCCAGATGTTCCAAATGGAGGGAAGGAAGTGGACCCAAGGGAACTCCTGGAAAAGCCCCAGGAAAAGCTAGCGGAGTCTTGGGCAGGCCGGGAAGGGAAGATTTCTGCAAAAGGTCACCGTCTTCTGCATTCCTCCACCGTGCTTGCGGCCCGCAAGTGCTGCTAGGAAAGATCCTTATTCTTCTCTGCCTGGTACCACCCAGACAGCCACTGCTGTAGTGGACGGCGGCCTCGGGGGGCCGGGGGAGAAAGAGGCTAGCTTTCCTGTCTTCTCTTTTTCCTGATAGATTTTTGGTGTTTGTACATTTAAACGGCCTGGGGCCTCCAGCTTCAGCAGAATGTCTTGGAAGATGGGCTCTCTCCCATGAAAAGCTGGGAAAAGCCACAGGACGTCATCACCCATCCACTCCCAGCCACGGAGTGGGTGGGGACTGGCTGGTAGGGCCTGGACACTGCTGTCCCCCAGCACAGATGCAGCTCCTCCCAGCGCCCAGATGCCTGCCTGCCTGCCTGCCATGCCCGACGCCACCGTCCTCTGGGGATCCTGGACACTCCTGACGTGTCTGGTTAACAGAGGCCCACCTGCTTCAGACTCTTCTCACTCTTTGCTGTTCTTTGGAGCCCAGACGTTTGTGCGAGGTGCTGGGACTATCGGATCTGGCCGGTGAGCCGTGGGCCTGAGTCCCCTCGGTTGGTGTCCCACGAATACTCCAAGGCTGAAACCACTGGGCCCACGCCTGGAAGTTCACTTTTTCATGGTCTTGTGATGGCTTGGGGGGTGCTCGGGCCCAGCTCTCAATCCTGTTATCTTCCACTTCCTCTCGGGGTGACCTGAGCAGGTCTTCTCACCTCTCTGAGCCTCAGTTTCCTTACCTGTGAAATGGGCACAAATTACCCTGCCTCATGGGTTGTTGAGAAGATTAAGGCGACCGTTTCTGAGGACGTGCCCACTTTAGGAGCCTAATCTGGGTGCTGCCTGTAGAGTCTCGTGGTGGAGACTGGGCAGGACTGTAGAAAGCCCCACAGAGACCAGGGGTTCCCAATTAGCAGGCATCTCACCCTGATAAGCCACAGAGGCCTGGGCCCAGCTCCCCATCACCTGTGTCTGACACTTCAGCCATCATTTAACATCAGAAAGTTTATTGCAGCCTGCGGGGGGGCTCAGGCTGGCCATAATGGGCCGGCCTGATGGGAGGGGCCTGCCCTTTGAAGAGGATCTTTATGGTAATCGATGGTAATGGTGAGCAGCCTGGGGGGGACAGGTAGGAAGCCCCCCCAGGAGATAATCAAATTAGCCTCCAAAACAAATTCCTTTCAGCCAAAACCAAATCACTTTCAATTACGGAGCAACTGATAAGACCCCATGGCCACAAAGCCACAGTCAGGGATGGGGGGACCCCACTGGTCCCCGAGTCCTTGAGATGTGGGGCTGGGCCCTGGCCTCCTTCTCCCATCCAGTGGCCAGAACTGAAGGCCACTCTTGGGACTTTACCTTGAGATCCCTGTCAGCAAGGTGGGTTGGGGGACACCTGTCACAGAAGTAGAAGAATAATGCCTTCATCTGGGGCTCAAGAGTGCGTGTGTTTGGGGGGCAGGGGCGGCATTTCCTGGCCAAGCTGGGGTTTAAGTGTTGACTGAGGGGTCCTCCCTATTTGGATAGAGATGGACTTAGGGTCTCCCTCTCTCTGTAGGCGTACGAGGCTCACAGGCACAGCCCTGGTTCAGGACAGGAGAGGACCGAGGCTCCCTGGCGATGTCACCAATAGGGTGACCAACTCATCCTGGTCTTAGCAGCAGAGTCCGTGTCCTGGGGACCCCCGCAGTCCGTCTGGACAGTTGGTCACCAGAGACAAAGTTACACAGCTGCAGAGTGGCAGGGCTGGGGCCTGCCCCTCCCCACCCCCCACGCCAAGCCCTCCCTCTCCCCGCCGCATCCATCTGTTCATTCACCCAGGAAGCACCCAGCGCACTGCGTGCACAGCCCAGCACCAGGCTGAGCCAGGTCGGGTGAATACCTTGTGGCTTCTGCCCCCAAGACCCCTGGCACATGAAGGAGGGGCCTGCCAGCTGGCATCTGTAGGAAGTGGGGGGCATAGGACACCTCACCTGGTGGGTGCCCAGAATCTTCCACTCCTGGGCTGGGGTCTGCCCTTTCCTCCATGCTTGGCTGGTGCTGGCGGTGCGGGACGGGGAGTGGTGTGGTCCATGGCCAGGACTTGTCCCCATCCCTGCCTCAGTGGATGGTGAGGAGGCCGGGGATCCCGCCAAGAGCAGGGACAGGGTGCGGAGGGGCTGGGGGGAGGCAGGGGGCTGCCAGGATCCCTCTGAGGCTCCACTCCCAAGCTCTCCAGGAACAGTCCCCAGGCAGGGAGAGTGGCGCCCAATCCACACACCGTCCTTGCTGTGTGACCTTGGGCAAGTGACCCAACCTCTCTGAGCCCAATTGTCTGGTCTGTAGAACCTTCTAGAAGAGCCTTTCCCATCATGCCTCCTTTCCTCAGTCTCACCTAATAATCGTGAGTGCTATTTCACAGAGAACACTGAGCCCTCGGAAGAGAACCCATGTACGGCCACGCCCCTCCGTCCCTCCCTCTGGGCCCAGACCCTAGGCCTCTCAACCTGTCCCAGCCACTCTCAGGGGCAGCCCCTTCCCTCGCCCGTCCCGTCCTCCCTCTCAACGGCTCCAGGACACAGCTCCCTTCCTGCCCCCCGTCTCCCGCACCCGCGGTTTCTCCTCCATCCCGAGCAGCAGATGTGCTCTGATGTCCCATGTTAAGCATAAACTAGACCCTGGAGCCTCTCCTGCAGCTGCCTCGGCTTCTCCGCGTTTACAGAACATGCAGTGGCCCCTTCTCAGCCCTCAGCTTGCAGGGCCTCTACTACCTCGCCCCGTCCACCTGCACCTCCTCCCTGTGGATTCCCTCCGGTGGGCTGCGCTGGCTCCCTCCTGAACTTGACCCTCTGAGACCCCCTCCCTCACCCCTGCCTCCCTCCTCACCCCCACTCTTCACTCCCCGGCTCCTTCCCATCCTGGACCTTTGGGGTTCCCTGGACCGGGCACCCCGGGTACCTGGGGGGCTCATCCCTCCCCTCCTCCAGCTTTCCGCACAAGTGTCCCATCGCCAGCGGCCCCGGGACTGTGGTGTAGATGGAATAACCCGCTTGGGTGGATTTTCTTCTAAGATGCCCACAGTGCCCTGCAGAAGTGAGGCCCACATCCCTGCCCTGAGCACCCAGGGCGTGGGGTCCCAGGTCCAAGGAGGCTTTGCTGCTGGGGGCAGAAGCTGGGGGAGGCCAAGGCCCCGGAGGGGAGGCAGCTGGAGGGGGGCTGCGTCGGGGCAGAGGGGCTGAGGCACCCGGGCCCGGTCTCGAGGGTGGCCATGGGTGCCTCTCAGCCTCCTGTGCATGGAAGCCACCTTGGGGAGCCCAGCGGGCCACAGGAACAGATGCCGCAGAGTCCGCAGTCCCTGGGCGCGGGATTTCCAGCCAAGCGTCAGTTGCGTGAAGCCACTCGGTTCAGGGGGCGGCACCATCTGATGTTTCCACTGATCGTGTATTTCTTGTCTGTTTCTTGGATTCACTGGGGCCACACACACGCACGTGGGCACACCCGTTCACACTCCCACCCTCCCATTCAGCCTCTTACACAGTCACGCACACCCACACATACGTGCACTGCACAGCTGCACACAAACCCACGCTCACACACGCGGATTCTCTCGTACACGCGCACCTGTGCGGGCTCGCACGCATGCGTGCTCACAGGCATGTGAGAGCGGATGCTCCACGAGGGCGGGGACTCTGCTTTGTCCAGACGGAGAGTCCCGGCACCTGGCCGCTTGGGCGCCGCTGAGACACGGGGTGGGCGTTCAGACGACAGTGAGCGGACAGGGAGGGGACCACTGGAGCCAAGCGGCTGCAGGGGGCTCACTTTGCAGTGAGCCTCACGGGAATGCTGCTGTCGGGACTCTGGGGGCCCACTGGGCCCTCGGCAGCCATGGGTGGGGGGACAACAGGTCTCCAGGATCCCCTGATGCCAGGAGAGGAGGCCCTGCCCTCCCTCCTGGGCTGCACCCCGTGACCAGCTCTGACGGCGGGGCTTCAGCTGCACTTCATCTGTCTGCTCCATTCACCTTCTGCTTCTCTGACTCTCAAACGGGCCCTTAATTGGCCATTTGGCCCCTAAATTAGGGGTGATTAGGATCAACCCCCAAGCAGCATTTCAGATGGCGGCCACGGGTCTGAAGCCCCTCTCTGGGTCCCAGGGGCCTTCGACTTGGTCACATAAAGGTCAGCCCTCTGGCGTGGCATGGGTGCCTGGGCAACCTCTGACCTTCAGCTCTTAAACCTGACCCTGGTGATTCAGACCCGAGGGCCTGGGTACAAATGACCGAGCAGGAAGGGCTCAGGGAAGCCGCATGCGGGGGACCTCCATGTGCTGGAGCTTTCTGGCCTTCTTGCTGCAGCCAGCGTTTTGCTGGGCACTGTGTCCTCTTGCACCTTTGCAGGTGTTTGTTCCAGGGGTACAGAGACCCAGGCAGACACGCACCCCAGCCTGGGCCACAGTGGCCTCTGTTACGGACGCAAGGCAGAAGCCAGGTGCTGTCACCACCTCTCACTTGCCGCTTGGACCTGGGCAAGTTCGCACACTCCTCCAAGCCTCAGTCTCCTGTCTCCAAAATGAAGGTAACCCCAGAAGCTGAGGTTTTTCAGGGTCACTCTGAGGGTTATGTGACACATGGTACATTGTTCTTTCAACAGATGGGGAAGAAAGAATCAGCTCCCAGGGAGTCTGCCGCCTGAGGCAGGGCTGGCACACTGGGCTGGGGAAGCCTTGGTGAGCTTAAGCGGTGCTCAGGGAGCTGCCAGTGGGGGGTCCCAGTGTTCTGGAGATCCTTCTTCGTTTATGAGGTCACAGACCCCTTTGAGAACCTGATGAAAGTGACAAGTAGGCTGTCCAGACAAGTGCGCGCGCACACACACACACACACGCACGCACACACACACACACGCACACACGAGTGTACAACCTTGCACGCAAGGCCAGGCAGGTCTGCCTTGTACAGTTGTGTGGGTTGTGCACTGCACAAGGCTTCGTCCAGCCTGAAGTCCGGCCCGCCACCCAGCCGGATGCCTGGTGTGGGGCTCCATCTGTGCAACGAGGATACCTTTCTTTCAGTTGCAAGAACATCTTATAAGCTAGTCGGGGCACTGGCTGTGGTAGAAGCAGGGCAGCCTTGGGTCCCAAGCCCTGCTGGGCTCAGTGAGCCAGGCTTGCTCTCTGGGCCTCAGTTTCCCCCTTGGAAACAGGAGCTTGCAAGGCTCCCTCCATTCCTTAAACGTCAGGATGGCCGGGACGCAGCACACAGTGGGTGCTCGGGCGCTGGGTCAGAAAGTGGCGGTATTTCCGTGCACTCCACGGGCAGGCAGGGCAGGTGCCTGTTTGTAACATAGCCAATGCTCCCGGTGGGCTCGTCCACACCTGGAAAGCACGGTTGCTTGGGGTGGCCCCTCTGACCTCTGTGCCTAAGGAACCTCAGCTAGGGCACCTGGGAGGTCCCCCACGAGGCTCCGGGTCCACAAGCCCACCCTCAGCAGCCTGCGCCCCGAGGCCCCCCCACTCCCATTCCCTGGGGGTTGATCCGCATCCACCTTTGCTCCAGGGTCTCTCCTGGAGGAGCCCGGAGGGCCGGGGACCTGTGGAATGCCGCACTTCAAGAGTCACAGCCCCCAGCGAACCGGCGGCATTGCTCCCAGCTGCCTTCCACCTTGGGGCAATTTATGGGGTCACAAACCACCTCAAGGGTGCAATTCCTTGCCCTGGTGCCAATTGGCCCCCAAAGTTCTTTACAACCTGCTTGTAGCACCGAGAAAGGGAGCAGCCCCTGGACAGCACTTAGCCCCTGTGGCCCCGCCATTTGGCCCCCAGACCGGGGCAGCCAGGGTAGCCCAGGTCCAGCCACCTGGAGCCCCAGCTCAGCCGGGCACGGTGGCCCTTCCTCCTGCCCAGCTTTTCTGGCGGTGTTGACAGAAGTCACCTACGGTCATTTTTGAAGTAAAGCCATCCAAGTGCCTGGCCCCCCCAGAAGGATGGGAGCGAGAATCCCACCTCTCCGTGTAACACCACTAACCTCTCTGTGCTTCAGGTCCTTTAGGTGTGAAAGGGGGGGGGTCATAAAAGCTAGTTTCAAAATTGTTGTGAGGATTAAATTAGATGACAGATGTCAGGGACTCAGAGAATGGTTATGATTTTATTAACATGAAAGTGGAAATTACCCAGAATCTCACCTTCAAAAGATTAGCCTGTTACTGTTTGGAGCATCTCCTTGGGGCCTTTCGCTTTCTTCTTCTTGTTATTGTGGAAAATAGCATGCATACTTAAAAAAGTAGAGCTTCACTAATAGCTTTTTAAATTGAAGTGTAGTTGGTTTACAATGTTGTGTTAGTTTCAGGTGTACAGCCAAGCGATTCAGTAATACATAATATATATATATACATACATATACTTCCATGTATTCTTTTTCATATTCTTCTCCATTATGGTTTATTACAGGCTATTGAATGTAGTTCCCCGGGCTATATGGTAGGACCTTGTCGTTTATCTATTTTATATTTAGTAGTTTATATCTGCCAATCCCAAACTCCTAATTTATCCCTCCCCCACCTGACACCCCAATGTTCACTGCAGCTCTATTTACAATAGCCCAAACATGGAAGCAGCTTAAGTGTCCATCAACAGATGAATGGGATAAAGAAGATGTGGTGCATATATGTATATACAATGGAATATTACTCAGCTGTAAAAAAAAGAATGAAATAATGCCATTTGCAGCAACATGGATGGACCTAGAGATTATCACAGTAAGTGAAGTAAGTCAGAAAGAGAAAGATAAATACCATATCACTTCTATGTGGAATCTAAAATACCACATAAATGAACTTATCTATGAAACAGAAACAGACTGACTAACAATTTTAAGGCAAAGACCCACAGAACCAACACGCAGGCAAGAGGCAGACCCTCAGCACCCAGAAACCTCCCTCCTGCCCCCTGGCAGCCCCAGCCCAGACTCCTCTCCCCGACGTGACCGCTCTTCTGCTTTTGCTACAGTAACTTCCTTGCTGTAAGCTGGACACACCTCTTAACGCCAGCTGCCCTGTGCTCTGCCCTCTCCCTCTTCGTTACGTTTGTGAGTTTTGCTCCTGTGGACCCATGAACTTGCAGTCATTCATCCTCCTTTGCTGTGTAACATCCCACGGTGTGACTGTGCTACACTCCATTCATCCGTCTCCCTGTAGAGGGACATCTGGACCATTTCAGGCTGCAGCTGTAGGAACGTAGCTGCTCAGAAGGGACGGTGGGAGGGCGATGGTGCCGGGCAGTGGGACTGCGGATTGTAGCGCACTTGGAGCTTCCACACTACCGAATGATGCCCACTGGTTTTTCTTTTTTACCTTTTTCTTTTTTTTTTGGCCGCACCTTGCGGCATGCAGGATCTTAGGTCCCTGACGGGGATGGAACCCGTGCCCCCTGCAGTGGAAACACAGTCTTAACCACTGGACCGCCAGGGAAGTCCCACCAACTGTTTTTTTGTTTTGTTTTGTTTCTTTTTTTTTTTTTTTTTTTGCAGTACGCGGACCTCTCACTGTTGTGGCCTCTCCCGTTGCGGAGCACAGGCTCCGGACACGCAGGCTCAGCAGCCATGGCTCACGGGCCCAGCCGCTCCGCGGCACGTGGGATCTTCCCGGACCGGGGCACGAACCCATGTCCCCTGCATCGGCAGACGGACTCTCAACCACTGTGCCACCAGGGAAGCCCCCCGCCAGCTGTTTTTTAAGTCAACGTTTTGCTCTGCATCTATGTAGAGATCTTTGAAAAGTGGCCATGGGGTCAGTGTGTGCCCGCACAAAACCAAAGGCTCCCCTATAAGTGCTTGTGTGTGCAGAGAACATTTCAGAAAGGTGACATCTCTGTCAAAATCTGTTAGCAGTCAGACTGCTGGGCGTGGGAGGGGAACTACGTTTATGCTTCATTTTACGCCCTCTCTATTGTTTAATTATGTTCCCACGGGCATGTTTGCTTTATAATCAGAACGGGCTCATATGCGGGTGTCGCTTGGAAGCCTGGGATTATTAAGTGCCGTGGCCTTCTGCAAACCCACCTTGCTCCTGACTGGCAGGGCTGCCCGTGCTGTGAGGTCCAAACCATCCCCAGGAGTTGGACGTTGAGGTTGGTTTCCATTTCTCACTATGGTGAACAAGACTAGAATAAATTTACCCGAATATCCATTTTGACCCATTTCTATGATCTTTCCCTCCCTTCCAACCAGGTCTTTAAAAATATATTATAAAAGTAGTGCACGGTCTTTAGAGAAAATTTGGGAATTGGTAAAAACAAAAGAGAAGCGTGCAGACAGAGCCCACCGCCGGCCTCCCCCACCCAGTGCCGGTGCTACCGGACTGTTTCCTCCGGTATTTTCCCCTGCCATGCTGGGCTTGTGTTTGCCCTGAGTTGGAAGCCCCCCATGCATACACTTCTGCAATGAGGGTCAGCGTTTGGGGTCACACAGTCTTCCCTCAGCTACTTAGAACCCAGGCACAGGTGGAAAGCAAGGCCATCATCTTACTGCTTTCCTCCTGGTCAGAGACAGGCCAGTGGTTGTGTTGTCTCTGACAGCCCACCCGATCCATGCTCCGAACCCCTGGCTTCTTCAAACCTTACGCAGGAGAACTGGGATGGGGGGCTCGCGGAGTGAAAGTGGTCCACCCGTGGCTTCTCAGAACGTTGGGCTAGCCTGTAGCTTGTAAATTTCCCTTTGCCTACCTTCACCCCACCCCCACCCCATCCCTGACTTCATTCATGCCACAAATATCTCCAGCAGCTACGATGTGCCAAGAGGATGCTAGGTGCCGCAGAAACAGCAACATTCAGGTGGATGAGGGCCCTGCGCTCGTGAACCACGAGCAGGGTGAGCATATGATGAACACACTCATAAAGAAGTCACGTTGTGTCGTGTTCTGTTGGGGTAGAAGGTCTTCTGGCATCTGTTCTCTCCCCCACCCCACCCCTGTGTCATCCAGAGAGCGCTGCCATATTGCATCACCCCGGGATCTGTGGAGCTGTGCAGTGCGCAACCTGGGCCACTGTGCATGGTGGCCCTGTGCCAGGGCCCCCGACTCACAGAGACTAGGAAGCTGATAAACAAAGCCTCCTAAGGCCTGGGTATCTTTCCAATCCTCCCTTCCTAGAAATTTCTGCATAATGGAAGAAGCCCTTAGGGAGGGCAATGCTTTTTCTCCAACGGCCTGGTTGGATTGCCGGGAGACAGAACCAGAAAGTAGCAGCAGCAACTGTGTGCCAAGCACTGTGTCCGGTGTTTCCAGGCATCATTTC
The DNA here is from genome assembly GCF_008692025.1 of Phocoena sinus. Classification (NCBI taxonomy): domain Eukaryota; kingdom Metazoa; phylum Chordata; class Mammalia; order Artiodactyla; family Phocoenidae; genus Phocoena; species Phocoena sinus. The sequence continues at coordinate 106,593,794 of NC_045770.1, read as the reverse complement.
ATTTCCTGTTCGGAGCAGCCCTGATTCCCAGTGAGGACACCGAGGCTCAGAGAGGCGGGGGAGCGTCCCAAAGCAGGTCAATGTCAGACCCCGGGGCACCTGGGCTTTGCCGACCTTGGAGTAAACAGGCCCTTGAACTGTAAAGGGGGCGCCCCCTCCCCATTTGGAAGAGCCACAGGTGGCAGCCCCCAATTTGTTCCCTGCCCATTAACAGCCCCGACCTCTGAACCACACTGGGCGTCAAGGAATTAGAGCAGAGATATGCCACCTTTTGGGAGCTGACACCCCTCTTCTTATTTAATTCCTCCCCGCCTCCCTCAGCCTCTCCAAGTGTCAGTTGGCAAGCATCTGTCCCGTAAATCAAAGCACTCCCGACTTGCTGGGTGTGACAGGTCTCCGAGAATTTCATGGAGCCCTTTGGAGGAAGCATCGTTGTGAACCGCGAAAGCATTTGACAAAGTTAAAAGTGGCCCGGAGAGCCCGGCTCTGGAGGAGCTCAGAGCCTCGGGCAGGCGCAGATTCCATCCAGGAAGGGCAGCTCCTCTGACCCTCTAAGGAAACGTGGGGAAGGTTCCGGCTGGTGGGGCCAGAGCAGCAAGGCCATTGTGCTGGAGCCCAGGGGTCGTTGGGGAGGAAGGTGACACTTGGGGACGTGTAAGACAGCGCCGTCTGCACACCTTTGACCACTGAAGCCGCACGGACGTCCCCGCATGTGGTCACCCACTGTTGACTGATCGGAGTCACTCGACCACGCCACAGGGACCCTTTGTCTGCCGGCCCGAGTGAGCGTCTCAGAAACAGCCGGTTCAATAGCTTCTGTGCTGCGATTACAGAGAAGATCCATTTCCAGTGCAGAAAACGTAGGGAAAAGCAGAGACAAACGCAAACAGAAATAAAATGGGTGCATTATTTCTTTTAATGTCCCTCGATGCGTGTTTTTGTTCTTTTTTTTCTTTTCCCCTTGGCTTTTACAAAAGCAGAGCGTTACTCTGCATCCAGCCGATGTCTTGCTTTGCGCGCTCAGCATCCCACGGTGACGATTTCAGCTGCGGGCTCCCTCGCTCACCTAACTGCTTCCTTAGCATTGAGCACGTAGCTTTCCCCTCTGTTTCAGACTCATGGATTCTCTCCCCAGGCCTCGCCTGCTATGGGAAGCCCAGGCCCAGCTTCCAGTCGTGGGGTTTGGCCTGGTGGGACTACGCCAGCGGCGTGCTGGGGCCAAGGGTGGAGGGGGTCTGGGGAAGGTGCATTTTGAACCCGCCAGGCCAGAGGGAAGCCAGGTCAATGAGCCGATCGGCCCCCAGGGTGCCTGGAGGGGAGCCCCTTAGTGAACTAGTGTCGAGAATCATCGCTGGCCCTCCGCCGGGACGATCAGCCCCCCAGTCTTGGGGGCATCTCTGCTGGCTCTCTCCACGTCTTCTCCAGCAGACCCCCTTGACCAACCCCCCGTGCACGCACACAGGTGTGTGTGCCCCCTGTCTCTGCAGGAGGACACTCTGAGACCAGCCACCCCTACTACCTGTCTCTCGGGGCAAAGGAGGAGCCGTCTCGGTTGGGGGTCATTGTGCTGTAGTGGGAAAGTTGGGACAGCATTGACCAAGGGACCTGCTGATGGGGGGCTGAATGGTGTCCCCCAAGGGAATGTCCAGCTGGAAGCTGTGGATGTGAACTTACTTAGAAAAAGGGTCTTTGCAGGTGCAACTAAAGATCTTGAAATGAGATCATCCTGCCTTATCCAGGTGGGCCCTAAATCCAGGGACAAGTGTCCTTACAGGAGAGAGGCAGAGGGACATTTGAGACAGAGAAAAGAGGAGACAGAAGCCACGTGAGGACAGAGGCAGAGGCCGGAGAAAGGCGGCCACGGGCCCAGCGATGCCTGGAGCCCCCAAAGCTAGAAGAGGTAGGAAGGACCCTCCCTCAGACTCTCGGGAAGGAACCAGCCCTGTTCACATCTGGACCTGGGGCTTCTGGCCCCCAGACGGTGGGAGAACAGACTTGTGTGTGTAAGCCGCCCACTTTATGGTCATTTGTTACGGGCGCCCCAGGACACTGATGCGGAGTCCCGGGCTGCTGCTTGGAAGCGGCGTGGCCCCGGCAGGGGTACCCGTGTCCTCGAGTAAGGGTGACGACCCGGGGTCTCGGTAGGGCCTGGCGCGGCAGAGGTGCCTGGAAATGGCCGTTGGGGGTTGCAACAACTTGTAGTCAAAGAGGACGGGAGGCCGAGGGCCACCCCTCGGAAACATCGCGTGTGACCTGGTAGGAGGCAGGCTGCCGCTTCGCAGCATCCAGGTGCAGAGAAGCCCGGGACAGGGCTTTGGAAAAAGGCCTCTTCTCGTCGCTGCCTAAGTGCAGCAAAAGGTCGGGATTGGGGCCGACGAGACCAGCCCTCCAGACGTGCCCAGTGCCTGCACCCCAGCCCTCGTGGCCCGGCCCGCCCTGGGGCCTTGGGAGCCACCAGCAGCCCCTCCGTTCTCACGCATCCACCGCAGCTGAGTCTTGTCCCATTTCCTAGATGGGGAAACCAGGCCCCGTGCTGGTCCCCAGCACTCAGCGGGAGCCTTTGGAAGGAATCTCCAACCCCCTTGATCTGTGGTATGTGCAGCCAGAAACCCTAGCCAGAACTGAGCTGGGAGCATCTGTTTAAATGCCTCAAAACAGAAATACCTCTGGTCTCTGCTGACCTGCCAGAAAGGCAGGGCTGGAGGCCCGGGAGCTGAGGACGCCGCTCTCATCCGTCCTTCTCCTCACCCGCCTCCCTCTCTCCTCTTCCACTTCACAGACGTTTATCAGGCCATGTACATGCCAGGGCCACGCTGGGCCCTGGGGGTACGGTACTGACCAAGATCTCCACAGCCCCACCATGGAGCTTATAGACGCTGGACAGAGGGAAATACGGAAGCGATGGCAGAAATCGTCATTTGATGGTGATCATGGTGAGTTCTGTAAAGGAGGCAAGGGTCCCTTCTGAGCTTCATTTCCTCAGCTGTGAATGGGGACAGCACCCTCAGGGCTGCCATGGCCAGAGGCACAGGCCACACACGAGCACACACACTCATACACACACACGCGTGTGCACATCCACGGGTACACACATGCATGCATGCAGTGTCTGACCCAGAGCTGGTGCTCCGCTCCCCGGTGACTACCGGCTGTAATAAACGGTACAGAATGCTCTGGAACGCTCGGCCAAAGTTGGACTTCTCACCATCTTCTGATTCCTAAAAAGGCTGTTCCCTGTGCCCTGGACTCGGGTTTGCTTCTCAGGTAGCCCTTCAAAGAGGAGGCTGACACCCCCATATGGAACGAGACCCAGCCCCCAAGTTCGTAAACATGATCTCCCACTTTTAAAAATGGCATTGCTTATGACCGAAAGGAAGCTACCGATGGAAGAGAGAACTGAGCCGCTGTCTACTGGCAGAGAGGGGGTGGGGGAAGAGCTTCTGCGGGACTGGAGAGCTTTTGGGGTCATTCCCTAGGGAACGGCTGCCTCGGAAAACATATCCTGTGACATCAGGGAGACAACGTGACTCCCGTTTATCCAGGAGACACGCCCCTGGAAGGCCCAAAATAGCCCGATTTCTCTACACCCTACTTGGTGCTATGCTGTGGCACCGTGGGTCGGCCCCATGGCCTCCCGGGCCTCAGTTTCCTGCTCTAGAAAATGTGGTGATGACAGCGATCTTGATGAACCCACGGTGCTCTCACTGTGCTTCAACAGGAACAACTCTGGGAACCTGGTTTGGGACTGGAAATCCCTCCCGATGCACCAGCCACTGGCTCTACAATAAGCCACGAGTGGGTACCAGGCAGGTGGGTGGGGCTTTCTCCTCTATTTTTTTTTTTTTTGCATTTTATTTTATTTATTTTTTATACAGCAGGTTCTTATTAGTTATCTATTTTATACATATTAGTGTATATATGTCTATTTTTTATTTTGAGAAATTCCAAACCTCCAGAGAACTTTCCAGAACAGCACAAGAAACTCCCATACTCCCTTCCCCCGCATCACCAACATTTACCACATTTGCATCCTTACTCTCTCCTACTACGCGTTTTTCTGAACCACTTGAAAGTTGTGGATATGACAGTTTTATTTCTAAATACTTCACAAGCAAGGACATTTTCTACAGAACCACGAGACAAGGAGAAACCCAGGAAATTTAACCACCACAGACTGTTAACCAGCAGACAGTCTGCATTTACATTTCTCCAAGGGTCCCGGTAATGCCCTTTATAGCGGTTTACTTTCTCTTGACCTTTTTTTTTAAGATTAAAAAGTTTTTTTTTATTTCTAAAACACTTTTATTTTTCTATTGGAGTATAGCTGACCTGTAACGTTGTGTTAGCTTCAGGTGTACAGCGAAGTGATTTATTGATTTATTTTTTGGCGGTACGCGGGCCTCTCACTGTCGCGGCCTCTCCCGTTGCGGAGCACAGGCTCCGGACATGCAGGCTCAGCGGCCATGGCTCACGGGCCCAGCCGCTCCGCGGCATGTGGGATCCTCCCGGACCGGGGCACGAACCCGCGTCCCCTGCATCGGCAGGCGGACTCTCAACCACTGCGCCACCAGGGAAGCCCAAAGTGATTTATTTATACATATACATATATCCATTCTTTTTCAGATTCTTTTCCCATGTAGCTTATTACAGAGTATTGAGTAGAGCTCCCTGTGCTATACGGTAGGTCCTTGACGATTATCTGTTTTATCAATATATATAGTAGTGTGTATCTATTAGTCCCAAACTCCTAGTTTATACTCCCCCCTTTCCCCTTTGGTAGCCATCAGTTTGTTTTCTGCGCGTCTTTTGTAAATAAGTCCATTTGTATCTTTTTATGTTTTTGGCTGTGCAGCACAGCTTGCAGGACTTTAGCTCCCTGATCAGGGATTGAACCCGGGACCCGGAAGTGAAAGCACCAAGCGTAACCCCTGGACCGCCAGGGAATTCCCTCATTTGTATCATTTTTTTAGATTCTACATATCAGTGATATCGTATGGTATTTGTCTTTCTCTTTCTGACCTACTTTGCTTAGTACGATCATCTCTAGTCCATCCATGTTGCTGCAAATGGCATTATTTCATTTTTCATGGCTGAGTAATATTCCACCGTGTATATATACTATATATCACATCTTTATCCATTCATCTGTCGATGGGCATTTAGGTTGCTTCCATGTCCTGGCTATTGTAAATAGTGCTGCTATGAACATTGGGGTGCATGTATCTTTTCGAAGTATGGTTTTCTCTGGATATATGATTGGGCAGGTGTTTTTAATAAGGGACTTTCAGAGTGTAGGGGGGTTTCTGTTTCAAAAGACTTTATCACAAATCCAACGTTGCACTGGACTGTGTGTGTGTGTGTTTTGGGACAGAAGGAATGTCGTTACAATAGAGTGTGTTCCTGTCCCCTCTCTGCTGCCCACAGGCTGGATGTCTTTGGGCCCATCCTTTCCCCTCCCTGGTTCTTATTTTGTTCACTTAGGAATGAGGGGCTTCTAGGAAATCATCTTTGCAGGTCCTGTCCAGCCCCAGAACTCTGAGCCCATCCATTTCAAATGAGCTGGAACAGTGCGTTCAACGTCCATAGAAGCTTAGCCTCGGGGAACACCTACCTGTCCTTCCTGATGGTCTCTGCCTGGGCCAGGTGGGAGGAGACCAGGTTTGTGAGTTGCGGTTCCCCTCAGCTCCATTTTTCAAATCGCCTTTTTGGAAGCTGGCTGCAAAACTGCAGGACTGCTTCAGGCCCTATTCTGGTTCCGGGGGGCAGCCTGAGCCTTTGGTTAATTCTTCTACCTGATTGGAAATTAGAGTGACATGTGCCTGTCGAAACACCGCCCCTGAGCCTTGCTCCCTGGGTGACCTCATTCGGTTCCTTTCCTGGAAGCTGCTCGCCATTCCCTTATGCATCAGCGGGTCTTTACTGCCAGCCTGGCTTTGAGCCTCAGTCTCTCATCTGTCAAATGGGTCAACAGCTGGCTCTCAGTGCTGCTGCCGGAATTCTGTGTGATAACGGCCTTGACTGCAGAGCAGAGACGAGGTCTTACACGTGAGCTGAGGCAAAGGAACCGGATCTGATGGTGGGTGAAAGTCGCTGCCCCTCCTCCCCCAATGCTGGTAGGTTTCTCTCTCTATCAACTTCACTCCAAGAGGAATTCCAGCATTCCGAGGGTCACGATGAAAATGACAGCAGGCATCTCAGAGTCCAGCAGTGCTCCCTGAAATGTAATTACGGTACAGGGGGCTATCCTGTTCCAGACTTCTGGGGAAGTTCTCATGTACGCTACCTGGCTGGCCCAAAGTATCCTGCAACTGAAATGCCAACCACGCCCGCGCGGGGCCTCCCTGTCTGCGTCTCTGGATGCCTCAAGTACATCCCCCAGCTGCGGGGGAGCAGCCCTGCCTCTGGGGAACCATAGGGCAGGAAGAGGCTCTGGCACATGAGGTCTGACCCATCAGAAGCGCTCAGAAAGGTTGGCAGATCAACAAAAAAATCAATATGGTAATGAAAGCCAGGGAAGGGTGTAAGGAAGGAGGCATGGAAAGAACAAGGAAAGGATAGACAAACTGTCGAACCCAGTGAATTCGCGGCCACGTCAACACCTCCTGGTTCCTTTAAATGATTCTCACAGTATTTCTTGACCACCAACTACATGTCAGGATCTGCACGAGGTGCTGAGGGCTCGGCTGTCAACTGTGCAGACGCATCCCCCACCTCCGCGGAGATGTGTCCACGAGGAGACAGATGACAGAGCAATAATGGCACCAAGAGACAACAGCCAGGTGTGACTGAACCAGGGCTGCTCTGAAGCCGGGAGGAGGAATCTCTCTTGCTGTATTACAGGGAATCAACCCAGGGGCTCAGATGACCACTCTAGGAAAATATCCAGGCAGGTGATGGGGCTGAGAAATCGGAAGGCAGGGCCCTGGCCCCGGCTGAGCCTCTGAATTTGGGCGGGCCTCTCAACTTTCTGAGAGAGTCTGTTTTGGTTTTCCCTTCTTTCCTTCTTCTTCTTCTTTTTTTTTTTTTTTTAAATATAGTGCAATAATTAAGAGTTTTATGACTTGAATTCAGACAACTGGATTCAAACCCCAATTCTGCTTTTATTAGCTTTGTGCCTCTGGGCCGAGTACAGTTTCTGAGCCTCACTTTCCACATCTTTAAAATGGGTGCTGGGACTTCCCCAGCAGTCCACTGGTTAAGACTCCGCACTTGCACTGCAGAGGGAGTGGGTATGATCCCTGGTCAGGGAGCTGAGATCCCCCATGCCCCAAGGCACGGCCAAATAAATAAATTAAAATAAAATGGGTGCTATGTATTCACAAGCACCAAGACATGGAAGCAACGTAAGTGTCAATTGACAGATAAATGGGTAAGAAGATGTGAGATATATATATATATATGTACACACACAATGGAATATTACTCAGCCATAAAAAGAATGAAATAATGCCATTTGCAGCAACATGGATGGACCTAGAGACGATCGTACTAAGTGAAGTAAGTCAGAAAGAGAAAGACAAATACCATATGATGTCACTTATATGTGGAATCTAAAAAAAATGATACAAATGAACTCGTTAACAGAAACAGACTTACAGGCATAAGAAACAAACTTATGGTTAGTTTGGGGAGGGAGTGGGAGGTAGGGATAAATTAGGAGTTTGGGATTAACATATACACACTACTATATATGAAATAGATAAACCAATAAGGACCTACTGCATAGCACAGGGAACTCTATTCAGTACTCCGTAATAACCTATATGGGAAAAGAATCTGAAAAAGAATGGATATATGTATAACTGAATCACTTTGCTGTATACCTGAAACTAACACAACGTTGTAAATCAACTACCCTTCAATAAAAATATAATCGGTGCTGTGAAAATTAAATGTAAAGACATAAAGTGCCTAGCACACTTCTTGGCACGTACTAAGGGCTTAACAAGTGTCAGCCATCCCCATGCCCACGCCCATGCCCACGCCCATGCCCATGCCCATCGTCATCATCATGACCAGCACAGCGTCTGGTATATAACAGGCGTACAGCAAAGTGAGCCCACTTTGTGTATCAAGTTTGAAGAATCGTCAATTGGTGGAGGCTGGGTTGGCAATCACAGGTCTGGGGTCCTAGTACTTTCCAATTTCAATATTTTAATTTTATCTGAAAGACATCACTACCAGCACAGCTAATGTTTTCTCATCAAGCTCCTCTTTGCTTTCTTTCGCTGGGTCGCATTCACGCCGTTGCTGCATTCTTACGTCGCTACACTGATGGGTCCAAATCTTTTCCGTCGGAACATATTTCTGTTTTGATGATGGAGGCAGTGGGAAAACAGAATTCATGGGCAGGAATCAATCCCAGGAAAAACGTGCCAGCTCCTATCATCACAAATGACAAAAGTCAGGCACGACAAAACCCAGGTCCTGCCCGATGGGGGTGGGGGAGGAGCTGGCCAACTTGCGGGGGGGGGGGCGGGTCTCAGGCCCTGGGGGGGTCAGTGGGGTGGGTGTCTGAATCAACAGCAAGAGAGGCTGCCAGTCCCGGCTGCTGTGCCACTGGGTGATGGCTGGTGGTGACCGTGACTTAAACACCGTGTCAGACTCGCCCGATGATGTCTGGAGGAAGCTGTACCTCCCTCAGTGTAGACAGGACAGAGTAGCTCCCGAATTCCAGGAGAACGCCGCTCCAGCCTGCCCTGATCTAGCGGCCTCACGCTGATGGAACGCACATGGGAAGAGAGACCACGGGCTCAGTAATCCCCCTTCCGAGAGTGGGCAGGTGTGAGATGTGCCTCCACAGATGTCCTCCCCTGGTTGACGTGGACTGGGAAATTGGAAACAAGATAAATATACAGCAACAGGGGACAGACTGCACACCCCACGGTACACCACTCAGATCTGCTGGCACCTAGAGAGGTCGCCTGCAGGATATTTAATGCCACGGGAAATGTTTACAGTAGGTGGGGCAACAGGAGTATACAATTCAAATACTTAAAAAAAATATATGAACACACTTTCAAAAGTCTGAGGAAGAAATTCACCCAAATAGAAACAGTGACTCGTAATGCAGTCACGATGTTACAGGTTTCAGAACTGTCCTTTGTGCTCTCCTGTATTTTCCAAATTTTCAACCAGGAACAAGGATGACTTTTGCACTGAAAATGTTCAAAATCAACTTTACTGAGGCATAATTTACAATAAAATGCTGTCTAATTTTAAGGGCACCGTTCAAGGAGTTTGGACAAATGTCATTGCCTGTTATTATTCACAGCAATCAAGAAAAAGAACATTCCCACCATCCCAGAAAGCATCCTCTGGGCCTTTCCAGTAGATCCCCACCCCCTCTCCCACCTTGGGCAACCACCAGCCAGGATTTGTCACCGTAGGTTAGACTGGTCTTTTCTTTAAGGTTACCATTACATTTTTTTTTGGATTTTTTAAATAATATTTTTATTTCAATTCTTCAGTACCATTACATTTTAAAATAAATAATAGGGACTTCCCTGGTGGTGCAATTGTTAAGAATCGGCCTGCCAATGCAGGGGACACGGGTTCGATCCCTGGTCGGGGAAGATCTGAGCCCCTGTGCCGGAACTACCGAGCCCGTGAGCCACAACTACCGAGCCCATGTGCCACAATTCCTGAAGCCCGTGCACCTAGAGCCTGTGCTCCACAACAAGAGAAGCCACCACGATGATCAGCCCATGCACTGCAACGAAGAGCAGCCCCCGCTCGCCGCAACTAGAGAAAGCCCGCGCGCATCAGCGAAGACCCAACGCAGTCCCCCCCAAAAATTAATTAATTTAAAAATAAAAATAAAATAAAATAAGTAATAAATGTAGCAAATATAGCCCGTCTGTTATACACCTACATTTGCCAGGCGGTCTCTGTGTAAATATGGATCCCGTGTTTGATAGAGATATCTTTTATCTCTAATGTGAGTTAATTCTCACATGAACTCTTTTGGAGTTTAAAAACTTTCCTTTTTCTGTTTCACAAATAAGGAAACTGAGGCTCAGAGAAGACTTCTCTTTTCTAGGCTGGCAGGATGCCCTGTTTTTAGAACAATGATCCTAATGGGGGGAAAAAGGGCTTTGGTGAAGCAGAACGCTTTGGGGAAAAGGATGCATGTTCTAGTAGATTCTAGCAAAAATATGAGGCTGAGACTCAGGTGCCCCCCTCCCACCCCGAGTTCCAGTCTCAGCGAGGCCAAGAACCGGCTGTGTGGCTTGTCCCCCGCCCCTGCCACCCGCATCCAAGTCTTCACCATCCTTTCTGTCCCCAAAGTTCCTATTTTTTTCTGATGAAGATTTTTACCAACACCCGAAAGTTTCTGTAATTACAAAGTACTTCTCAACTAAGGGGCGGGGGCGGGGGATTTGGGATGGGCCCAGAGAATTGCTTGTGTATTTAAGAAGGCACTTTTGACATTGTAACGTAAATTTCTAACTGTAAAGTGAAAAGAAAAGGGATTACTTCCACAATGCTAAGCCTGGAAGTCAAGCTAAAGAGATTTTCTTAGTTGTTGGGATGTGGGTTTAGAAACAATGGAAACTGACCACGATCAGAAGAACGACACCAACAAGCTCAGATGCAGGAGGGAGACCCCAGGAGAAGTGTTTAGGGCAGTTAAAAAAGATCCCAGCTAACATCAGACCCAGAACAAAGCCGCCACGCCAAGCCCTGCTGGCCATCTGGGCCTGAGACCCCTGGGGCCCTGCGTGGGTCGAGAGAGTGTGGGGATGATTGGACCTTGCCTGCATTGCCCGCTCCACTCACCAGGGTGAGTCAGATGGCTCAGCCACCTGGACCAAATCAAGTGCAGCCCGAACGCTGGAAATCAGCCCCACCCAGCACACTGGGGGTTGCAGGGGTCGGGGTCTGCCTTGAGCATCTCGGGAGCTGGCTGGTCCTCACCTCCGGTGCCATCACCGCTCTCACCTGGAGAGCCCCCACCGTTAGCGGCAGCGCCCCCTGCTGGCAAGCGTCGCCTCTCCTCGGCCCTTTTTGGCTTCCTGCCACCACACGGACCCAGGGTACCAGCGAACCAGCCCCGACTCTGCGCCCCACCGCTTGGGTGCAGATCCTGGCTGGAGGTCTGGCCGAGTCTGGGCTGGTTAACAGATTAACCACCGAAACTCGCAGACCATTGCTCTGACCATGAACTGTCACGTACACAGCAGCTCCTCAGGCGATGGCTGTCCGTCTCCATGAACAATATCCCGGGCACTATCTGTCCATTCTCCCGTATGACCCAGGACAAGGCTGAAAGCAGGCAGGAGGAGGCAAGAGGCCCAGCTGGCTCATGAGCTGTCCAGGGAGCAGTGGGGCGTGATCTGTGCTGCAGAGGGTCTGACGCTGGGACCCGCGCCCCTGCTAGGAGGCCACACTGTCTCCCTGAAATGCAGCTTGGCCTAGATTTATAAGCCCGACGGCCTGGGTTCAAATTCCAGGTTCACCACTTACAGGCTGTGCAGCCTTGGGTCACTATGACACTTTTCTGGGGCCCCCTCTCTGTTCAGTGGGGGAGGGCAGAATACCGTGGGGGGGAGAGCACCCATCACACACTTAGAACAGGGCCTGGGCGTCGGAAGCTGCCTCTTTCCCAGCTTCCTGAGCTCCTGGCTCACGGTGGCCTCTCTTTTCCCACCATGGCCTTAGGAGGGGCAGCGGAGGCGTGCGGGTGGAACCAGAGGCTGCCCCGTCCTCCCCCAGCCCAATTTGGGGCACGGCCCCCAGTGCAGCCTCTGTCACCCTCCTCAATGCCCCGCATTTATCCAGGATCTTTAAAACGAAAGCTGCAGGGGAGGGTAATTAAGTTTAATAGGGGCCGCTGTCGATTTAAAGCCACAGGGGGGAAGTAATTAGATTTAACAGAAGCCGCGGCTTTCTGAACCAAGACACTCAGCGTGGGGGTCCCCGGCCTATAAAGCTTTCGAGATGATGTCTTTTTGTAAAGACTTTCCTGGTGACATTTTCTGCGCGCTCCGTCATTAACGCCAGTCACCGACTGGGGTATGAACATGGCCTTTGCTCATTGAAATTCATTAGGCCTGGCATTGCTTTCTCCCTTGTCTCCCCTGTTTGCCCTCCCGTCGCCCCTGAGCTCAGCCAGTGTGGCTTTTCCCCAAAACCAGCCTCCTGGGGCCCCTCACCCAGAGTTGGGGGCGGAGGGGCTGGAGGAACAATGAGAAAGAATCAGTGTTGAACCAAAAGCCCCCTAGGAGGACCCCTCTTTTTCCTGCCGGGCGTTCTCTGGACGCGGTCTCCTTTTTCCGAGCCTCATCAGAACAGCCATCCAGTTTGCGGGAGCCATTGCATTGAGTGGCCCCAATTTCCCCAGCTGGTGCCTGTCCCCCCACCCCCCACCCCCGCCGCAAACAGCACACCCTGGCACTGCAGAAGCGCTCAGGGACCCAAGGACCGGACCTACGGCAAAAGGCCCCTCAGAAACAAAGGAGCCTCCCTGCGCCGTGCACCCTGGAAAGTCAGTTTCCCAATTCGCAGCTTGCGAGCCCACCCTGCCCCCGAAAGGCGCCTTCACCACGACGGCCCTTCCAGGCTCCATCTCCGGGGACTGCAGCGGGCCGAGCCGGGAGGAGGCGGGACGGCGACGGGGCGCAGAGCCAAGCCGGGCCGAATCCGGGGCTGAAGCGCCATCTAGCGCTCGCCTGCGCGACCCCATTGTTCCTCCGAGAGTGGAGGTCGCGCCCGGTCCCCAGTCGGGGGACAATTTACTGGGGTAAAAGCGGGGGGCGGTGGTGGTCGGTGCGGGCAGGGATCGCGAGAACAGAAAGCCGGAGAACGTGAGAGGGTCTGAGCTGCAGGCAAAATTCTAGTGGACGGCTTCGGCTCTGGAGCTTTGAGGGTTGGGACGGTGGCGGGAGGGAATGGATGTGGACTTTTCGGGGAGAGGACCCCAAAGCCGAGGCGAGGCTTTTCCGACCGGGAGTAAAGGACGGAAAGCTCAGCGCCATCCCCCCGCCCCCCGATCTTTGATCCCGGGATTCCTGCTCCGCGCCCCTGCTAGCGCCCCGCGACCGGCGCATTCCCCGGGAAGCCCGTGGCCTGAGGGCTGGGCTCCGTTGTCTCCTTGATTTCTTTGCAGAACCAACGTCGCCCAGCCGAGAGCGACCTGGCCGCAGGCCTCGCCCCCACGCCGCGGGTAGGAGCTCCCCCCACGTCTCCGGCGAAGCCGGGCCTCCTCCTCCTCCAGATCTGGGCGGCCTGGGCGGGGTCACCCGGGCGGGGCCCAGGGAGAGGCTGAGTCGGGGGCGGGGTGTGAGTGGGTGTGTGTGGGGGGCGGAGGGCTGATGCAATCCCGATAAGAAATGCTCGTTGTCGCGGGTGAGACGCTCTATATAAGGTCGCAGGCCTCAAGCCGCCGCGCCGTCGGAGCTGGAGAGCCGAACGCCCAGGTGCCCGGTGCACTCGGCTGCCTCCTGTCTCGAGGGCAGCGGCCACCCCGCCTCCGCACACTCCGCTCCGCAGGTCCTCCCGGCTGCCGCCCAGCCTCCCGCACCCTCACCGCCCGCTCTGCGCCCAGACCCCCGAGGGAGGTGCCATGCGGAGCGCTCCGAGCCGGTGCGCCGTGGCCCGCGCCCTGGTCCTGGCCGGCCTCTGGCTGGCTGCAGCCGGGCGCCCCCTAGCCTTCTCGGACGCCGGGCCGCACGTGCACTACGGCTGGGGCGAGTCCGTCCGCCTGCGGCACCTGTACACCGCGGGCCCCCAGGGCCTCTCCAGCTGCTTCCTGCGCATCCACTCAGACGGCGCCGTGGACTGCGCGCCGGTTCAGAGCGCGCACAGTGAGTGCCCGCCGGATCCCCCACCCGTCACATCCCCCCTTCTTCCCTTTACCTCCTTCGGCTCCCGCGAGCTCCCCACTCCCGGGAACTCCAGATCTTGGCACTTCGGCGTTCCACTCCCTCCCCGGACCCCCCGACAGCGGGAGGAGCTGGCGGAGGGGGGAATGGGTGCCTGGACCTACTGCACCCACGCGTTACCCTCCCCTTCCCCGCTTCGGCTCCTGCGGACCCCACCACCACTCCCGGGAACCCCAGGTCTTGGCACCTCGGCATTCTACTCCCTCCCCGGGCCCCCAGACATCGAGAGGAACTGGGGGATGGGGGGGCACGGTCCCGCGCACCCACCAACCATCTCCACGTGTTGTGGGCCCCGCGGGCTCCGGCTGCAGTTTTGTGCTGTCTTCCCGCCCAGGTTTGATGGAGATCAGGGCAGTCGCTCTGAGTACCGTGGCCATCAAGGGCGAGCGCAGCGTCCTATACCTCTGCATGGGCGCCGACGGCAAAATGCAAGGGCTGGTAGGTGTCTCCACCCGGCAGGACGCGCTGGGGCGCGGGCCTGCGGGCGAGGGGGGCGCGCTGGATCAGAGACAGGGTTTCCTTGCGTCCTCTGCCGGGGTCCCCATGGAGCTCGAGCTCGGAGGGGAAGGCCCCAAGGGCCGGACTAAGCTAATGTCCGACTTTCTAAATATGGAAGTTTATGGCCGGAGAATGCTTGAGACCCGCCTTTGCATTTCCACTTGAACCAAAAGCGGGTCCAGTCGGACTAAGGAAACCCATTTCTCGGCTCTTTGACGTTAAACGGGGAAAACCCCCCTCGGGCCTTTTCCGATTCTGCCTGTGCGTGTGTGGTGCTCGGCCCCCCTCCCCCTCTCCCTGCGGTATTTTAAAATAAGAGGGTGGGGAGGAAAGAAAGAAGGGTATATCCACAACTTGGGTTTTTTTTGTTTTTAAAAGTCAACCTTCAAATAAGTCAGAAGAAAAACCGCACTTGGGATTGAAGAGTTTTTTTACATTGAATTTTTATCCACTAGAAAAACTGATTTTTGCAGCCGTGTTAGGGTAATATTGCAGTGGCCGTGCTCATCCTCTTGTCGGGCTCACCTGAACTGCAAAGGCTTTTTTGGGTGGCGGGGGGCAGGCTGGGAAGGCCCAGGTAACCATAGAGGTCTCAGGGCAGGAAGTGAGCAGATGCCGGGTCTCTGGTCGCCGGAACAAAGGCGGAGAGTTCAAAGGGAGCCCGCGCCCCCGGGCTCGCAGAGGAGGCTGTGTGAGGTCCCGGCCTGGCGCGGGGCCTCAATGCAGCCCCGCTGGGCCGGGGGCTGGGATGGAGGGGCAGGGGCCAGGGGGTAGGGAGGGGACCGCTCCTCAAGGGATGCCCCACCATCCAGAAAGGATGGGTGCAGATGCCCACCTTTCCGCAGCACAAATCTTTTTTGTGTCCCCAAATTTTGTGGTTCTGGTGCCCTTTTATTGTTCATCCATAGATAAATGAACCTGCCTGTTGCAGGCTTTATGGCAGTCCTGCGTGAAAGGACAAGAATGGAGGCAAAGAAAGCTGATACCCAAAGCCACTCCAAACCCGCAGTTGCCACTTTTGTGACGTTTACTTATGGGGGTGGGGTGAGGGCGCCAGTGGAGGAGCGCCGGCAGGGGCCGATGGGTCTAACCCACCATTCTAGTCCAAACTTGGGGGGTGAGGCTCTCCTCACCTAAAATCCTGTTCTGCCTCTGGATCCCGTGGTCACGATTTAGCAAAACTTGAGGATTTTTGTTTTAAACAAATTCCACATTCTTCTAGAAACTCGAAATCATTTCATTTTCTCTATGGCAAATGAGATGCTAATTTCTTCCAAAGAACCAGCAGAGTGAAGTAGCCGCTCCATTTGGTTTTAATTCCCTTGTTTACCAATTCGCATTTCCCCGGCAGTCTGGCGGCCTTATCCCTGCACGGGTTGCTTCATTAGATGCAGGCCTTATCAGGGCCTTATCTAAGCACAGCGCTCACCCACCTGCAGTTCAGCGACCTTTGTAGGCTTGGGCAGAAATGAGACTGGGTGCCTCCCAGCGTAGTTTATGGCCCAGCCCTCCTGGCTCCCCGCCTTTGGCTGTCCTCTGTCCTCCGTGTCCCCAAGACGTAATGAGCCTCTCGGGTTTGGGAGACGACTTGCTCTTTCTCTGTGTTCTGGAACCAGAGACTGCTTTCCGGTCCTTCTGGCCACCCACGGGGTGGCGGCTTCTTCCTGGCCTGGGGGGAGGGGGCTGCCTTTATCTCCCCGATCCTGGCAGGCTGCCTGGAGGGCCCCAGCTACTGAATAAAGGAGCCAGAGGGGCTGAGGTTTCTCTTACCAGGGCACCAGACAAAAAGGCTCAGAACCACAGTCATTTGGGCCTAAATGGGGAATAGGTTCTTTCATCTGGGCCCCGGATTGGATTACTCCTGATTCTTAATTAAAAGACTGATCCAAAAAGGATAACCTAGCTTAGCCATGTCTCCCAACGTGCCAGTGGAATACAAGGGACTTTTTCATGGCAATAATTATATAGTCAATGTAAGGGGAAGGGAAGCGTGTGTGCCTATCGTGGCCGTGATTTTATGGGTATTGCTCAGAACAGGACTAAGTTTAAAAAGTGACATGAGTTAGTGAAAAATATAAAGGATCTATGTAAGGTATATATAGATATTGAGAATATACGTAAAACACATGAAGTATGTGTGGATAGTTGAAGGTTACAAAGTATAAAGGTATATAAGGTACATATATATGTATAATATATGTTTAGTATATAGGTTTAATGTTATATTTAACATGTATTTAATATGATATAATTTATTAAATATTTACCTATTAATACAATGTGATGTATGTTTGATGAGTATATTATAACAAAAAAGTTTCTACTTCGTATATGTTATATAACATTATACTAAATATATATAAGCACCTATATATTTATATATAAAGTATATGTTTAGTATATATGTTCAGTGTTATATTAACACGCACTTAATATTATATAATTATATTTATATATTAATAAAAGTAATATGGTTAATGAGTATATTAATATAACACATGCTATATACTTTATATAAGTATATATACAACATTATACTAAATACATATAAGCATATATATATATAAATATGTGCTTTCTACACCTTCATAGTTTATAACCTTTATATAACCTTTAACTCTGTACACACACACACACACAGCTAATGGTGTGGACCCAAGTGGCGGTATGTAGCACACACACTCACCTGGCTCTGGTCTCTCTACTACTTCTGCCGGTGTCACACCCTGGTGGGCACCCACTGATGCTCACAAGCTGCCTCTTTGCTCTGCAGAGTCAGTACTCGGCTGAGGACTGTGCTTTTGAGGAGGAAATCCGTCCGGACGGCTACAACGTGTACTGGTCCAAGAAACACCATCTCCCGGTCTCCCTGAGCAGCGCCAGGCAGAGGCAGCTGTTCAAAGGCAGGGGTTTTCTGCCGCTGTCTCACTTCCTTCCCATGCTGTCCACCATCCCAACAGAGCCCGATGAAATCCAGGACCACTTGAAGCCCGATTTGTTTGCTTTGCCCCTGAAAACAGATAGCATGGACCCATTTGGGCTCGCCACCAAACTGGGAGTGGTAAAGAGTCCCAGCTTCTATAAGTAACTAGAGGCTCTGTCCTCTTCCCACCCCCAGCTCCTGGAGACCAGGACCCAGGCCTGTGGTGCTTGCGGACTGGGTTTTCTACAAGTATGATCCTGAGTCCAGGTTCTATTTAGCTTTAGGAAGAAACATTTAGAACTTGTACATAGACAAAAGTTTTACATTGGCTGTGCCAGTTTCTAGTGGATAGACTTGTATGATCATGAAATTGTAAGCCTTCCATCCTACCCGTCCAGCCGCTACCTACCCCAGCCCCCCAACCCTGCTGGACAAGTCACTGTGCTGCCCTGGTTCTGCTTGAATACCTCCTCTGGTGGGGAGCTCACTACCTTTGGCAGCGTTCTTATGCCAAGCTGACATTCTCTGCAGTTCTCTCCCATCCTTTCTAGCAGGGGCAGCCAGTGGAAAAGCAGTCATTTTTAACTCATGTACAGGTGATCACGTTGGTGAAACCTCAGGTAAATTTGACTCTACTGCATGTGAAAATTGTTCCAGATCCCAACTCCAAGGAGACCCACTGGCCCTCCCCAAGCCCCTCCGGCTGAGAAGTAATTGGGTGCAGGCCCTGCCCACCAGGCTTCAAGAGCAGGGAGAGCGCAGAGGCCCCCTCCAGCCTGGGTGTAAATCTTGAGTACTCCCTGCTATGGCTGGTTCTGGGATGGATAATCTCCACAGGACCCCTTCGCAACCTGCCCAGGGCAGATAAGGCAGTCTACCCACCTCCTTCCCTACCCCCTGAGGTGCCAGTCCCTCCGTCCCTGTCACAGCCGCTGGGGTTTCCAGGGAATGGGATCTCTGGTTGTGTGGATTTCACTTGAGGCCCCCTAGAGATGGAACCCCACTGCCCCCCGCCACTCCTCGCTCTCACCTCACTTTGGGGGCTGACTCCCTCCTTACGCGCTGGGATTGAAAAGGGCAAAACGCTGTCTTTCGGCAGCCGCTTCCCTTTTTCCAGCCCGTGGTCCCTGGTGTGGGGTCATTCTGTGAACTGGGACTTGGCAGCCTCCCACCTTAGGTAAACCCAAACATTTCATCTCAAAGCCAGAAAAAGGAAGATCTGAAAGCCCCCCCATCTCTCCAGTAACTTGTAAAAGCCGCATGGAGATCAGGTCCTTTCCCCAGCACTTGGTTTCCACTGTGATATTTATGAGTAATTTATTGTGTTTGATATGTACATCTCTTTATTTTCTTACTTTATTTATACCCCCAAATGGTATTTATGTATGTACACGAGGGTTTTTTTCTACATTAAAGCAGACTTTGTATCAAAAATTGTTTGGAATATTTGTGGAACTGGGATATTTGGGAGGAAGCCGGGGGAGGGGAGGAGAGGAGGCACTTGCTGTGTGTTTGCTGTGTCTGGGACTCTGATATTTGGGGGCACGTGTTCCTGAATGTTCTAGGGTGATGAGCAGCATCCCCATCCTCTACTCAAAAACACATCAGGGGCTTCCCTGGTGGCGCAGTGGTTGAGAGTCCACCTGCCGATGCAGGGGCCAGGGGTTCGTGCCCCGGTCCGGGAAGATCCCACATGCCGCGGAGCGGCTGGGCCCGTGAGCCATGGCCGCTGAGCCTGCGCGTCCGGAGCCTGTGCTCGGCAACGGGAGAGGCCACAGCAGTGAGAGGCCCGCGTACCGCCAAAAAAAAAAAAAAAAAAAACAACACATCAGTAACCTCCCCTACCCCCCATCGTGACAACCAGAAATGTCCAAAGGTTGCTGCGTGTCCTTGGGGGACAAAATCACCCCTTGATTGGGAACCACTGGCCTACACATACAGGGCTTCTTTTGTCCAGTAACAAAGCAGGTGGTGATGTCTATTCACGGCCCAGCAATAACCCAGGCTGTTTTCTGTGACCCTCATGGTGTCTCTGTCATGTGGCTTTGTGGTCTCAGCATGGCTGTGTGCCTTCAGCTGAAACTTTTGTCTGTTCTCCAGCCTGGGACGAGGACTCATGGCTGCCTTGGCCTCTCATCTACAAAGCCAAAGCTTTCTTAGAAATTTCCAGCAGACTCCACTTACATCCCAGGGCCACCCCCAGCTGCAGGGCAGGCTGGGAAAGCAGGTGTTAGGTGGGGCACACCGCCATTCTGATCCAACGGGGTCGGGAGGGTCTGTTAGCAAGGAAGAAGGGGGGTGAGGGACGGTCTCCATGGGGCGGCTAATTCAGGACCTACCCCCTAAATGCAAGTACAGATACATGGATTCGGCTTCTGAAACGTGCGTTAAAAGTCAAGACTGATGGGCTGCCGGGGGTTAGGGGTGGTGTGAATGTAAAGGTGGTGCTGGGACAGCTTTGTGTCTCCCTGTCTCCCTGATGGTGTGGTATCAAATCTACACGTGTGATAAAATGCCAGAATGACACTCACCTTTGACTGACCTCGATTCCCTGCTTTTGATGTAGCACCAAGGTTACTTAAGATGCAACCGTTGCGGGAAGCTGGGCAACGGGGACACGGGACCTCTTTGTACCGACTTTGCAGCTTATGGTGAATCTATAATTATTTCAAAAGAAAAAATAAAGCCCCGTCACCAGCTGCCAAGCAGAAACAACCTGTCCTCTGACAACATAAAAACCACACACATTTGCTCTTCAAGCTGTCCGGGTCACAGATGCAGCATGGGTAAGTTTGAAGGCTGGGCGACAGACTGCTGGGGGACAGACGCTGGCTGTTCATTCTTAGCTGAGCCTCAATTTCCTCATCTGTAAAATGGGCCGAGGGTGGGATGAGAATGGAGCTGCAGCACACTGCCTGGAGTGGGCAAGTGTCTTCTTCACTCGCTCAGCAGGGGATTACTGGGTGCTTAGGCGGGGCCCTTACGATGATTGAAATCATTGTTAAAGTCTAGGAAAACCATTTCACCGGGCACCTCCCACCCCACCAGCAAGGGGGCCCCACCCTCTAAACCACCTTTCACACGGATGACACGCCCAAGGCGCTCAGAATTGACCCCTGCCATTTGCACATCAAGAGGCCCCCTCACTGTTTAACGCCCCAGCCGTCCTGGGCAGGCAGAACTGCATGATGCTTGCTGACACAGCATCCTCTAGCCCTGTTTTACAGATGAGGAAGTGCAGGACCAGAGAGGGCAAGGCACTCATCCAAAGTTGCACAGCCAAGAGGCAGCCTGGTGGAAGGGCTATGGGGTCAGGCCAACCCGGCAAGGGATCCTCAGGCTGTTAGCCTGCTGCGTGACCTTGAGTCAGTCCTGTAGCCTCTCTGAGTCTGCACCCTGGTGCGGACAGTGAGATGAACAATGTCTGCCTTGCAGAACTGTTGGGGGAATCCAATAGAATCTTGTCTGCAAGATCCCGTTACATGGTGGGCTGCCAGCGACATCAGCCCTCACGAGGACTAGAACTCTCCACCCTGAACCATCATTTCCACTGGTTCTCAGATTTGGCTGTGGATGAAAAATGTCGTCTGCCATATCAGTAAACAAAGGATGTTGCGGCCATCAAGCCCTCAGACACTGCAGCCGCCTCCCCACCGGACTGCATCCTAAAAGGAATGATTTCAATCAGCCCAGACTCTTCCATCTCCCCGTGCAGAGAAATATCACGCTAAATGCATTAACTTGAGATGTCTGGTTTTTCTTTAAGTGACAGTAATATTTTGATGTCTAAGGCTTTGATGTGACTACCTGGTTTTTGTTTTTTGGGGTTTTTTTTGGGGGGGGGTGTTGGGAGCAGTCCCTCAAAGCTATCTGAGAGGCTCAAGTCCTCAGAAAGGCCGCGGAATAAAACATAATTCTCAACTTTAAGGTAGTGCATTTTTTCAGTTGACGGGATGCATATTGGAATCCCCTGGGGTATAACTAGACCCCCCCCCCCTCCCCCCAGCCCTGGAGATCCTCGTTTAATTGGAATGAGTGTGGCCTGGACATAGGGATTTTTTTTTTTAATTGAAGTATAGTTGATTTACAATGTTGTGTTAATTTCTGCTGTACAGCAAAGTGGAATTTTTAAAATATTCTTTTCCATTATGGTTTGCCATAGGATACTGAACATAGTTCCCTGTGCTATACGGTAGGACCTTGTTGTTTATCCATCCTGTATATAATAGCTTACATCTGCTAACCCCAAACTCCCACCCCACCCCTCCCCCAAGCCCCTCCCCCTTGGCAACCACCAGTCTGTTCTCATGGACAGAGGGATTTTTTAAAGCTCCCTGGTGGTTCTCCTCTGCAGCCCAGGTTGAGGACCACAGGGAAACAGGGAAAATGAAAAGCCTCCCTCCCTGGAACCTCCTCCCTACAGCATAGCTGGCAATGAGTAAATGCACAACCTTGTAAACTAATTCACACTGGAGTGTTGATGGTTGATATGTTTTCCCTCCAGGTCACATTTTCACTTGACCTGGTGGCCAAAGAGTCATGATGACTGTGTCTATGGATGATGTGGGCACTCTGGCAGGAGACAGGGAAGAACATTTTTTTGAGTCTGTCTCTTAGCATCCACCCACCTGTCCTACCTCCTAGGAAGGTAGCCTCGCCCTCTTGCTGTCTTTCCCTTCCTGCCTTAGATAGTGTTGTCAAATTTAGCAGATAAAATTCAGCATGCCCAGATAAATTTGAATCTCAGATAAGCAACGCTTTGGGTTTTTTAGTATAAGTATGTCCCGTGCAATATTTGAGACATACTAAAAAATTATTCATTGCTCATCTGAAATTCACATATGACTGGTGCCCTGTATTTTATCTGGCAGCCCTTGCTTTAGCTCCACACCATGGACATGGGGGTCAAATAAGGAGACAGGACCAGGGGCAGAAAATGGCTCATTTGGACAAGTCTGTCCGGTGGTCAGAGCCCAGAAGCAGAATTCGAAAGACCCCAGGGGCAGGGAAGCCTTGGGAGAATCCCATTCTTTCTTTGGGTTGGCTCCTGTCTGTAAAGTGAGAATCCTTACACCCGCTCAAGGCCTGTGGCACGCTAAGTCTGGGCCCAGGCGTCAGCGTCTCTGTGAGTCTCTGTCTCAGTTTCCAGGCACTTTCCTGTTCGTGATGACAAGACGGTCCCCAGCAGCTTCAGCTTCTCTTCTGTCCTCCTGCAGCCTCGGCAGGGGTGACACACAATTCTCTCCTACCAACAGCTCCAGCAGGAGTCCCAGAATCAGGTCCGGTGGACCCTTATCATGTCCCATCTTCATTCCGCACCAGGTCTCCACAGCCGGGGCCAGGATGCTCTGACGGGTCAGCTCCACGTCACTTCCTCCAGCACCTGGAAGAGTCAGCCCCGAAAAGCTCTGGGATGGAGCGGGGTTGGTTCCCTAGAGGAAAACCCAGGGGGAGAAGAATTCCCTCTAAATGCCTACATTCACCATTTAGGGCTAGATTGGGTGAGCTTCCCTCTTCTGGATCAGGACATGCCACCTAGAAAGGATCCAAAAGACAGGGAGGTCTAAGGGGTGGGTGAGTACAGGGCCACCCAGGATGCAGAAACTGCTCACCCAGTTAGTTACAGAGGACAGGACAACCTACCTGCTATCAGACTGCCCTCCCCCACTATCAAGGCACCAGAAAGGAGGCTCACCTCCGGGAATGGGGAGGGGAGGTGTATCTTTTGCAAGTGGGGGGAGAGACAAAGACAGAGAAAGGTGGAGAGAAACCGAGAAGGGGAGGGAGAGGTGGGGGAGGGGAGAGAGAGAGGGGAGGGAGGGGGACAGGGGGACAGAGAGTTTTCTTAGCGGCTGTGCTCTGGGTGTCCCAACACACACACACAGGTCCTCACTGCCTACTGATACCAGACCCTTGACACTGAGTGGAGGGGAGGAACCTTCCTTTGACTTCCATCTTTTGCCCCCCCACTCACTTTCCAAGTAAAATCGTCTTAAGTCGTCTTTCCTCTGCAAACGCTGAGTCCCACGTCAGACGTTACTGTTTTTGATTCACCAAACGCGATCTTAAAAAATGCATGATAAAGTTAGTCTTGTGTATTTAGCCCTGGTGTGACCAGTGCCATGCGCTTTCCTCTCTGAAGTTCCAAGCCTTCTTCTAATATCTTTCTCTTCAGAGAACTTCCTTTAGCCATCCTTCATTGGTAGGGTTGCTGTCAACAAATGCTCTTAGTTTTCCTTCCTCTGAGAATGTCTATTTCTCCTTCATTCTGGAGCCACCTGGTCTGTGAAATTCTGTTATATGGCAGCCCTGCTAGACTAAGGCAGAACTCAATCTTTCCTCTTCCTTCCTTCCTTCCTTCCATCCGTCCATCCATCCATCCATCCAAACTTCCTTCCCTCCCCCCCTCTTAACTTCCTTAATAACTTTAAGTTTCCTGCTTGCTTTCTCTTCCTCCCATCTAGAGTTTAAGGCAAATGCCACCGACTGCCATCCTTCCCAGAGGCTTATGTGTGCAGGGGACACCTCTGAAAGGAAGTACAGGGAGCACATAACTGTAGGATATATATATCCTGTGCATATATCTGTGTGTGTCACGGACTGAACTGCATTCCCCCAAATCAGACGTTGACACCCTAACCCCCAGTACATCTCAGAATGCGACTGTATTCGGGCATAGCGTCTTTAAAGAGGTTAATCCAGTTAAAATGAGGTCATTAGGGTGGGTCCTTCATCCAACATGACTGGCGTCCTTAAAAGAAGAGGAAGAGACAGACGTGAAGGACGTTTGTGCGCACAGAGAAAATGCCACACGAGGAAATGGGAGACGCCGGCTGCCAGCCACGGAGAGAGGCCTCAGGAGGAACCAAACCTTGGACCTGAAGCCTCCAGAACCGAGACAACTGGTTTCTGTTGTTTAAGCCTTCCATCCGTGGTTTTTAAAATTTTTATTGAAATATAGTTGATTTACAATGTTGCGCTAGTTTCAGGCGTACAGCAACGTGATTCAGTTATACATATGTATATAGCTAGCTATTCTTTTTTAGATTCTTTTCCATTATAGGTTATTACGAGATGTTGGGCATAGTTCCCTGTGCTCTACAGCAGGTCCTTGTTGTTTACCTGTTTTATATATAATAGTCTGTGTATGTTAATCCCGAACTCCTAATTAATCCTCCCTTTCCCCTTTGGTAATCATAAGTTTGTCTTCTATGTCTGTGAGACTATTTCTGGTCTGTGAAGTTCATTTGTATCATATTTTAGATTCCAGATATAAGTGATGTCATATGGTATTTGGCTTTTTCTTTCTGACTTACTTTGCTTAGTATGAAAATCTCTAGGTCCACCCATGTTGCTGCAAATGGCATGATTTTCATTTTTTTATGGCCGAATATAAAATATTCCATCATTTTATATATATATATATATATATATATATATATCACATCTTCCTTATCCATTCACCTGTCGATGGACACTTAGGCTGCTTCCATGTCTTGGCTATCATGAATAGTGCTGCTGTGAACATTGGGGTGCGTGTATCTTTTCAAATTAGAGTTTTCTCCAGATACATGCCCAGGAGTGGGATCGCTGGGATCATTTTATTATGGCATACTTAGCAAACTAATAAATATCTCCACATATGTTGCTGAGAATGAAGTCCAGATGAGAGAATTTAACCTGGACTTAGCCCATTTTCTTAGTACCTAAGCCCCATGAGGCAGGTTTTAATGTTCATTTCCCGCTGTACCCACAGCCCCCCCAGGACACCCACAGACTCACTGATACGATGTCAGCCTGCATCCTCACAGAACCACAGGCTATGGACCAGGAGCTCCTGGGGAGGCAGGATCCAGGTCTCACCCAGCGTCTTGCGTCCTGGAGGCACTTGCTTGTGGGTGATGGAGGGAAAACCTAGGTGAGGAGGGGTCCTCTTGGCCAAAGGAAGAAGTATAACTTGGAGGGTGAGTCATGGGGGGGCGCGATTCAGAGCCCTGGAGTCCTGCAGGTCCCTGGGAAGCTCCATCTGCCTTGGGGTGCAGAAGAGCATGTGGGGGACATCATTGCAGGAGTGCTGTCCACCAAACATGTACCCCCTCCAGGCCAGGTGGGTGGGGGGCTGATGGACAACTGGGGGAGTGGGGAGCCTGGTGAGGAGTCCTCACTGGCCGCAGCTATGACACCAGCAGCAGAGCTTGGTCCTTTCTGGGCCTCCAGCTTCCCACCTGTAAAATGGGGGCTCAGACTTGGGTCCCTGGATTCCACGTGAGATTCCTTTTAAAAAGGTGTGTATTTAATTACACTAATAAAGATGCACGAGTTATTCTTGTGAAAAAGCAAATTCTATGGGCAAAGAAGAAGTCTATCTTCCTCCCCAGTCCCCCCGCCCTGGCTCACTCTCCCACCCATCCAGGGCTGTGCGCATTGCTACGTCCGTTGTTGGTACCACCGCGGTCCCAAGCCCTGTAATCCCCTTCCGCACTGCTCTCCTCTCCCTGCCCTCACCTACCCCCTCTCTCCATCCCTCTACCAGCCTCTCTGGCCTCCTGACAGCTCCTCCAACCTGACCACTCACCCTTAGGCTCTGCCTGGAGTGGTTGCGCCCTCTCACTTTATCGCAGACCTTCCTGACCGTGATAACTAAACTAGCCTGCTTCGTCCTACACAGGATTCTGTCCTACACGTGGACCGCTCTCAGCACCATGGACTGTGGAGGCACACGGATGCTGAGATGCTTTCCTCTTATCAGCAGTACTCTAGAAACATCCTTGAACATGTCTCTCCGTGCTCATCAGCAAGCATTTTCCAGGATGCTGTGTTCATTTCCTGGAGCTGCCATAACAAATGACCACAAGCCGGGAGACTAAAACAATACACATTTGTCCTTTCCCAGTTCTGGAGGCCGGAGGTCTGAGATCAAGGTGCAGGCAGGGCCCCCCTTCCTCCTGAGCTCTGGGGGAGGATCCTTCTTGCTTCTTCCAGCTTCTGGGGGCTTCAGGTGTCCCTGGGCTTGTGGTCGCATCCCTCCAGCCTCTGCCTCAACTTCTCCTCTGTGTGTCTCCTCTTCTGTGTCACAATATAACACTTGTCATTGGATTTAGGGCCATGTGGGTAATCCAGGGTGTTCTCACCTCAAGATTCTTATATCTGCAAAGACACTTTTTCCAACTAAGGTCACATTCACAAGTTCTGGGGTTAGCACTTAAACATACCTTCTTGGGGCCATCATTCAACCCACGACAGATGGACAGACACACGTGGAATTGCATGAAAGGGCACGCACATTACAAACATTTCCAGAGGCTGCCAGACTGCATTCTCAACGTATCTACCCAGGGGCAATTTTAACACACACTTGGGCGCAGACTCAGAAGCCCCTCCGACCTCAATTTACTTTAAGGGGGACTGAGACCGGGTGGTGACGGTACCATGCCCACAGCGCGGCAGACACCAACCAGCCTGGGCTTCCCCATACACGAGGGCTGGTGGGGGTCACCTCTTTGTCAGCTGTTCTGCCCACAGCCCCTGGGCCCCAGGTGGAGTGACTGATGCTGAAGCCTGGACTCCAACACCAGCCCCCCATGAGGAGTCTGAGACCTCGGTGGGTAGCTGGGCCCAGACTCAAGCCGCCTGTAGGGGCAAAGATCCAGGACATGGGTGCTCCCCTGGGGGACCTGGAAGGCGGGGCTCTGTAACCCCGCTTCTCCCATCAGAACTGTGTAACCTGTCACTTGGCCCACATTTTCTCCCATATGTGATCTGAGGGCTCCGAGCCGACAGGGGCGGTGGATCCAGGGTCCCTGATCAGTCCCTGGTGGGGGATGAGTAGGCAGGGGCTGAGATGGGTTGTAACAGAGGTGTCTACCTGGGGAACAGGCTGTGACATTTGCCTCTTAGAAGCTGCGTACCCTTCCAGAGCCTCTGTGAGTTATGCTGATAAGGTCCATCTCCAAGGCTGCTTTTAAGAATGACAGTGATGGGCTTCCCTGGTGGCGCAGTGGTTGAGAGTCCGCCTGCCGATGCAGGGGACGCGGGTTCGTGCCCCGGTCCGGGAAGATCCCACATGCCGCGGAGCGGCTGGGCTCGTGAGCCATGGCCGCTGAGCCTGCAGCGTCCGGAGCCTGTGCTCCGCAACGGGAGAGGCCACAACGGTGAGAGGCCCGCGTACCGCAAAAAAAAAAAGAAAAAAACAAAAGAATGACAGTGATGACCTACGAAGAGGCTCTGACACACAGTGGGTCCTTATCGTCGTTATGGTGTCCCGGCTGGGGAAATGTAAGCTCCGGAGAAGAATGTTCCAGAACTCGTAGGAGGGCAGAGAGGAGGGGTGCCTGAGCCCTGGCTGCGGGGCGGCGGCAGCCCGAGTGGGGCGGGAGCTGGTCCGAAGCGCAATGGCGCCCCCAGGTGGCGGGTGTGCGAATTGCCCCGCGCGGGCTCGAGACCCGGAGGAGCGTGTTCGGGCTCCCGTGCGCCCCATCCTCTGTCTCACCCTGTGGTTGGTTGATCAGCCGCCGCCCACCCGCCCTCTTTCGCACACAACCCCCGTGGGAGGCGGGAGAACCTAGGATCGTGCACCCGGGGAGAGTGCGAAAGGAGAGGAAGGCTCCATCCCTTCTGCAGCCCGACATTTAAAATGTATTACATTTATAATATTTATGAATTTATTCTATTGCCCTCGTACCATATATTCATCTTCTTATCAACCCTACGAGGTGGGCATCAGTATTCCTCCCATTTTACAGATGGGCAAACTGAGGCATGGCCAGGGGAATTCCACTAATGCCCAGTGGGTGAGACCGCATTTCGGATGCTGCAAAAGCTGGTTTCCTGGACCAGAACCAGCCACCAAGCAAAGGAGGGAAGGGAGGGCTGTCGAGGGGACTGCCCACCCTTTGTTGCCCAAGACCGCACTCTGGGCCTGACTGGGGTTCTTCCGGATGCCGCCCTCCAGCTGGGGAGGAATTGGGGGGTGCGTGGAGGGCTGCTGGAGCAGTAGAGGAAAAGTCCAGAGAGGGGTCCCCGGCCAGGGGGGACTACAGTCCTTGGAGGCAGACATTGGAGGCTCAGAGCTGAGGCCCCTTTGAAGAAAGGAAGGAGTGTCAGCCCTGTGGAGACCTTCGAGAGCCTCCACAGGGGGGTCATGTATCTTTTTCTTATTTTTGAATTTTATTTATTTTTTATACAGCAGGTTCTTATTAGTTATCTATTTTATACATATTAGTGTATATATGTCAATCCCAATCTCCCAATTCACCCCCCCCTTCCCCCCTTGGTGTCCATACGTTTGTTCTCTACATCTGTGTCTCTATTTCTGTCCTGCAAACCAGTTCATGTGTACCATTTTTCTAGGTTCCATATATATGCATTAATATACGATATTTGTTTTTCTCTTTCTGACTTACTTCACTCTGTATGACAATCTCTAGATCCGTCCACGTCTCTACAAATGAGGGGGGGGTCATGAGTCTTACACGCCCCCTACGCTAGGGGACGGAGCAGAGCTGGCTTGTGCCTTAGCCCATCACGTGGCCTCGGCAGGACCCCCTCCCTCTCTGGAAGACCATGCCAGGCCTGGACCGGTCATGGCTTGGTCTGGGGCTCTACTTCCTCAACCACAGGTGTAGTATAGCTCTGAAGGGCTGGCTCCCATCCTGGTAAAAGATCTTTGAGCGCTGATAAAGAAAACCCTTTATCTCTTTCGGGATGACCCTGCAGGCCATGGACAAACACAGCCATGGTGGCCTCTGGCCCCTCCTCCCTCCAAAGCCGGAGGTGGGGGGAGGTTTACCTCTCAGCCACCCACGTCCTCTCACTTATTTATTCAACAGCCGTCTGTTGGGCATCTACTCTGTGCTAGACCCTGTGCCAAGTAAACGCTGCACTTTTGGTATCTGCTAGCACCCGAACGTTCATATTGTCTTTTCAAACCTTACTTACTTTGAAAATCACGGTTTCGGAGAAACCGCTGCTTGGCCCATGCTGGAGTCTGCGTAAGTGGGAAATAACCCCTCCCAGGTTAAGCCACAGCAACGGCAGGGTTTCTTTGTTTGCGCAGCCCAGCCTAGCCCAGCCTGACTAACACAAGGGTTAAGAGTGGAAAGTAAGTCTCCTCTTAGACTTCCACGCCCCCCTCACTGGAGGGCTTGTTGCCATATCTTTGTGCTACTTTCCCCAAATCTCTCTGCTTCTCTATCAGCATGTGACTCCCCTGAGACTGGCCCGGGGTTTAAGGAGGCAGGGAGTCTGGCCCTGCCTGCTGGGAGGACTCTCCTTTCAAGAAAGGAAGTGGCGGCCATCACCGTTTCTCCTTCTTGCATTGGGAAGCGATGGCTCTGTCCCTGTGGATCCCAGAGCCGAGCCAGAAAGATGGGTGATTAGGAGCTGGGGGGCTGGGGTCACACGGTATGGCCCGCATCTCAGAGCTTGTCCTGCACAGCACTGGCCTATGCCATTCAGCCACCCAGGGGTCCCTGCTGCTGTGGGGGTGGCAGCGCAGAGGCTCACCCCTGCTGGCCAGGGCCCTTCTGTAGCAGGTGGGTGTTCAGAGGACCCCTGCTCATGGTCACTGGTCACAGCTCAGGCCCCCACCCTTACCCCAGGTCTTCTGCTTTGTGGCTGCTGAGGGTTCCTGGGGAGGCAGGTGGAAAATGGCCCTTGCAGGCAGGCTCCAGAGCGCCTCCTGCAGGGAAGAAGCAGAAGAGTATCCAACAGAAAGCCTGCAAGGGACTCAACCCTTGGATTCTCTGCCCCCTGCCCCAGGGGGTCAAACTTGGATGAAAGCCTGAAGCACTCCTCTTTTTCCAACTGCGTTTTCACTTATGTATGATGAATAGAGAACAAGATGGAGGTTTGTTTCCTGGAAGTGAGTTGTCATTTAATGACTTCCTTTTAAGAAACTGAAATCCTTTTTTTCCCTGATTATGAAAAGTGATACTACTTTGTGATAAAAAAAAAACCTCATAAAAACATATAAAGGAGAAAATAAAGATTACTTATAATCTCATCAATCCTATCCCCCAGAGAGGGGCTCTGTAACTCTAGGACTTGGATAGAGTTAATCTACACTAGGAAAGGGACACTGTTCCTACAGATTATTATTATTTTTTAAAGTAGTTCTTACTTTATTTTCTTTACTTATTTTTTGCCCCGGCAAGGTATGCAGGATCTTAGTTCTCCGATCAGGGATCCAACCTGTGCCCCCTGCAGTGGAAGTACAGAGTCCTAATCACTGGACAACCAGGGAAGTCCCTCCTGCATATCAGTTTTGAACATATAATAAAACCAGTCAGTATGCTTGCAGGGGACTTCCCTGGTGGTGCAGTGGTTAAGAATCTGTCTGCCAATGCAGGGGACATGGGTTCGAGTCCTGGTCCGGGAAGATCCCACATGCTAGGGAGCAACTAAGCCCATGTGCCACAACTACTGAGCCCGTGTGCCTAGAACCCGTGCTCTGCAACAAGAGAAGCCATCGCAATGAGCCCGCACACCGCAACGAAGAGCAGCCTCCACTCGCTGAAAGTAGAGAAAGCCCGCACACAGCAACGAAGACTCAACACAGCCAAAAACAAATAAATAAATTTATATTAAAAAAATATGCTTGCAGGTTTCTTCTTCAACCAACATAGGAGCAAATGACACATTTTGTTTTTAACTTGCTTTTTTTGTCCTAATAAAATGGATGTGTTTCCAGGTTAACCACTGTACAGCTATAGATCAATTTTCGTTTGGTTAGTTTTGGAGGCTGCCTAGTATTTCATGTGAATATAAAATTAAAAAAAATCAATTCCAATAAGTCAGCACTTTTCAATAAGCTTTGATGAAGTTTGTTTTTCATTTTAGTTATATCCACTTCGTTCTCCCTTTTTTTAAAAAATTAATTAATCTATTTATTTTTGGCTGTGTTGGGTCTTCGTTGCTGTGCGCGGGCTTTCTCTAGTTTCGGTGAGCAGGGGCTACTCTTCGTTGCGGTGTGCGGGCTTCTCACTGTGATGGCTTCTCTTGTTGCAGAGCACGGGCTCTAGGCGCACAGGCTTCAGTAGCTGTGGTGCGTGGGCTCAGTAGTTGTGGCTCGTGGGATCTAGAGCTCAGACTCAGTAGTTGTGGCGCACGGGCTTAGTTGCTTCGCGGCATGTGGGATCTTCCGGGACCAGGGCTCGAACCCGTGCCCCCTGCATTGGCAGGCGGATTCTTAACCATTGTGCCACCAGGGAAGCCCAAAACATTTCTATTTTTAAAACTGTGCTTTATTTGTTAATATGGTAGATCCCTGGGAGTTGGTTATACCATCTCCTTTATATCTTTTGTTATAAATTAAGTATTTAATATTAGTGTTTTGAAACCACTAGAATAAGTGCAATCAAGGCAGCTTTTGGAGGGAACTAAAAATGGAAGCTTAGAAAGCTCTATACCTTTGAAAACCTTTTTAGATAGTTTTCATTGTACCCATCCAAATCATTTCTTATTCCATTCAATTAGGTGGAGAAATTTCAGTTCCTAAGATAAACACAAGGAAATATCACAACGTTTTCTCAAAAACTAACATAAAAAAGAGAGAGTTTAATTCAGATTTTTCCTACCTACTTTTTATTTATTATTATTTATTATTATTATTTTTTTTTTTGCGGTACGCAGGCCTCTCACTGCTGTGGCTTCTCCCTTTGCGGAGCACAGGCTCCGGACGCGGACGCGCAGGCTCAGCGCCCATGGCTCACGGACCCAGCCACTCCCTGGCATGTGGGATCTTCCTGGACAGGGGCACGAACCCGCGTCCCCTGCATCGGCAGGCGGACTCTCAACCACTGCGCCACCAGGGAAGCCCTGTTTGCTTTCTTGTTTTGCTCTTCTTCCTACATCCCAAATGTCTTGTGATTTCCTTTGCTTACGGAAAAAAAAAAAAAAAAAAAAAAAGCTATAAATGAAAAGACATTTAAAGGACAAATAATACAAAGTCTATTTCATTTCATCTTCCCAAAATATATTTTTTGAACGTTTTTATTCTTATAGAAGTCACTCGTGTTCACTGTGCGAACATGGAGTACTTAGAAAAGAATAAAAGGAAACTTAAAAATTACTGTAATTCTAAAATCTAGATATAATCACCGTTAACATTTTGGTGTGCTTACTTTAGTCTTTTTAAAAGCATAATTGGAGGCTTCCCTGGTGGCGCAGTGGATGAGAGTCCGCCTGCCGATGCAGGGGACACAGGTTCATGCCCCAGTCCGGGAAGATCCCACATGCCGCGGAGCGGCTGGGCCCGTGAGTCATGGCCGCTGAGCCTGCGCGTCCGGAGCCTGTGCTCCGCAACGGGAGAGGCCATGACAGTGAGAGGCCCGCGTACCGCAAAAAAAAAAAAAATATATATATATATAAAAAAAAAAAGCATAATTGTTTAATGTCGATGGAATTGGAGTATATGTAGAGTTTTTTCTTTTTTCCCCTTTTGTTTCTATTTTTTAAGTTTAATTTTTTTATTGAAGTATAGCTGATTTACAGTGTCATGTTAGTTTCAGGTGTACTAGAGTTTTTTTCTCTTTCCTTAGACATCACGAACATTCTCTGTGACATTACTCTTGTTTCAAATATTATTTCTGGTGGTTGCTTAAGAGTCTTCCATATGAATATCCTACCATATAGGTATCATCATCCTCCCTTTTGTCATCATAAGCTGGTTTCTCTTTCTGGCTTTTACAGATCATGCTGCAACGGACAGTGTTGTACAAAAAATTTTCACTTTTCTCTGTTTATTTCCTTGAGTTGAAGTCCTAGAAGTGAAATTAGTAGGTGGAAGGGTAAAAAACATTTTAAATGCCCTTCCTATCTTTTCAAACTGCTGGACCAAAAGGTAGCTTTTTTGTTGTTGTTGTAGTACGCGGGCCTACTCACTGCCGTGGCCTCTCCCGTTGCGGAGCAACAGGCTCTGGACGCGCAGGCTCAGCGGCCACGGCTCACGGGCCCAGCCGCTCCGCGGCATGTGGGATCTTCCTGGACCAGGGCACGAACCCGTGTCCCCTGCATCGGCAGGCGGACTCTCAACCACTGCGCCACCAGGGAAGCCCCAAAAGGTAGCTTTAACTTAGGCATCCATGGGCATTGAGAATATCTTCATTCTAAAAAAGATGATTTTTTTTTTTTTTTTACAATTTTAAGAAGGTAAAACATTCAACTTTTTCTTTTGATTCTCATTCTTTTCCTACTAGTAAGTCTGTCTTTGCTATACTTTTGTTTGCCAGTCAGCTGTTGTTCTTTTCTGTGAATTACATATTCAAGTCCTTGGCCCATTTTTTCCCGTTAAGATGCATTTATTTCTTATGCATTTGAATAAGTTCTTTATAAACCAGAAATATTATTCCTTTAGTTATAAAATTTATGACCGATATATCCCCAGATTGTTCTTTAGTTTTTAATTTTGTTCATTACCATATTTGCATTGGTTTTTCCTTCGTGATGTCCTCCGTGGCTTTTCATGTGTTAAAAACGCATCTCCAGGGACTTCCCTGGTGGTGCAGTGGATAAGACTCCGTGCTCCCAATGTAGGGGGCCCGGGTTTGGTCCCTGGTCGGGGAACTAGATCCCACATGCCTGCCACAACTAAGGAGCCCACCTGCTGCAACTAAGACCCGGCACAACCAAATAAATAAATATTTTTTTAAAAATGCATCTCCACGCTTACCTGAATGTTCCACCTAAATTTTTAAATGTCTTTTTAAAAAAGTCTTTAATTCATGTGGAACTATTTTGATGAATGGTATGAGATATAAATGGACCTTGACTTTTCCCAAACCACAAATTTTCCCATTTTAGTGATTGATGCATATCCCCTTTCCTCATTCATTTGTGGTGCTTTTCATCATGTGAAAGGTTTTACATTTCCTAGAGTCTCCTTCCAGGCCATTCCATCTTTATTTCATTCGTCTGTCTGTTCTTGAACCAATATGCTACAATATTTTTATGGAGACTTCTATCTTTTCAAACCTGGTATGGCAAGTCCTCCATATCATTCTCTCTTTCAAAAACATCTTAGTTATTCTTATCAATTCATTCATCCAGATGAAATTTAGAATTTGATACATTCTCCCCAGATCACGTGGAAACTGATTGTATTGCATTTCTTCCCATCCAGGGGGGTGGTATACCTGTAGTTTTCTTTGTATAGGTCCTGCTCAAATCTTGTTATTTCTAAGAAGTTTACTGTGACCTTGGTATAGTGGATTTCCCCAGTCATCCCTGCTCAGGCTACTACCAATTAGTGTTAGAATAATAGAAAGCAAGTGATTTTTTTTGGCGATTCTCCATGTATATAGCTACTTGCTGAACTCTATTACGAATTCTGAGAGTGTCTTAAACGCTTATTCGGGGATTTCTAGATGGACCATCACACCTACAAATAACAGTAGTTTGTTGGGGTTTTTTAAATTATTTTTTTGATAGACTTTTTGCTCAGTTTTATTGTGTTGGTTAGGCCTCCTAAATGTGTTCCACGGGCACGTGATAAAGGCACTCTCGTTTTACTCCCGATTTTTTTTTTTTTTTTTTTGCGGTACACAGGCCTCTCACCGCTGTGGCTTCGCCCGTTGCGGAGCACAGGCTCCGGACGCGCAGGCTCAGCGGCCATGGCTCACGGGCCCAGCCACTCCGCGACACGTGGGATCTTCCCGTACCGGGGCACGAACCCGTGTCCCCTGCATCGGCAGGCGGACTCTCAACCACTGCGCCACCAGGGAAGCCCTACTCCCGATTTTAATGGGAATTCTTTTGGTATTTCATATCTATGTTCTATTGTGGCTGATAGTTTGAAGTACCTTTCAAAAATCGTGTTCAGGAAGTATCTGTCATGGCAATGACAAATGGGAGGACTAAAGCTAGAAGCTATTTTTTCAAGAGGCAGGGATGCCTCCAGCTGGAGTGAGGGCACAGGTGGCTCTTAATCATGAACCCTTCTGTGCCGATTCTTGACTCTCTACGTGAATTATGAATTACTCTGCTTTTGCTTTACAATCAAACAACTGCAAGAAAAAAAAACACAAAAACTTTTATTTCCAGTTTTCAAAAAACTATAGAGTTTCAATCAAGTTTCAACATGTATAATGCCTTTCCCAGCGGGTGTTAAGACGACCAGCCTGTTTCCCCGTCACCTGCTGCCGTTTCACTTTCCCTGGGGTCGGATCAGCCCTGCGTTTCTTGGACAAAGGCCTGCAGTCCCTGGATTACTCTTAACATGGATTTAATGGCATTGCAGGCGGGGTCTCAAGTCTGAAGTCATCCTGGAGGGTGGCCGCTGGCTTTGAGTCGGGGTCGGTGGGCGACCGGGCCACTCTCCTCTGGGTCGTGCCTCCACCCCGGGAATTGCCCTTCCTGGTACTTTTCCCCCCAAAACCCCACTGGCAGAGCCTCCGGAGGCGTTGGTTCTTTGGTAACTTTTCCATTTTTTCCCCGATTCCTTCCAAGCCGCTTTTGGCAGTTCGGTTGCATCTGCCTGGTTTCTTGACGGTGAGGTCACGGGTCACCCCGCCCCAACCCCCACCCCCACCCCCGCAGCCAGGTGGATGCTCCAGGCGGGTAGCAGCTGACCCCTGGCGGGAGCAGTGGAGCGAGGCGAAGAGGCCTCGGGGCGGGGCCGCGTCCCGGCCCAGCCCCGCCCAGCGCCGCCGCCGCGCACGCGGCTTGGCCCCGCGCCGGCGCGTGCTGAGCCCTCCCGCGTGCCGTCCTTACCCGGCCTGCGCCGCGCGGCCGCCCCCGGAAGTGGCCTTCGCCTTCTCAGAAGCGGTGCGTCCGTGCCCGAGGCTCGTGAGTCTGCGGCCGCAGCGCTTGGCACCGGAGCTCGAGGGGCGGGGGTTGGGGGCGGGCCGGCTGCCGCCATGGCCGGGAGTCAGGACATGTTCGACGCCATCGTGATGGCGGATGATAGGTGGGTAGGGGGCTGGGCCGGGCCCCCACCCGAGCAGGTCTGCTCTCGGCCGCTGGGCTGCGGCGGCCACCCGGGCCCTGGGGGAGCGCGCTGTGGCTCAGAAGGCGGCTGGCGCGGGAGGGCCCGAGATGCTTCTGCTTCTCCTTTGCTCATCGGCCTCTCTGGCGAGCGCCACGTGCCCAGCTGTTCCTCTAGATCCGCCTCCCCCGTCCGGGGCTGCCTCACGCATCTGCTCGGTCTGGTGACTGCCTCCCTCCAGGGACGCTCCTTCCTCGGGTGGGACGGACCTTTGCCATCTGGGCGCTGCCCCTTTTTCTTGTTCCTCAGTGGTAGGACATACGGCAGCATTCACGGACATGCTCTTAAATGTGTCAGGCGTCCTCCTTTTCCCTCCTGAGCCCCCGGGGAGCGCCTAGGGCAGTGACGGGGGACCTGTTGGTTGCTTTGTGGCTGTCTTCCAGTGCCCTGCCCACTTGAGACATCAGTAGATGTCAGTTAAGAAAGAGAGTGAACAGTAAACAGTCGCTGACGTTTATTTGGAGTTTGCTGTGAATTGGACGCTGAGCTAAGCGTCGTATCCAGTTATTTATTTTAGCTCTACTTGTGAAGGGGATCCTATCCTTCACCCTGTCTTTCAGATGAGGAGGCCAGGTCACTCCCAGGGCCACACAGCCAGTAAGTGGGAGCTATCCCCTCGGCCTCACTGGGCGCTCCAGCACACCCCTTTCACTTCGGCGACCGCAAGTCATGCTGGTGCCAGTTACACTGCTGGGCCTTCAAAGTCAGAGCCTTTATTCTGCTGCAGGCGCCACGGTCACGGTACATTTTGTGATCATCTGATGGCGTTTCTCCTTGCTAGCCTCCTGAGATGTGATGGAAAGCCCGGTACATGTTGCAGGGTTTTTTTTGAAGCACTTGACCGAGCAGTCTAGCTTACAGACCCAGAACTGGGGCTCGATGACCTGGCTGCAGACGAATTACCAGGGAGATTTTGCAAAGCGGATTCCTGGGCCTTCCTCCAGACTTACTGAATACGAGGGGTGAGGCCCCTGAGTTGGTATCGTTGCCAATTTCCTGTGTGTCTCTGATATTCTGCCAGGTTTGGGAATCACCGATTTAGCCCACCTTCCTCTTTGTAGAAGAGGTAAATTGGGCTTCCAGAATTACAGCGACTTGCCAGGCGCAGAGGCTTGGGGCGGGTGGAGCTGAGATTGGAACTGACGTTTCCTGGCGTACATTTTGTTCTTTTCCTGCAGTACTAGGTCTTGTC
This sequence comes from Phocoena sinus, assembly GCF_008692025.1. Classification (NCBI taxonomy): domain Eukaryota; kingdom Metazoa; phylum Chordata; class Mammalia; order Artiodactyla; family Phocoenidae; genus Phocoena; species Phocoena sinus. The sequence continues at coordinate 106,556,313 of NC_045770.1, read as the reverse complement.
TTGCTCGGTCTGGGTAATGTGGACAAGGAAAGTTTTTGCAGGAAGAATGCTTTTTCTCCTGTTTATTTGCTCACGCTTCCTCTTCTCTGTTGCAGGTTTCACGGGGAAGGTTATCAGGAAGGCTACGAAGAAGGAAGTAGTTTGGGTATGATTGAAGGAAGACGGTATGGCACGTTACATGGAGCTAAAATCGGATCTGAGGTAAGTGGGACCCCCCACTTAGAAAGGAATCCTTTTCTCTTACCGATGATCAGTGTGGTGGAGCCACCACTTCAGGCCTCTTCACGTGGCAGTAGGCTAGATAGAACGTTGACGGAGAAATCGTCTCAGAACAGAGCCCGCAGAGGGTGTTGCTGTGTGGAGATGATGGAGTCAGGTGGGCTGGAGAAAGAGAAGACAAGTCCCCCCTCACCTCAGTCGACGTCGAGTGTCACGGTGCTGCCCTGTGTCTTAAGGCAGCTGAATCCGCCCCCAGAGAGTGGGCACCCTGTGTCGTGTGAAAACATGCCATTTATATTTCTGTTGAAATTCCATAAAATCCCTGATTTCCCTTTTCTCCTGCCCTTCGACCTAGACTGGCCCTCACTTATGGGGATAACTGGCCCTAAACACTAACGTCTGAGGCCGCGAGGACTGTATTAGGTGTCTGTTGCTGCAGAGCCAGTCAGCACAAGACACGTGGGCTTAAGACAACCCGTGTTTATTGTCTCACACGGATTCTGAGGGTCTGCGGTCCAGGAGCCGCTGAGCCGGCTGGTTCCGGCCGGCTCGGGGTCTCTGGATGCTGGAGTTACGAGTCAGCTAGCCTGCAGTCAGCTTGCCGGGGTCTCACACGGATTCTGAGGGTCTGCGGTCCTCACCGCGTGGACCTCTCCACAGGGCTGCTGGAGTGTCCTCGAGACACTGTGCGGGTGACCCACGTCGGCAGGGCAGAGGTGACATTGTCTGTCAGTGCCTAGATTCACTAGGTCACGTGCTGCCTCTTCCTGTGTGTTCTGCTCATCGAGGTCACCCCGATCCGGTCAGGGGACCGCACAGGGCAGGAATACCAGGGGGTGGGGAGGTGGGGTCCAGTGGGGCCACCTTGGAGGCTGGCCTGCCCCACTGGTGACTTGACCTCCAACTTCTGTAGCCTGGTGCCCAGTGGGTGCTTCCAGAACAGCAAGAGAAGAAGCACCGCTGCCCCCTGGGCCCCCGCCCCCTTTTTGTTTTGAGAGCTTGATGTTTAGATCAAGTAGAGCTGTTGGTCAGTCATTTCACTCTTGAATGTTTCGTAAATTCACAGATCGGGTGCTACCAGGGTTTTGCTTTTGCCTGGAGATGTCTCCTGCACGGCTGCTCCACTGAGAAAGACAGGTAAAGCTGAGCCTTCTTTCTTCTTCGGTGTCTGGACGGGAAGTTCCGGTTTCATAGCTCACTCCGACCCTGGGCGGTTAGTCTCCTCACCTGTAAATGGAGAAGTAACCAGGCCGAACCTGAAATGTTGTCATGAGATTTACAGGAAATAGTAACTAGAAAGCGCCGGGCGCATTTCTGGTGTTGGGTGAACATCCCTTGTTATTACTTCCCAAGGGTCCTCGGATCCCCCTGCCTTTTCCCTGGAGACCTTAGGGCGCTAAGTGGCTTTTAGTTACCCTGCCAGTCAAACCACGATGAAAATGACATTATCTTCTCATTCGTCTTTCCTCTGAGCTTGTAACAAACAGAGCAGAACAGTCTTGGTATGATCAGGGCTCAGAAAAGGTGAGTCCCTTGTCACTGGGTTTTTTAATGTAGCCGAAAGGTCTGCTAATGGGATGACCCATTTCATGTGTTTCACAGGTGTCAGGTACCTGGAAGCACTAAGTAACCATGAGCTGTTATTTGTAGTGTTTGTAGCCTTTTTTTTTTTTTTATTTTTGGCTGCGTTGGGTCTTCGTTGCTGCGCGCGGGCTTTCTCTAGTTGCGGCGAGCGGGGGCTGCTCTTCGTTGCGGTGCGCGGGCTTCTCTTTGTGGTGGCCTCTCTTGTTGTGGAGCATGGGCCCCAGGTGCACAGGCTTCAGCAGTTGTGGCACACGGGCTCAGCAGTGTGGCTCGCAGGCTCCAGAGCGCAGGCTCAGCTGCTGCAGAACACGGGCTTAGTTGCTCCGCGGCCTGTGGGATCTTCCTGGACCGGGGCTCAAACCAGTGTCCCCTGCATTGGCAGGCGGATTTTCACCCACTGCGCCCCCAGGGAAGCCCATCTGTAGCCTTTGGAGTGTGCACTTGCTGGTTGCTGCTTCCTGAAGCCCCAGGACGCTGTCCCCACCCCCGGTCTTCGCTCTTAAGCTGGAAATGCACCCTCATGTGAAAGGCCGTCCTGCCGCTCGTGGGAGCCGACACTGGGCTTCGGCGGCTGCTCTGCGTCATCTTGACGTCTGGCGGCTTTGCCTGGCCTGGGAGGGGTGCCAGGAGAGTGGATAACAGAGCAGGGAAGCTGGCATTCCCCCGTGCGTGTGACCTGTCATCTTATTTGGAATATTTGAATTTCTAGAACTTGGGCCACAGCCATATTGAAATGTCAGAGCAGGGATGCTCAAGACAGTCTGGGTGGTTGTGGGGTCGCCTGCGCTCTGACCTGTGCCGTCACTGAGCACGTGGGAGTTGACCGGATTCGTCCATCCGCCGAGGGCCATCTTGGGGAGATTTTCCTCTGAAGATTCAGTGGGAGTGGGCGGGTAGCTGGCGGTCAGGTTGGGACAGTGGTTGGCAGCCCCAGGCGCCACTGGGCGGCTGTCGGAGTGGAGCGTGGCTCCCCACTCCCGGTCCACGAAGGCGGGGTGGGGCGCACGGATTTGGAATGCTCCAACAGCCTCCCCTTCTCCCCGCACCGGGATCTGTGGCTCACTGGGTGTGAAGGGTCTCGCACCTGGGGGCTGCCAATCTGCACCCCAGGGCAGGGGTTCCCTCCCCTCCTAAAGCTGCGCCCCCGGTCTGTCCATCAGAGGGCCCGTGGCCGGCCGCCCTCCCCACCCCACCAGCAGAGCCCAGGGAGCCCTTTGAAACACAGCCTAAAACCCTTTATCTTAGAGCAATGGTTTTTGGATTTTCTAAGTCTACAGTTTTCTTAAAAATGGTAGAGAAGGCGGGCAGAGGATCTGCTTCTTTATGTTTCAAGTAAGGATGTTAAAAGAGAAAACACTGCCATGTGTGTTATCATTCAGTGAGCTAAGGGAATTGTAACACCAGAGAAGCTGTGTGGAGAGCTGTGTCTCAGCCTGAAGGATGGCGACCTTTCCATCAGGTGACCGTAGCTTTCTGACCCACCCTGAGACGCTTCTCTGCCCCTTCTGCAGTCGGGTGAAGGCTTTTTTCCCTTACACCAGCTGTGAGAGCGGGTCACACCCTCCTGACATGCACTGGCTTTGACCCTGCGACGGGCTGGGTGTGTCTGGAGTAGCTTCACTGACCGGGGAGGGCAGGAATGACCCGTCGCTGCTTGCAGAGCTGGGAGTGGGTGGTAGTCATTGTTTCGTGGCAGGTTCAGCCGTTTCCCGCGTGTTGGCATCTGCCTTGCAACTCCCTGGAAACCAAGTGCTTTGTTTTGTTACTTAACTCGCTCTGACCTTTTGCAGTTCTGTGTTTTCTCCAAGAGGTGGCCATCATAGTTCTTCTAAACTGGTTTAAAAGCTGCAGATGTGAGCAGGCCCTGGTCACTCTGAATGGCCGTTGCTTCATCCTAAGGATGAGTCCTTCAGGATTCCCAGGGATCAGATATCCGGCACGCTCCTGACAGCCTGGGGGTCAGATGTGGTGAGGGGAAGGGGGCTCGGCAGAGGGCACCCACCCGCCCAGGTGAAGCGAGGAGACTGACGTTTATCGAGCCCCTACTCTGTAGCACGTTCTGGGCTTTATCCTCCTGAGAGCCTGGGAGGTGGCCGTTAAGGCCCCATTTTACAGATGAGGACGCTGAGGCTCAGAGATGTGAAACACTCTGTGAGTGAGAGATGTGAGTGCCTCGGGGCGGTTGCGCTCCAGGCCGCCCACCAGCTGAGCTCCTCATCTTCCTGGGAAAGGGAGCCGAACTCAAACACCAGCCACTGGTTTCTGCCCTATGGATGGAGGGGGCTTGCCAGTTTACCTGCTGTTAAACTCCCAGAGGCCGTGAGCGTGAAGATTGCAGATCCTGGGAAATCCCCAAGTCCGGAGCAGGCAGGGCTGTGCCCGACACTCTTTCCCGTCTGCTTCTGTCTGCTCTGGGGTCAGACCTGGGGACCGGCGGTCGGCGTGCTTGTCGGTGTTGCCTTGGCCGCTGGGTCCGGATGGAGCCGTCCCTGTAAGGTCAGTTCTCCCTTGATGTCCAGATGTGGGTGTGGGCGGGCTCACATTGCCAGGTGAGTAAAGGTTGTTTCGTGTGATGACAAGGTAGTCACCAGCGCCTGAGGCCAGGTGTGCTCGGCAGCCACCGCTTTAAAGCCGTCGAGCAGCATCTGTGACGTAAGCTGCGCCTGTTGTGCGCAAAGGACCAAAAGTCTTTATTTCTGTGTTTTACAGCAAAAAGATGAAGGTCTTAGAATCGTTGCTTGGAATGATTCAGAAATTCCCTTATGATGACCCTACTTATGATAAACTTCATGAAGACTTAGACAGAATTAGAGGGAAATTTAAGCAGGTTTGTGTCCTGTGTGTTTCTTTTTGATCGGGGTGCCTTTCTCACATGTAGCTGGGGCAGCCCTGGGGGCTCATTTCACTAATGGTTTTGGGGCCACCGGTAACATACAAATGGTCAGTAAAGCAAATCCTTGTGTGTGTCGATGTAAGGAAACCGAGGACCATGTAGGGAACAGGTGTGAGAACTTCTTGAAGGGAGGTGACCTAGGCAAGTAGAGCTGCAGCTAGAGAGAGACTTCTGCTCTAATTTAAAAAAACATTTTCTTTCTTTTGTGTTTTTTCAGCTTTGTTCAGTACTAAACGTCCAGCCCGACTTTAAAATCAGTGCAGAAGGTTCCGGACTTTCATTTTGAGGATGACAGACGCACAAAGACGAAACATCAGGGAACAGATGTTCGTATGTTAAGTGTTTAAAAAATGTGATTAAAGGCAAAACAATGATGGGGGATTCATTGTTTTGCAGGGAGGGTTCCAGCTTGGCCGCTGAAAGGGCTTCCTTCCCCCGAGGTCTGCCGGGTGGCCTCCGTGTCCCCCACGGGGCCCCTCCACACAGGCCCGTCCTTTGTTGGGCCCTGTCTGCTCTGCAGCGTGAACGCGGCCCTGGCAGAGCCCTCACCGGGCTGCTCTTCTCTGGTCCAGCCAGGGTCCAGGCCCCTGGCTCACGGGTTCTCGTCACCTGGCAGGCCTGGCTGGATCTAGACTCGGGTTGGCTCTGGATAGGATAAACCTCCCCTTTACTCCCCGGGCTTCGGTCAGCGCTCAGAGGGACAGTTTTTTAAAAAAATGAGAGCCACGGGGTTGACACGAAGCAGGTTAATGGGAAGGAGTGATGGGTACTGTGACATTTATTGACCCTTGAGATGTGCCAGTGCTGTGACCTGCTTCTCATGTTTTATTTAGTCCCTTCAGGAGCCCATGAGGTAGGCGTTATTCCCATTTTATAGACTAGGAAACAGGCCCAAGAGACTGCCTGGTCCAAGGGCAGTGGGCGGCAGAGCTGGGACTCCAGCCCTGTCTCCTGGTGCCCGCTCTGGAATGCACGGTCGCACCCACAGTCTCGGGGGTCCCTGCCCGCAGGTCCCCGCTGTGCCCCGTGGAGCCCTGGGGCTTCTCATGTGGCCATGGACGTGGGCGTCTGGCTGAGAGGAGCAGAGGCCAGCCCTGTCCCCAGGAAGCTGGGACGTGCTCTTCCTGTGTCCCCAGGTGGGTGGGGCTCTGCAGCCTCAAAAATGGTCAAGGGGAGGAGACTTTAAGGCCACCGTTCTGTGTGCAGAAACTTTGGAGCCTTACTGCAGCCTTCCTTCTAGTGTGAGTTCTTCTGTCTTCTGCCCGGACTTAAAAGGCATCATCTGTACGGATGCACGGCCTCAGGTGCTCCTTCGTCACAGACACCAGCAGCGCTTATCTCGGGCTGGTGGGATGGAGGGGCTTTTGTTGTCGTTTTTCTGGGTGGATTTTTTTTTTTTTTGCGGTACGCGGGCCTCTCACTGCTGCGGCCTCTCCCGTCACGGAGCACAGGCTCCGGACACGCAGGCTCAGCGGCCATGGCTCACGGGCCCAGCCGCTCCGCGGCATGTGGGATCCTCCCGGACCGGGACACAAACCTGTGTCCCCTGCATCGGCAGGCGGACTCCCAACCACTGCGCCACCAGGGAAGCCCTGGGACCATTTCTGATGCGACATCTAGCGAATTCATTCCTTTCTCTCCGTGATATCTGGGGTTGAGGTACCAGGGTCGCACCGAACAGCCTTCTGTTGTGTTTGTGTCTGTGTGTCTCATTAACACGCATGGAGGCAGCTACCACGACAGGACGGCGCCCCGTGATGTTCAGGAAAGGGTCGGGTCCTGCTGCCCCTGGCCAGCCACCGTGTGCGTTTATCACTGACCTCTCCTGCCCCAAACCTCACTCACCCCGACCCCTTCCGTCTCTCTCCGCTCAGCCTCTCCCATGCCAGGTGTCAGCCAGAGCAGCCGGCAGCCACTTCCTTTCCCCCATCCCGCGGGGCCGAGCTGCCTCATCCATCATCTTCAGGGCCCCTGGACACCGGACTTGACCTGTGCCAGCCTGGCTCCTTCTTGGAGGATGAGACCCAGTTTCCAGGACCCCTTGGTCACCCAAGACAGGTGTTGCTGGATTACAGTACAGACAGAGCCCCTGTTCGCGTCACAACCACTCTGTTCCTGTGATGCCACCTCCAGCAATGGGGTCCGGGGAGCTTGCTCTTCTGGCTGATGAGACGGTGGAGGACACCCGAGGGCTTCTGGGAAAGGTCACATCACTCTTGAGAGAGATGGTATCTCTTTTGGAAGTTGTCCTGTGGGGATGCGACACCTGGAATTATGACAGGCAGCTTGCAAGCAGCTATGGATGAAGTCAGACCTGGGCATGGCAGAGCCCAGCCAGAGAGGACCCAGCCCGAGGACATTGCCGAGCAGCTGTGCTGACTGACCCCCGAGAGGCTCTCTGCTTGCCAACCTCGGTTATAGGAGCTGATGAATGCCCTAGTTCAAGGCCACTTCGGTAGGGCTTCCATTGTTTGCAGGCAAAGGTATCCTGCTTGCCCTCTCCCCCAGCCCAGCCCATCCCATCCCTTCCTGTCCACCTACACCTGGTTCTGTTGGATATTAGCCCTTGTTGGACCTCCCCCTTTCCAGGGGCTCGTAGATTTCCCACCGCTCTGGCCTGCTTGCTCTTCCCTGTCGGAAACTCCCAGCATGTTTTGTGCCACATTATCAGTCAGCCGGGGCTGCCATAGCGAATGCTGCACGGTGGGTGCCTTAAACAGCAGGCATTCACTGTCTCCCAGTCCTGGAGGCTGGAATCTGAGATCCCGGTGTGGGCAGGGCCGGTTCCTCCTGAGGCCTCTCCTTGGTGTGTACACGGCTATCTTCTCCCTGTGTCCTCACACAGTCGTCCCTGTGTGTGTGGGTGTTGCTTTAAGGACTCCAGCCCCGTTGGACTGGGGCCCACCTTGATGACCTCCTTAAAGGCCCCATCTCCAAATATAGTCACATTCTAGGTTCTGAGGGGCAAGACTCCAACATGAATTTTTGTGGGGACATAATTCAGCCATAGGGTGAGTACAGGGTGGCCTGTAATAGCCACTCTGTCTGGCTGCCTGGACAGACTTAACTTGGGAGAGAAGAAGACCATTTCACTTAAAAGTTGAAGTTACTTTGGGGCTTCCCTCATGGCGCAGTGGTTAAGAATCCGCCTGCCAATGCAGGGGACACGGGTTCCAGCCGTGGTCCGGGAAGACCTCACATGCCGCAGAGCAATGAAGCCATGCGCCACAACTACTGAGCCCACGCACCTAGAGCCTGCGAGCCACAATTACTGAAGCCCACGCACCTAGAGCCCGTGCTCCGCGACAAGAGAAGCCACCGCAAAGAGAAGCCTGCGCACCGCAACGAAGACCCAACGCAGCCCAAAATAAATAGGTAAATAAATAAATTTTATTTTAAAAAAAAAGTTGAGGTTACTTCATTTTATTTTTTAGAACATCAGTAATTGGGAGTAAGGCTGATCATTCCGCCTGAACTCGCCACGTTGGAACTCTACTCTCAGAGGCACCGCGGTGGGTGGTGGGAAACACACCCACAGGCCAGAACCCAGCCCCAGACGCTTGCTTTTACTTCACGTTCAGCTTGTTGTTTTTCTCTACCCAGTGGTGAGAAAAGAATGAAGTGATTTGGAGGAAGGGATAAGAAGTCTTATCTACCGAGTGGCTGCTCGTGGCCGCCTTGACCTTCCTTGGGTCACTGAAGTGTCCGCAAAGCCCATGAGGTGGGGTCGCTGCCTGCCCCCCTCACCCCGGCAGATGGGGGCCTGGGGCTCCCAGCTGAGCTGAGCGATGTGCCAGCAGTCGCAGTAAGTGGCTGACTTCAGGCCTAAGCACAGCGGGGTCAGGGGGTTTGCTTAAGTTATTCTTAGCCAGACGGAGTCTCACTTTCCTGATAATTCACAGCCTGTCTGTGTGACCAGTCTTGCACCCAGCTGATCGCGGCAGAGACAGTCGGCTTTATGGGAAGGGACCCGTGCTGGCTGCCGTAGGGGAGGCATGGACCGCGTGGGGCCATCAGCTGCCCTCGACCCTCTGAGCACGGCTCACTGAGGGATGGATGGGGAGCCTGGAGGCGGGGTGGGGGGGCGTTCAGCTCTGCCGGGGGGATGAGGGAGTGGGAAGGTGGGCAGGAAGCCTTCTTGGAGGAGGTGACCTTGGCATGACTCGCTTTGTGAGCTCTCATTTGAGCTCAGCACCGTGGAGAACGTCTCTTCCTCCCTACCTGAAGACACCATGTAATTTGGAGAGATCAAAACCTGTAAGTAACTGGTGAGGTCGTCCCAACTCCACAGTTATTCCATTCCTTGGTGAGTGAAGTGAGGAACCGGTCTGCGGCCCAGGAAGCGTGTCCCCAAGCGAGTATGATCCATCAGAGAAAAGCGGGCACTGCGTTCAGTTCTCACAGGACACGAGAGTCGTGCAGGTGCTGGGCCAGGCCCCCAGAGGGACGGGCCTATTCAAGCCACCAGGACTTAGGGGCTCACTTCAGTGTCCCAAGAAGGACGGTCGCTCCTTGCCTGTGAAACTTCTCCATAGCTCTGATGGCTGATTAAACTCCTCACCTGACATTGAGGCCCTTGCTGGTGTGTCCCTTGGGGGCCCCTGTGGAGACAGCGCTTCGGCCCCACCTCCCTGGTGCCCTTTACCAGATCAGCTGGGCCTTGGGTCCCTAGGGTTGGAGCGATACCCGAATATGATCCTGTTTCTACCCACTCAGGAGTGTGATGGGCCAGGGGACCCCATGCCCCAAGTAAACGGCCATGGAACTGAAGACCTAGTGGCGGGCTGTCTCCATCCTTTCAGCAAGGATTTATTGAACTTCCATTATTTTTGGTGGGTATGTGCCCCTGAAATCCCAGGGTGCTCCACGAGCAGGTTCCCTAGCTCTGAGAGCTCAGACACATCTGTTGAGTTGAACCATATCCCCTAAAAGATGTGACAAAGTCCAGCCCCTGGTACCTGGGAATGTGACCTTTGGAAATAGGGTTTTTGCAGCTGAGACTCAAGTGTACGTTATGATGGGTTGTACTAGAGTAGGGGGCCCTACATCTCACGTGACCGTGTCCTTGAAGAGGAGAATGCCATGTAAAGAGAGACATAGAGGAGAGACAGCCGTGCGAGAGCAGAGGCTGAGAACGGAGTGAGGCGTCTGTAAGCCAAGGGACGCTGGGCGTTTCCAGCAGCCATGAGACCTGGGGCAGGGAGGCACGGCCCCAGGCCTCCAGGACGGTGAGAGAATAAATTTCTGTTGATGTGGCCACCCACTCTGTGATGGCTTGTTATAGCAGCCCCAGGACACTGATAACGACGTCTGGGCTGTCGTTTGGCCGTCTGCTGAGTGAAGAGGCAGGACGCGGTGATGTCCAGACCCTTCTTCCTGGCCTGACGTGTGGCGAGCTTCCTTCTTAAGGTATTTGCCTCAGCTCCCTACTCTCAGCTGCTCTGAGGGGCAAGTGGTACCTACACCCCAGAAAGACGCTGTTATCTCAAGGCACAGGAGCCCCCTGGCTCCCTCCCCCGAGAGGCTGCTGCCTTTGGGGGGCCCCGCTGGCTCTGTACAGGGGCCGAGACAGGGTCTGCCAGTGAAGGCTGCCTCGAAGCTCTCCCCTGGTCTCAGCCCCTGTTGTTTATATCAGTAATACATGTTACATCTAGAAAAGGTAGAAAACACACATACAGTGTGATAGTTAAGAAGCTTTGAAAATGCTAGGAAACTCATATCAAATGGACTCAAACAGTAAGGGGCAATGATGGGCAGCTCCAGCAGCTAGTCTGGAGACCTGGTCCCCCTCTTGCTCTCCCCACGACCGGCTTCACACTCGGGATCCATCCTGTGGCCGGCAGCACCACGGACGCCCCTATCAGGGCAGAAGGGCTGTGCCAGCCCCCAGGAGTCCTAAGGAACAGAGTGGAGTGCTCTCTTTTCCAGAAGCTCCAGAAAATGTCTCCCTGAGTCTCGTTGGCTGTTAGATTTCACATCCGCCCTTGAACCTGCCACTGGTCCGGGGGGGCAGATGTGCTGTTGGCTTTGAGCCCATTGGCCGCCTGTCCTGGAGCTGGGCATGGGGTCAGTCCCACCTGAGCCACAGAGCTGAGGAACGGTGGTTCCCACCGAGTAAAATCTGGGTGCTGTCAACACAAGGTGGGGGGCTCAGTGTGGGCACAAAGACCAAGAACTGCTAGAGGAGGGAAATAAGGATGGCCTCGACCATTCCCCCGGGGACGAGCGGGGCCTCCTTGCACACCTGGACGATGCACGGGATGGTTGTGGTCCACACTGCAGCGTGGTGACGTTTACTGAGTGGTGCCCGTGCACGCGGGCACTGGTGCTCAGTGCTTCATGGACGTCGAGCCGTTGGTCCTCGCGTCACCCCAGGAGGCGGTCAGTGAACAGATCGACTGAGCCCCGCTTCCGTGCTGGGTGTGGTCACAGATGCTAGGGTCCCCTATCGGAGCCGCCCTTCTTATAGACGTGACCTATCCCCATTTTATGCGTGAGAAAGTTGAGGCCCAGAAGGCGAAGCCGCACAGCCTGAAAGTTGCAGAGCTCAGCTCCAGCTCCTGGGTCTTTTCCTCTAAAACGTGCTCACGTGTTGAGAGTGTTTTTCAAACGACGACTGGCCACGTCAGATGACACCTGCCAGCAACGCCTGGCCGCCCTTCTCCGGCCGGCTGACCAAGACACTGCCCTGGCCGCAGGGGCCGCTGACATTCAAGTCCTTGGACGTGGGTGGACCTGACCTCGACCCCTGGGCCTCCTGGCAAAGCAGGGCCGCCCCGAGTGCACGCACTGACCGTCGGGTGAAAAATACTCAAAACGAAGACTTCGTGCGTTTTCCTTCGAGCCCATTTTTGAAGACCTCGTTCTCGGCAAGGCAGCCAAGCTGACTGCCGGGGCCCAGGCCCCAGAGACAAACTCGGCCACTGGCCTGGCTCGTCAGCTCCCCGCCATGGTGATCCTGGCTCAGTTTACGTCACCTCTCCGGGCCCCGTTTGCTCGTCCCCAGCAGGAGTCGGCTCACTCCCACCCTCAGCCCAGATCCCGCCTGGCTGTGCTCGTTGCCGTACTGTCCTCCGTGGCTGCCTGTTTCGTGCAGTGGGAGTAGAGGAGCTGGATGGAGACCATGGCCAGCAAAGCCCAAACACTCCCTATCTGGCCCTTTGTGGAGAAGCCTGCCCACCCTTGACCTGGAAGATGGGAATACTTGTACCTGCGAGAGGAACGGTGGGCTCCACAGGGCCCCCTCGCCAGTGTGTCCCTGCCTGTCACCAACCCCTGGGGCTGTTTCAAGATTAGGGAGAGGACTTCCCCGGCCGTACCAGTGGTTAAGACTCTGCACTCCCAGTGCAGGGGGCGCGGGTTCGATCCCTGGTCAGGGAACTAAGATTCTGTATGCCCTGCGGCACGGCCGTAAAAACAAAACAAAACAAAGCAAAAACAACAAAAAGATGTAGGGAGAAATGGTGTGTTTGGGCCCTTAGCACAATGCCACGGCCCCCAGCACATGCTGAGTGACCTTAAGCTACTGTCCTCCTGCGACGGGACCAGGGAAGGAAACACTGCCCGGCGTGCTCGGCGGGCTTGGGGTCCAGAATGTGGGGTAGACCCTCCAGCTAGACGGGTCTGCTCTAGAGGGACCGCCCTGGGGAGGCTGTCCTCGCTGCTAGTTGAAAACTTGAAAGGATTAACAGGACGCTGCCGTCTCTGATAGGCTCTGGGCCAGATGGCAGCCCTTGAGCCGAGACCTTCCCCATCCTCCTGTGTGCCCCTGTGAGTGGCGGTGACAATGCCCCCGGATGTGGGCCTCCAGCCCTCGTCCCTGGCGCTGCCCGCCCACCGGCCGTGGCTATTGTCTGCTGGGCCGAGGTGTGGCTCAGGGCAGGGGCTGGCGGGCAGGGGGACTGTGGGAACGGATTAGAGGCCGGGGGCTTGCGTCCCCTCTGCATAAACTCCTGATCAAAGACATTCCTGGGCTGACAGAGCCCTGTGCACGGCGGAGGCCAGCCCAGCGTGCGGGACACACGCCCCATGCAGCCGTCCCCCGGAGTTGGGACTGGCCTCGTGGTAGGACAGCCGAGCCCTGCTGCTGCCGGGCTTCCAGGACGGACGGGCTCAGAGGGAAGGTGGGGAGCCTGGCGCCCAGGGTCCCAGCAGTACCCACCTCTGCAAACACGCCTGCCCTGGGGCCCCTCGAATCTGGGGCCCTGGCAGGGAACTGACTCGCCTTAGTGCCCAGGCTGTGTCCCGGGGCTTATCGGGCCTCGTCAGGGCGATGAGGTGCTCCCGGCCCCTGGGGAGCCCCCAGCCCCCGAGTCCCCACCGCACCCGGGTCAGGCAGGGCCCAGCCCTCGGCAGCTCACAAAGCCCGCAGCCCGCACGCGGCCCTACTTCTCAGCACCCGCAGCGTGCAGGCGGGGCGCAGGGCGTGGGCAGAGAAGGACCAGCCGGACAGCTGTCCCCCAGGGCTCACAGCCCGGAGGGGAAACACCACGTGTAATGGCTCCTGGACCACCAGAGCCACCTGGCTGGGGCAGGGTGGAGAACACCGCAGAGTCTTACGTGAGCCTGGGGGAGAGCGGGGAGCGGGGGGCACTCCAGCACAAAACTGGAGGCCGGAAGTAGTCTGGCGTGTCCTGCAGTCCCCTGGGCAGAAACTTCGGGGAATGAGGAGTCTGAGGCTGGGGGAGACGGGCGGTGAGGCTGGGGGGAGATGGGGGGTGAGGCTGGGGGGAGATGGGGGGTGAGGCTGGGGGAGACAGGGGGTGAGGCTGGGGGAGACGGGGGGTGAGGCTGGTGAGATGGGCCAGGTCCCAGGACCCCGGATGGAGCCGGAAGGAGCTAGCAGCCCCAGGGGGTTCTGGCAGAGGGTGGTGGGCCCGCCTGGGGCAGGGAGACTGGCTGGGAGGCAGGGAGGCCCCAAGTGAGTGGCTGTGGGCCTGAGTGAGAGCAGGCGTTCGGGCTTCCGGGAGGGGGCAGCGGAGTGGACACCGGAAGGCTTTGTCTCCAAAGGCCAGTTTTTGTTTTCCTGATACGCTCAGGGCAGCCAGACCCCCATGGGGGGGGTCGCCATGAGGGGATGCCCGAGCTGACGTGGGCGGTTGGAGAGGTCTGGGCCCGTGGCATAACTGAGAGAAGCCTGCTGCCCCTCCTCCGGGGGCCTCACGGCCGGGGAGACGGCCCTGGGGGTCTCCGGGACCCTCCTCACCCGGCCCAAACCCTCTGTGTACTTTGGGTCCCATCTGCACCCCTGCCCCTGCCTCCCCCCGCCTCCCCGTGCCTCACAGGCTACCTCCCCGTCATGCCCTCTTCCTTTCCACTGTCCGACCTGTCAGCCTACAAACAGATTTTCCACCTGCAACATTAGAAACCATCAAACAGCCCCGCAGGTCTGGTGTCCTGTGCGTCCAGCTGCCTGTGGAGTGCAGGCCGCCCCCCGGCTTCCTCTGCCCGGATTCTCGCTGGAACGTAATGCAATCAGAGTGTTGGCCCTGCTCCTCAAGATCCCCCGAGGCCCTCGTGGCGTCGGAGCCTCGCTTGGGTCCCTCTGTACGCCCATGGTCGTCGATGTCATTGGGCCCTGGTGCTGACACAGACTAGCAGGTCCCCGGGACTGAGCCACCGCGGTGGTGCACAGCAGGCCCTGGGCTTCAGGGTACCTCCCGAGGCTCTGACCGTCGCTCGGTCCCCTTTCAGAGCACCCTGTAGGCCCCGGGGGTAGGGGCCTTGCCTCACGTCCCCACCCAGCCGGCGAGGGACTGGGGCAGGGAGGCAGCAGTTGCGGTGCCTGCACACCCCACCTCCTCCCAGAAGCTCCAGGCCCCACCGACCCCGCGGGCACCCCCTGGGCAGGCTGGCACACGGCAGGCGCTTCGTTAGGGCTGCGGTGAACTGACCTGGTAAGTAGTGCCATCCTTGGCGCGTGACCCAGGCCTCCTCCTGGCCCTGGAGCGCTCGCTGAACGCTCAGCTGGGGGGTGAGGGCACCTTGGGGAGCTCCCGGCTCTGGGAAGAGGCCCCGGCCCCGCAGAGCTGGGACCAAGATTCATTTCCCACCTCCACCGGCTTTGGGAACGCGGCCAGTTCGCAGGCACCTGGAGCCCAAAGGTGGACGTCACAGGTGTCCACCAGGCCTCCCAGGTCACCGGGTCCGTGTGAAAGGCCACTGGACCGCTCCCCGGACACTGGCGTTGTTCCTCCCTGCCCCGAGCTCAGGGCACCTTGGGGCCATGATTCACCCAGAGCAAACAGCACTTCGTGCCAGAAGAGGGTTAGCGCATTCATTTACTTTCCTATCTGCAAATAACCTGGGAGGGTGAACTGGCCAGACGTGGGCTGGGAGGCGGCTGATCAACGGGGCTCACGTCACCGGGGCCAGAGCCGTAGTCTGAGGTGGTCGGGGCCGCCTGCAAGCCCGTCCTCAAACTCTGGGGGGTGTGTGTCCACGCGGCCCTCTCCCACTACTGATCTCTGGTCTGGATTTCCTCCCGGCTGGGAGGGCATCACACCCTCTGCATCACCAGGGGACCGCTGGCCATGTCTGGAGGCATTTTTGTTGTCACGACCGGGGTCGGTCCTGTCATCTAGCAGGTGGAGGCCGGGGATGCAGCCCAACAGCCCACGGTGCCCAGGGCAGTCCCCCATGACAGAGGATGGCCTGGCCCCGGTGTCCGCAGGGCCGAGGCGGGCCCCCTACCCGCCTGCCACCCCCATCCAAGGAACTTGGGGCGCATGGCCCTGGCTCCCTGCCCGCCCCAGGAAACAGACAAGCGGACACTGCCCTGGGGTTTTACCAATTTTATTTCTAGACTTTTCACGTTTGTCTTGTTTCCTGCTGGAAACGTGCCGGTTACATGTCTGTGCTGGGAAACACCGTGGTGTGCAACCAAAAACACACACAGACCCCCAAGTGCCTGCCCGCCCGGCCCCTCAGACTTGCTGGTCACGGGACAGACTTCCCTGTGCTCCCGGACCTGCCACTGGCCTTTGGCCTTAGAGCACACACATCTCACCCCCCACCACGGACAGACCGTCCCTCGCGGACCCCGTTTGGTTCAGACAGAGACGCCGCAGCCAGAATGGTTGAGGTAAGCGGAAGCAGTGTTCCTGCAGGGGTGGGGCGGGGTGGGGCGGGTTTGCACCTGCCAATGGCCTTGAAGCGCACGGGCTGCCCCGCCTGGGGCCGCCGCGGACGGTGCAAATCCAAATCCTTTTGGTTCGGCAGCGTGTTAGACGGCTCTCGGGCACACAGCACTGTTGGCTGGCTTCATTGAGATTTGAAGTCTCTTTAAAGGAGCATTTGCTATAATGACCAGAACAACAAACAACACTAACAACAGATACAACGCACCCCAAACTGTGACACAGGCCAGAAGCGATTCCACTCATGCCAAATGACCGAGTCCTACAGCACAGCACCACAGTGGCACATTAAGACATACTTGTTACAATAATAATTAATAATAATAATGCAACTTTCATAGCTATACGCGAAGAACGATACGGGCTGTAAAAACTACGATGATGGTAAATCCCAGGTCAGATGGAGAGTCCAGCATAACAGGCGCAGGGCAAAGGAAACGGACATGGCCTGTCTCCAGAGACGCCCGGGGGTCCTCGTGAACGCGGCCCGGCGGGGTGGGGATCCCCCACCAGGTCCTTTTTGGGATCTCGTCCGCGTGTCCGTCTGCCGAAGCAGCGGACAGAGCCTGACCACCTGGTCTGCAAATGGCTAAGTGAAGCTTGAGGTAATTGTGAAACAGGAACCTTTTTGGAATAGAGCAGTAATCACATTAAGTCAAAATTGATCACATAAAAAAGAAAAAAAAAAGAAAAAAAAAAAAACAACAACGCTACCAAAAACGAAAGGCATCCGTAATACATTTTTTCTATGAGAAAATTCAAACTAGAACATGGCAGTATATGACATTGTAAAACAAAAAAAAAAAACTGGTTCTCCAATAGCAGCAAAACAATGTGAAAGAGAAGAGAAGCGATATGCATCTGTTTCCAAACTGTACTGGGAAGTCATCGGTAGCAGCGAATAAAGAAAAATGGAGCCGCAGCCTGTCCCTCGCGTGGTCCCCGCCCACCTCCCCTCCACACACTTCCTCCCTCGTCTCCTCGCTCCCTTCAACACTCCCTACAGAATAATTACAAAAAGGTACATAGCCAAGATGTGCAAATTATCTAGCGGTTGCTAAATTTCTTTTTTGAAAGGAGGGTTCGGGGATGAGATCGTATTGGAACTGAACTTGGAACTGAACTTGTTTCCAGCATCCTAATTGTGCTTGTAACTCTGACACCTCTCCAGTTGGATCACTCTGCGAAAAGCCCATCGGGCCAAATTAGCCAAATCCATGTCTTTGTGTTTTTTTCCTCGGGATTTTTTTCCCTCTCTTATAAAAGGACCTAACCTGCAACATCTAAGGCAGAAAAGTGTGTGTGTGTGTGTGTGTGTGTGTGTGTGTGTGTGTAAATCAAGGGGAGATTGCATTACTTTATAAATCATACTGGCCTTACGAATACCCTCTGCAATAAATATTCTTTTTAGCCTTAACTATAAATTATATATTTTAGTGTTTAAAAACCTTCCGTCGCAAAACATCTAAAGATAACTCTGAAACTGCTGGTTCTCTAGGTAAACCTTTAAGGCCCCTACTTTCAAACACCAGTTGGCACGGAAGGATTCCTAAACTTCAACTTCTCTACAGAAAAGGAAAGGAACACATCATCCTGGCAGTGTGAGAATGAATGCACATTTTCTTCTCCTTGACCGGAACCTAGCCCTCCAAAACATCATCTCCCTTTCGCTAACACCATATCGACAAACACCTGCCTCACCATCCTGTCTGCACCCAAGTACTGGAATATTCCCAAACCATTCCATTAAGAAACCGTTCCCCGCCCCCTCCACACACAACATACACAGAGATGTCACCTAGAGACTGAAAGTGCTTTGAAATGGAATGGTTTTGGAATATTGAGAAGGAACAAAAACAAAAACAAAAAAACAAAAAAAAAACAGCTGTAGATTTCACCTGGATGTGAGCAGGCTGCAGATGTGTTGGGTGAAAAACCAGCACCTCATAAACAGGTAACTACAAAAATATGAAGATTATAAAAATAGAATATATTAGGTCACTATTGCGGTCTCTCTTTCTAGTAGCGGACGCTAGGAGTCGGAGGTGGCCTTCCGTCACCGAGGCGCAGGCTGGCCCCCGACAAACCCCTCAGGTGGTTTGGTCCACAGGCAGAAAGAGGATCAGGCCTTGAAAATGCCGAACTCTACGCTACCCTAGCCGAGAGGTTACATCAGCCACTGACAAGGTGAAGGTTACACGCCTACCTACGAAATAAGATAAACAAATGACTTATAAAGTGACTACATGCATAAGCGAGATACAGGATGCCTAGAACCGCTTTAAAGCTGTGCTCTTAGGAAAAGCACACGGGGAGAGTTCTATCTAAAACCCTCTTCTACTTTAAAAATGGGTTGTGGACTTCTTCCTATTTTTTTTTTTTTTCGAACGTTTTTATGCTTTTTGTTTGTTTGTTTGAAACACATAAAGAATCAAATCTAATCCTCCCCTGCAGACTCGCTTCTTGTGTTAACGCCTATCCTTATAACACAGAGACACAAACACATGAATATAAAAACTAGTTGATTACGGGGTATACAATCCTCTATTTTTGTAGCACAACCCTCCTCCCCCTCCAGCTCAGGGTTATGCAAATTCTATTTTTTCCTCTCCTTTTTTTTTTTTTTTTTTTTTTCTTAAAGATAGGTTTTAGGGGACGTTTCTTTTCTTTTGCTTAACTCAGAGACAGAAGGGAGAAAGAGCAAAGGAAAACACCAAGACACTGAGGGGCGGGCTGCCTTCCGACGGCGACCGGGCCTGAGCGGCTCTGTCCGCCGAGCCCGGCCGGCCCCGCTCCCGCCGCGGCGCCCTCAAATGTCCACGTCGCGCACGTCGGTGGGCGTGCAGGCCAGGTCCGCCTCCTCCTCCTCCTCCCCCTCCTCCGCGGCCTTGGGGTCCAAGTTCTGTTGCTGGGCCTGGCGCAGGCTGGACTCCAGGAGGGCCTCGATCTGCTCCTGGCAGGCGCGGAGGCAGTCCTGCACGAGACAGGTCCTCAGGAGGTGGCCCGCGGCGAGGGGCCCCTTCCCAATGCTCACCGAAAACGCCGCCTCCCCCAAACCCAGGAAGCCGCCGCCCAGACCCCAGGATCGACAGTGGGGACCCTGTTTGCCCACCAGCTGCCTTCCCGGCCTGAAAAGCCCACGTCAACCAGGCCACGGTGAGCCCACTCGGGACCCAAGGGCTCTGGTGGACGCAGACGCTCCTGCCCACCTGCCCCGAATCCCCTGCCTGCCCGGCCGCTCGCTGGAACTCCTCGCCGGGGCTCTCATCTCTGGGCCCAGGTTCCCACCAGCCCCACTGCTGCCCTCCGCGAATGCAGCGCCATGTGATCCAGGATGGGGAGGCCCTCTGAGGCCCACTTTTCGGACTTAATCTCTGCCGTGTCAGCCCTCGCAGTGAACCCAGCATTCCGTGATGAATGGCCGTCAAAAGCGTTAGGCCGTGCTTGACCGAGGACGAATGCTGAGTGGCCCTGGGGCCTTTATCCCCCATCCTCTCCCGTTCGGGCCTGCGTCCTGGGAGACGCTCCGGCCGCGCACAGCTCCCAGCAGCGACCACCCCGCGTGTTCAATGGAGAGGAGGAACCCCGGAGGCCGGGGGCCTCTCCTGGTCCCACCACGGGCACATCTCCCAGCAGCTCGAAGGCTCTGCCCGCAGCCGGGCAGTCGCGGCTCCCGGATCTGAACAGAGAGGCTGTCCCAACTCCTGGGATGCCACACGGGGCTTCTGTTCTAGAGCCAGGGAAAGGCTCCAGGGCAGCCTGGGAAACAGACCCATGCCTTTCCCACAGGAACGAGGTTCAGCATGGAGAAGGCGCTGCTAACTTCCTCCTAGATGGGGCTGGAAACGGTGTACCCCGCCCCAAAGAAGTGAAGCCAGGCCAAGAGGGCTTCTGAATGAATCCCTGGAGATCTCCCAAGGGGACAGGGCTTATGGGGCGGGGGGGGCTTTCCTAACCACCCTTTCAGTATTCATCACGACAAAGGAGGAGGCAGGGAAGGTGCCAAAGGCCCCATTTTACAGAGGCGGAAACTGAGGCCCAAGGCTCCTGACAGCCTCCTCAGGCTCTGATCCGAACACCCACCACGGCCTACTGAGGCCCGAGAGCCTCCACCCACCCCCTGAAGGCAGTCCCCCAGAGGTGGCTCCCTGGCCCCTGTAACTTGGGGGGCCAGGCTGTGGAGCGGAGAGCAGAAGCATACAGGAGGGGCCTCCCCTCTGCAGGCCCTGGCGCATCCTCCAGCTCCACGGCCCATGCTTCCTCCTCCCAGCAGCCTGCTTGGCACTGCAGCCTCACCCCGTGAAGAGCAGACTGTGACCACGGGGGCCAGCTCTAGGGAAGGGCAGACTCAGCCACGCCCCGGGGCCTCCACAGCCCAGAATTCGCTGCGTCTGAGCTCAGCGACATTTGTCACCGGTCACCAGACTAACGAATTTCAGCCTCAACTGATTCCTCCCACCATTCCTCAGCTGTAAGGCATTTTGCTTAAGATCTAATTAAAATAATCTCTATTCAGATAAGGGATCACACAGCGATTTCCTACCACTGTCTGCAGACAGCGCTGTTTCACAGTTTCTAGCTGGGGGATGGCGCTGGCCCTGGCAGCCAGGTGAGCATGCCTCCCCCTCCCAGGGGGCCACCGAGCTGCCCGCGCCTACAAACAAGAAGTCATCTTCCTCTGGGGGTCACGCAGGCTGGTGGCCAAGCACCATTGGCAGAGAACAGGCAGGCATCCATCTCATACCAGCTTTCCTCCCTGAGCCTCCTGGGCGCTCGAGGGTGGACCGCCAGAAGCGGCCGGAGCCGGAGCCGGAGCCGGACCGGGGATCGGGGTCAAGGTGGTCACTGGCTCCTACTCGGGACACTAGTGGGGCCTGGCAGTGACCCCCGCCACCAACCTCGCTGACCTAATTCGGTGAAGCCCCAAACCCTTGTAATTGTTATTTTAATTCTTTGAGAAAAGAAAAGAAAAGAATGGGGAATAAGACAGTGGCATTTTTAAGTAAAAAGATACAATGGACTCCGGCTTCCAAAGCAGCAGCCTCTCAAAGGGGGTCATAAAAACAAGTTGTCCGTACCAGGCCCATTGTGGACGGGAGACCTCACAGGGGCCCTTGTAAAGCGGCCATTTGTCGGGAGTCCACGCTGTCGCCCAGACAAAGCTCGACTGGGCCTCACCCCACACACCAGTAGGGCACGGATCATTGACCCGGCCTGCCGTGTGGCCCCTCTTCCTGACGGCCCCTCCGCCACGACCCCAGGAGGGGTTAAGGCTCCTGGGCGCCCCTGGGGCCACCAGAAGCCTGGGAGGACCCTCCCGCCCATTACAAGTTCTGGGAGGTGTTTCTCCTCCCAAAGGAGCCCCCCAGGAGACGGGGTGGAGTGGCCCCCAGGCTGCATGTGCCAGAGCCACGGCCAGGTCCTGTGCCTCTGGACGCAGATGGCTGCCTGTCCCCCACGTGGCCCCAGCCTCTGCCACTTCCCACCAGACGACTGCAGCTCGGGACCCCCAGGCCCTGGATGCTTCTAGTACCCGGTGCCGGACAGGCCCCCCAGCCAGCGCCGGAGCGGTCACTTACCGGGTCACACCTGATCACTTTGGAGAGGAACCGCGTCAGGCGGTGATAGGACAGGAAGCTGTTGGCGCTTCCCAGGTGCAGGCCTTGCACCGCGGCCACCACGCTCCCGGCAGCCACCATGGAGGGCGGGTTGGAAATGAACTTCACATCTGCGGAGAGTGAGGGAGGCAAAGGGGTTGTGAGTGTGGACGCAGCAGGACCCCTGTGACCTGGACCCCCCTGAGGCCCTGTCCCACGGATGGCTGGTCCTGAGGGGGTGGTCAGGAAGTGGGCGCCAGCAGGGGCAGAAGCCGGGCCGGACTCTCTGATCACGAGCTCGTGATGCTCGTTTAACAACAGCAGAGGGACTTGCCCGGCGGCGCAGTGGTTAAGCCTCCGCGCTCCCAGTGCAGGGGGCCCGGCTTGGATCCCTGGTCGGGGAACTAGATCCCACAGGCGTGCTGCAACTAAGAGTTTGCATGCCACAACTAAGGAGCCCAAGTACTGCAACTAAGACCTAATGCAACCAAATAAATAATGGTAAAAGAACAAAAAACCTCCCATCACCTTCCCCGCCCCCTGCCGCAAACAGCAGAAATGCTAACCAAGAGAACAGCTGCTGGAAGAGACAACGGGGGGGGGGGGGGGGGGGGGAAGGCACAGTGGCCTCTGCAGAGGGGTCATCGCTCACTCCCTTCTCTTAGCACGTGAGCCTGTGAATGTATCACTTATTCACAAAAGCCCGACGAAAAGAAAGGCGGGGAATACCCGCAAGGAAGCAGACACGTCCCCTACAACACTACCCCCAAGTACCTGCACTGCTAAGTCCCAGGGGGAGTGGCCGTCTTGCACATGGGAAGATGGGCCCAGGGAAGCCCCCACTGCCCTCAGATGCTTATCCCCGCTTCATCTGCCTCCAGGGACACGGCAGGGCTATAGCGTTACTTCATCTGCCCGTCCTCGGCAGCTCTCCGCAAACTGTTGGGAAACCCTGCACCTCTGGGCAGGTGGGCTCCAGGGTCACCTCCTGGCAGCTCACTGACATGGGAACTTCTGGTTTCCCTCCTGGGGGCACACTCGTCACGGACGTGAGGACACCTAAGAGGCGACCCAGAGCCTGTGGGCTGCCTTTCTGTCGCTCCCAACGAGAAACTCCTGGCAGGGGAGGCCACCGATTTCAGCATCTGAACCAGGGGGCCTCTCAGTGTGGAGCCAGGCCCTAGAAGGTCAGCCCCTATCCCCTCATCCTGTGTCCAGGAACTGGACGGTGAGCTGAGTGGGAGGGCACTGGGCACAAAGGGAGTGTGCGGCCCCCGGGGGCTGGGGGCACCCCCCGCCCCTCCCACTGGCCTGAGAATAAACAGCCAGGGCCTCTCATTCAGCGGAGTGGGAGCCAGCGGAGGGATGGGAAGAAGAAAGGCAGCCAGGCGGCCACACTGACGGGGCGACAAAGCTGCTGCTGGGCGCTCCGACCACTTGAAAAAGCAAGCCCCTCACAAGGCGCGCCCTCTCTCCCCTTTAAACGGGAGCAGTTCCACCCAGGCTGGGAACCAGGAGCCCGGGATGAGAGGTTTCCATTGAGGCTAACCAGGACTGCACAGAAATCGCTGTGGCCGGAGCGCAGGTTCTGACTGGCCGCAGCTCGAGACCCGGTCCAACAGGGAAGGAATAACTGAACGCAGGCTCTGTGTGTGTGCGCGCACGCACGTGTGCGCGCGCCTTGGCGGGTTTATGGGCTTAGATTGAGAAGCCCGCACGTTGCAACTCGGAAGCTCCGACAGCTGTTCCTGTTCACTGCCCGGCTGCAAAGAGCCCAGCAGGCCACGGCCAGGGTGGGCATCGGAGCTGCACCGCTCCGCTGACCCTGCTCAGGCCCATTCATTCAGCTCAGTCACGTGCCAACCTCAGAGGTAACTCACCGGCCACAGCACAAGAAACGCTCTACTGCGTGCACACATCCGTACACAGGTTAAAAGCAGGGCAAAACCCAACTCTGTGCATGGGTGCCGTGCCCCCTCCCGCCCCCATGCACACCTGGGAACCCAGGTCTGCAGGGCGCACGGACCAGGGAGAGCAGAGGCCACCCTTCCCCCGCCGGCCCCCTGCACCTTTAAAAGGGACCCTTGCTACACGGAGAGCAAAATATCTCCCGGGACTTTTACTCAAGCCGCCACTTCACAAAATCTGTTTGTTTTTAGGCTGTAATAAGTGGCTCTCATCTTGAGAGGCCCCCTTGTGACTAAGGACACTGCTGTGTGCCAGTTAGGTTCCAACGGACCAGGACCCGGTCGTGGTGGGGTGCCGCTCCCCTCCCTCCCCTGGCCTTCCTGTCCCCCACCGGGGCCCACCGAAGCTAACGCATGTGAAAAGCTGGGTCACCCCTGACCATCCCTCCACCTTCACCCGAGGTGTGCCCAGGCCGGGGGTGCTGGACAGTCTCAGTAGCTGGACAGCCAGCACCAAGCACATTCACGGCCTCTGCGCCCGGCTTCTGCGCTGCCAGCACCCCACGCGGGCTACACACCCCGCCTCCTGGGGTCCTGGGAGAGGGGGAGGTCCAGGCTGCCCCAGCCATCCTGGGGGGAGGGCACGCAGGAAGTGTTCTTTGCATTATCTGCCGGACGGAGACTTTGCCGTTTCTCTGAACCACTTTCAGCTCCATAAAAGGCTGCTGGGAAGTCCCTGGAGGCTTCTCTTCTCAGAGGCGTCCCAGCCAGAGAATGCCTCCCTGCCAGCTTGCTGGGCAGGCCCCTGGAGGCTGAGGGGACGCGGGTGAGAGCCTCTCTCTCCCCGCCCAAGGGCGGGTGCTGCGGGGCAGGAATGCCTGGCGAGGGGGCGCCCTGACCCCTCAGATTCATCCGGGCTTCTTGTCTGCCCCCACCCCGTGGCTCGCTTGGAAAGACTCAGAAAGAGGGGTTCACGCCTTGAGCGGACAAAGGAGGGTGGGGAGGCCAGCAGAATCCTCCCAGCTCTCCTAACCCAGAACTCCCGGTCACCAGAGCACTCAGACGTCAGGAGAGTGACACGAGGTGGCAGGCTAGGGGGGGCTCCACCCCTTCCGGGGAGGGGGTGAAGGATGCCAACTCCCCCCTTTGGTGCCCTGTCGCCCTCAGGTCGCACCGAGTGAGCCCCAAGCAGATTTGATGGCTGAGGCCTGGCCAGCGGTAGAGGCGGCCCACGGCAGAGCTGGGCAGGATGGGGGCAAGGGTCCTCCGATCAGGGTCTCCACAGGTCCTAGGCCCAGCTCATGGGATTGGAGGGGAGGAAGAGGTCGCAGGGGCTCAGGGGCAGGGCTGGGACAAGCAGGAGACAGCACCGTGTGTCTCACTGGGTTCTGAGTGACTGGCCGTCTGGGGGCTGGGGAGAGGGCTGTGCCGGGGAGGGGCCCCCAGGGATGGTCCAGAGCGGTGCCGTGCCGGGGGAAGGACGGAGGGCCTGCTGCCGCCGCCAACCACAGCAGCCCAAGCCCAGGCCGCTAGGAAGCCACTCCCAGGGCAGTGAGCTGAGCCGCCCTGCGGCGCCCCTGGCGGGGCCTCAGGCGGCCAAGCGCCTCTGTTGGCCGCCCCCGCACGAGGGCCGCTGCTGGCCGCCCAGAGCACGTGGTCCAGGCACTGCCGGCCGGCGCTCCCCACCCCTGTAGGCGCCCCTGGCAGGTGGCCCAGCCCGGGAGAGGCCAGGAGGGGGCCCCCGCAGCTCAGGCTCCTTGAGGACACGGGAAGGACTGGGGTGGGGGGAGGAGGCAGGCTGGACTGCCAAAGTCAACCTCTTTCAGCATGTAGTGACCCCCGCCTGGCGTGGGGAGCAGAAGCCACACCAGCTGGACACAGGCAGGCTGCCGCCCAGCCTCAGCTGCCCGGGCCCAGGAGCCCACACCCCCTCCCTGGAGCCCCAACAAGAAGCCCAGCCCTCTGTTCCCCGGAACAGGGAAAGAGGAAAGCTTCCGAGGGCGGAGGAGTCTGGGGACCATGTCCTTGGATGGGGAAAACCGAGGCAGAGGGCAAGAAGCTCCTCCAGGGGCACCCAGAGGCCCGGCCAGCACCCTACCTGTGGCACAGAGGGCAACGAAGGTCTGCGCGTGTTTGCGGATGACCTGTTTGCTCTCCTCGACCACCGGCATTTTGGAGAGGAAGTGTTCAATGAAGTCGTGCGGGGTCGTGGCAGCCAGGTTCCACTTGAGTTTGTTCACCAAGACCAGCTCCATTTGCTGCGGAAATGGAGGAACACGTGCGTAAAGAGAGGCGCAGGCACGGACCCCAATGCAACAGGGGGCAAGGAGAACGAATGGGGCGTGTTGAAGGGTCCGGGAAGTTGCGGGGACAACGCGCAACCCCACATCCAAACAGAGAAGGTGCCGCTCGCAAAGGCTCCCGTTCTTGATTAAGCCCACTCTCCGCGGGCGGAGACCAGAAGCCCGCGACACCTGGAAGGCGAGGTCTGGTCGTTCGCGCGGGCCCCTCGCCGCCGCCGCCGCCACCGCTAGAGGGCGCACGCCGCCCACTTTTCGCGGCGCTAGGGGCGCCGAGGCGGTGGGAGTCGGAGGGAGAGAAAGTGTGAGTGAGGTGGGGCGGCGGGGGACCCGTCAGCTCCTCGACAGGGGCCCCACTGGTGTGGCCGCCCTCCCTGGGGGCAGAGGGTCTCTCAGCGGCCCGCGGGGGCCCCTGGCTCTCCGCACCTCCCCCACCCCCGGGGTCCCACGGCTAACGGGGCATCCGGGGGCGGTGGGGGTCCCAGGGTTACCAGCAGCTCGTCGGGCCGGATGGAGTTGTCAGTGTAGATGCACAGCTTCTCGGCCGTCAGGGGGATGGTCTCCTTCATCTTCGAGGCGACGAACATGCAGGTGGCCCCCAGCAGCTGCAGGCGGCTCTTTTTCACGGGCTCCAGCGACAGGAAGCGGTCCAGGTAGTTCATGGCCAGCGGGAAGACCTCCTCCTCGCACTTCTGCTCCTCGCAGACCTGCCGGGGCACCGGGGGCCGTGACCGCCGCCACCGGGAGCGCCCGGCCCCCTCTGCGGAGACCTCGCGCCCCCCACCCGGCTCGCGCCAGGGCTGCGGGGCCCCGAGCGCGAGGAGGGTCAGGGCAGGGGGCGGCAGGAGCTGCCGCCGCCGCGCCCCCTTCCCCGAGAGTCCCCCAAACCCACCCACCCGAAACTGAAAGGGAAAGTCCCGGCAAGGCTGGCACAGTGGGGGCGGGAGCTGGCACGGCTGGCCGGCGTGTGCCGCGCGCGGGCGGCGGACCCCGGCCCGCGTGGGTGCTTCGGGACCCTCCAGGCCTGGGGTCGGCACCAAATGGGGTGCAGGGCCGTGGGGCGGGCCGCGGGGATGGGCGCCGCGCTCGCAGCGCCTGCGAGACACAAAGGTGGCGTCCCAGGCCGCCGCGCCGCATTTCCCCAGACGTCATCTTTTCAAAAAATATTTAAAAATATTAAAAAATTAACTGGGTACATAAAAAGGCCCTGAAAATGACCCTCAGGCGGTCCTTTACCCAGGCCGGGGGTCGGGAGCTCGTTGCAGGCTCAAGGGAGAGCCCCAGGAATTCAAACTCGGGGGCCCCCCTTCCCCCTGGGCGCGGGCGCTGTTTCCCTCTCGCAAGGGCACCACGCCGCACTTTTAAAAATTATTTTAAAATACTTGCGGTGCACTCAGGAGCCCACTGAAGGCCTGAAAACGTGCCCCTGGACCCCGGCTCGCTCCGGACTGGTCCCCCAAGCTGAGACCCCTGCAGATGAGGGTCAATCCCCAGCGTCTCGGGGGCCACGCGACCTTGCAGCCCGGCGTGCTCTCCGGCCCAAGCTGGCCGTGCGGGGCGCCCCGGGACTCACTGCTTGAACAAAGGGGCCCCCTCTCCCGAGCGGGGTCCCCTCACAGCTGCCCGAGCTCTGGCCCCTCGCCCCTCCCGCCGGCTCCCGGTGGCCGCACGGCCCCTCGCGGCGGCCCCAAGCGCCTCGCCGGCCGCTCCCCACCCCCACCCTGCCCCCAATTATTAATAAACATTTTTGCTTTGCAATAAAAGAACAAAGATGGCGCATAATACTGGCACGAGCGTCCCTTGCATACGTGTCCATGGATATTAATTTAAAAATCAAATCTATGCCCCCT
Source organism: Phocoena sinus (assembly GCF_008692025.1). Taxonomy (NCBI): domain Eukaryota; kingdom Metazoa; phylum Chordata; class Mammalia; order Artiodactyla; family Phocoenidae; genus Phocoena; species Phocoena sinus. The sequence continues at coordinate 106,528,825 of NC_045770.1, read as the reverse complement.
CCCCCTGGAGCTGGCGGCTCAGCGGCCGCGCGGCCGGGAGAAGAGGCGCAGCGGGGCTCTGGCGCAGGCGGGGACTGAGCAGTGGCGGTCCAGGCGGGGGCCGCAAAGGGCGCCCAGCCTGCGGGCCCCAACCCTGAAGCAAACTGGGGTGCCCCGGTCGTGGCTTTCCCCCAAGGTACCCCTCCTCGACCGCTGCCCCTCAAGGGAATATCCAATGACCCCACCCCCACCCCCTCCTCGTTCAAAAAATACCCAGAATATCTATATATTTCGGAACTACGATTCCTAGCAACACTCTGGCAAACTTCAAAAGTTGGGGTGGGAGGGAAGGGAGGGCGATGAGTGGCAAAGAAAAGTGGGTTTGCGCAACAAGTCGCAGGAAAGTGCTAAGAGAGCCGCCCGGAGCCCCGCACCTCCAGCATCCAGGTGGCTACGATCTTCCGCATGGACGGCAGGATCTCCTTCTGCACACACTTGAAGTAGGACACCGAGGGCGCGCAGGTCTCCTCCGCCTTGAGCATGGCCCGCAGCACCCGGTCGTTGAGGAGGTTGGCATCGGGGTACGCCCGGCGGATGGTCTCCATCTCGCAGCACAGGAGCTGGTGTGCCATGGCAGGGGCTCTGCTAGGCGGCCTGGGGCGGCGGTGGGTCCGGGGCTGGGTCCGCGCTCGGCTCTAGCTCCTGCTGCCCCTCGCCGGAGCGCGCGGACGCTGCTGCTAGCTGCTACTGCGCCGACAGCCCTCTGGAGGCTCTAGGACTTTGCAACTTCCAACAAAACTCCCCTGTAGTCCGTGTGACGTTACTGTTGTTAAGCAGAGATCAAAGCCGGGCAGAGAATGGGAGCGGGAGGGGGGGGGGGCGGGCGCAGGGGGAGGGGGCGCGGGCGCCGAGCGCCGGGGAGCGGCGAGGGGCAGAGCCCAAAAGCCATCCCGGAGGCGCCGCGCCGGCACCGCGCGGAGTTGCCCCCGAAGCCGGGTTTTCATAGAAATGCAAATCGTCCCGAGGCTGCCTTTCTCCCCGCCGGGGAAGAGGGGTGCAGGGGGGCCTGTCGTTCCCGAGTGGGTCCCTCAGGATTTGGGGGGTTGGGTGAATGTGGCTCTGCAGAGGGGGACAGCCAGGAGGGCGGGCAGGCCACACGCAGCCTGGGGAGACCGCATGGAGGGGGGACTCTGGAGTTCGGTGACACCCTATATCTGAGCCGGGAGAATGGGCGCATTTCCGAGAACGCCACGAGGGCACCCACGGGCGGAGAGGCAGCCTAGGAATCTTAGCGTCTACATCTTCTTTCATTTTCATTAACACGTGTAAATTTCAGGAACCATTTAACATTCAGGGACTCAGGGCAGAGCCGGCAACACTGGTGGAGGCTTCATTCCCGCACACGGGGGGGGGGGGGTGGGTCGTTGCAAATGCCCGAGGGGGTAACCCTAAATGTTAAAGGACTTTCAGCCTAGCATGCGCTCGCTCAAAAAATAAAATAAAATAAAATAAATGCCCGAAAATTCCAGCAGCAGCCCAAGATGGTGGCCAGCATTTCCTTCATCCTGTCCTCCTCGCCTGGGGGAATCTGCGGGCTGTCTTCCTACCTTAGCCAGTCCATTCTTGCGGGGTTCCCCAATCCCCCCCACCCCCGCCCTGTCCCGGCAGCTAGAAAAACACCCTGAAAGGAAGGCTGCAAAATAGTGGTCTCTGTCCTGTCTCATTTTTTAAAATTAAAAATTAAGTTAAATCGCTGGAAATATTAGTCGCCTCTCCGCCTGGGACAAGACCACCGGAAGCTTCCTAATTGGTTTTGCTGGGGGTGTGGACGTCTCTTCACCTTTAGAACTTGCCCTGGGGCTGCATTCGTGAGCCTGAGGGGGATGGCGGGGGCTGGCAGCAATCAGAGCAATTACAAGTTAAAGAAATGGGTGTATTGATCTGATGATTTTAAACAAAACCTATATATGTTCGTGGCTATGAGAGAGTCCCCAATATTATCGCAAACTTGTACGACATATAAAAGAATAAAGCTTCTTTTCGAATTAAAGATTCAGTCTCTTTGGTGCTTATTTTTAAAATAAAAGGACATTTTGCTCAGGCTTAACATACTTTTTTTTTACAGTTTTTACTCTACCTGCCCCAAATTAAGAAAACTGTTCATTAACTTCCCTCTGAATATAGTTTAGTGTCATCAAACCACCATATACCCTAATGTTAAAGGCTCAAAAAAAACGGATTAAAAAGCCCCCTTCCCTTCGCAAGGGCGCACACCACAGGACAAGGACCTCCCCCCACCCCTTTTCGGGGCTGATTCTTCCCGCGCCCCCTCCCCCGCCGAGATTTAGGGTTACTAATATTCCGGGTCCAAGAGGGTAATTACCCCCGGCTCACGCCTCGGGAGCAGAGGGTGGCCCGACCAGGGAGCACCCACCGCCGTGTCCCCCTCCCTGGGCACCCACGCTCGCGTTGGCCCCCGGCACGCCGGAGCCTCGGAGCATCAGCCCGCGCACGAGGGCAGCCGGGCTGCTTTTTCATTCATAAAATCCCGACCGGGCGGCCGCCCGGATGATTTATGGGGCTGCGTGCTACCACCGGGCTGCTTCTGTCCCGGGGGGTTAGGGGACCCGAGCCCCCCGTGCGCCCGGGCCCGGCCCGAGGCAGGCTGGCGACGGCAAGGGACATCGGGTCATAAAGAGGATCGCCCACTCCGGCAGAACGGGTTCTGGGTCCAGGAGGGAGCTTCCCCCTAACCCGGGAGAAAGACAGAGGAAACTGGAATTAGCATGAGCCAATGGGGGCGCGGCGCTGTTACTAGGCGGACCGGGCAGATCTCGACGAGGAACTCCGTTGATTTCCCCGCTCAGGGACGGGCGCAAAAGTGCAAGCCCGGCCGGCGAGCGTGAAGAGCCGTCCAGGAACCCGTGGGGGAGGCGCTGGAATTTGGGGCCCGGCGGGGAGCGCTAGCCGCCCAGCCCCCACCCCAGGGAGCCCAGATCTGCGTTCCCCGGAGACTCAGAGCGGGCCAACAGCCTCGGGGCCCTTGAGAGCGGCTGCTTCCAGGAGAGCGGGGAAAGAGTTTTGATTTTAATTATTTTTTTCAGAGAGAAAAGCAACTTTTAAAAACTTTACTGTTTAAGTTTTAATTTTGCAAGGCCTTTAAAATACCCACCGCGAAGCAGGAACTGCCCGTTCTGGGCTCATTTAAAGTGCTCTGCGCTATTTCTTGGGGACCCTGTGGAACAAAGGGCCAGTGGCCCAATGGGAAAGGAGACCACTCTGGCTGGAAAGAAAATCCAAAAGTAACTTATATCACCTTCCCACTTTCCTCGCCCCCTGGTCCCCCGCCGAGGTGACCGCGGCCGGGGAGGATCGCCGGCCCCGAGAGGGCGAATTCCGCGGCAGGCGCGTTTGCCACTGTCCCTGGCTGTGGGAACCTTCATTCAAGGCGGGGGAAGGGAGCGCGTTCATTCAGGAACCCGCGCGCCGCGGCGCCGACCTCGGGACGCACCGCGGCTGCGCGCCGCCCGGCCGGGGGCTTTGGGGAGGGGGTGCGGGGCCCAGTGGAGACCTTCCACGGGCTTCGACCTCCGGCACCCGCCCTCCCCCGAGAGGACTGGGCGGCGGGCGGGCGCGCGCATGCAGGTGGGGTCACCTGCAGCCGCATACCTGGCGGCGACTTGAAAGGACTTGGCTCCAGCTCCGCGAGTTTTCCATTGTTAAGCCCTTAAGTCGTTCTGGAAAACGCTTCCGAATGCGGACCGCGGGGTTCCGGGGGCGCTCGGGCTCCACTTCCCCCACACTGCTCGCTTTCGGGGGGCGTGTGGCGGTCCACGTACTGAGGTAGCTCCGCCCCGGCTACCCGGCGCGGATCCCCGGCCCCCCCAAAGCTGCGGAACGAGCCCGAGCAAACTCTGGCCCCGGGCCCACCTGGGACACTCACAGGCTGGGAACAGGGGCAGCCGCATCTCCCACCGCCCCAAGCCCCGGACGTGCGTTTCCGCCTCTGATCAATTAATTTCAGCCACACACAGACCCCTGCGCACCAGTCTTGGGTCGGGCAGGTTGCGGGGGTGGGACACCCATCCCCCAGCTCTTAAGGCCGTGGGCTAGGTGTGCGCGGGAGATGAAAGCAAACCCTAACAGGTGTGTGTGCGGGGGGTGGGGGGTGGAGGGTACTGGCTCCCGCAACGCCGCTGGAATCCCAAGGGAGAAGGTGCACTCTTGGGGATGAAAGAAGATTCTAACTCCTTGACCTCCGCCCCTCAGAACGCATCGCCTGCTGCCCTGAGCAATATGAAAGTCCACTAGGAATTGCCTGGCCTCTTGGCTCAGGCCCCTGCGCGGTCTCTAACTAAGGGTCGCGGAGTGGGCGCCCAGGCTCATTAGATAACCACCTCCAACCAAGGCGAATGAATCGGGCGGGAGGTGGGGATAATGACCTAGGAGGCCATACCCCTCCCGCGTCTCCCGTGGCCAAGCCTACCCGTGGCTGAGCAGATCCCCCCGCCCCCCCCGCCTCTGCTCCGGGAGCGGGGCGCCGCTGCGGAGGCCCGCGGGGCCTCGGAAACCTTCCGCGAGGAGGACCCTCGCTAAGACCCTCGTTGGGTTCCGCTGCACGCGCTCCGTCGCCTCCAGGACTTGTCACTGCCCCCACCCCGCAGCCCCCATCCTCGCCCTTTTCCGGAGAGTGCCTGCGGGGAGGACCCCGAGTCCTCGTGCGTTCCAACCCGCTTCTTTGCGCCTTTGAAATGCCCGAAAACGTTTCCATCCTTCGAATTGGCCTTGGGGATGGGTGCGGGGACGACCGGGGTCTTAGTTGCGGTCAGTCTATGAGTTACAGGGTTCTCGACTCTTGCCGTGGGGGTCGGGGTAAGGTTCCAGGTGCGGGGAGAGGGGTTGCGTACTTAACGCCCTGCACACCTTCCCTTGGATCCCTCGGCCTCGCGCTGTCGGGGCTGGTGGCGGGACACGGGTTTGGACCCGCTGGGTAGTTCTGGGCGTGCGGGGTGCTAGGGGCCCGATAGGCCGCGCTCTGTCCCCACGCCCCGCCGGGGTGCTCGAGCTAGGATCGCCTGCCCTGGGAGTCCGAGGACACGGGGCTGGGTACTGGGGTGCGGCCCCGCTGGGGAGAGAGGGGAGGCGGGAGCGCGCGCGCCGCGGGAACCTGAGCCTCGGCTCGGGAGCCGCGCCGCGCATTCCGCGCATTCCCGCCCGGCCTGGGTTCAGCCGCCACGTGGTCGCTCTGCGCGCCGCGCTTACCGTAAAGCTCAGAGGAGACGAGCACTCCCCAGCTTCGGAGCGCGTGCGGACTTCCCAGGGTGCGCCGGACCTGCCCACTCCTGGTGCACAGGTAGAGGTTGCTCTTTTACGTAATAAGTAGAAGTACTGCTGGAGTAATGACACACTCACTTGTAAAGACAGGCAGGAAGGGTGCTCAGGCCCCGCTGGTATCTCAGTAGGGCGACTGTCCATCTCAGGAACGTGACCGAAACGGACTGATGACCATTCTGCCTTCCCAGCAGTGACAGCGAAAAGGAGGAGCTGCAGCCGGCCGATGGCTTTCTTCTCCTTTTTCTGATTATTCCACATCAGTAGGTGGCTCAGTGCAATACCCTGTGAGACTGGGAAACAGAATCCATGACGTCCTTAGCGCATAGGAAACGTCCATAAAGCTGCCTATACTATTTTTTTAAATCCTGAGGTGTCTTTTTCTGAGGATCAGGATAATAATCTACTTTTCAAGGATTCATGCAAAACCAAACCACTTTTCAAGATGCCAGGAAGTTTGCAAGCGTATTTGTAAGGGTGCACAAGAGTATCACACACAGACCTACATCTGCCAGTAGGGCAGTCAAAAGCTTCTGTAACTGCCATGCAACCTTGGACAAATCTCTCTCCCATCTGGAAAAGCGGGTATGACTGTGTGTCTCCTAAGGCTGTGGAGACGAGTAATTACGGTAATGTGTGTGAAGCGTTATTCCTGTATTTGTTCTTGGGCGGAAAGAAGGCCGTGTGATGCATGCTGTATGTGGACTTAATTAAACATTTCAGTTTATATTCAGAAAGAGGATTTAAAAGTGGCTTTATAGTCTATAAATTCACTTTTATTTGGTGACTTCTCCTGAGCTGTCTGTGGACGTGAGGTTTAAATCCTAGAACATGCATTAAAAAAAAAAAAGTTTAACCACGTTCATCTTCCCTTCTTCCTTCTCAACATGCAAAAGGAGTAAAAAGGTTGATTAAAAAAGGAAGAGCATTAATTAAGGGCACAAGTGTCAAGGCAAGGATGAGGGTCAGAAACAAAAGGAAGGATTTCTGGGGCGTCAAGGGAAGGGGACAGCCTGAGGCCCTGCCCAGGTCTCTGGATGGTGGGGGGAGCGGGGGGGGGGGGCCCAGGGCCTGTTGCCCTGTTCACAAAAGGGGGAGGCGATCACAAGTGAAACTGACCAAACGTGCGGGTCAGTGACACTGGCAGAAGCAAAGAGGCAGAAGTGTCAAGAAGCCATGGAGCCTGAAGCCGCTGACCGTGTCAGTCCATGGGCAGGGCACAGTCAGCCCTCAGGGTCCCTGCAAGGAGGGAAGGACAGGGGGAGGCTGGTTTAAACATTTAGCTACAGCTGGAGATTGCTGGGGAGAGAGGGCTTCTGGACCACCAGTCTGGAGGGCATCCCGGTGCCCCCAGGACTCTGGTCATCCATTCTCCTTTGCTCCTTTGGACCAAGTTGTCTAATCACCTTTCTAACCCAAAGAGGAAGCTGGAAGCATCCGCTGGGAGGCTTCCAGGCAAAACGCAACCTTAGTGCCGGCAGCTCAGCCAACAGGCAAAAAAATGTTCCATGAGCCCCTGTGGAGTGAGATGGGTGAGCTCCTCCCTCCAACATAAGCCTCAACCCTTCTTTGGCCTTTGGCGAGTCAGGCGGTGTATGAGTTTCCCAAGGCTGCTGTAACAGAAAACCACAAACTGGGGGGCTTAAGACAACAGAAAAGGATTCTCCCACAGTGCTGGAGGCCAGAGTCCAAGATCAAGATGTTGGCAGGGCTCTGCTCCCTCTGCAGGATCCTGGGGAGAACCCTTCCAGCCTCTTCCAGCTTCTGGGGCTCCCATGTCCCTTGACTTGTGGCCATATCACTCCAGTGTCTGCCCCCGTCTTCACAGGACCGTCTCTTCTCTGTGTCTCTTGTCCTCTTCTGTCTCTTATAAGGATACCCGTCATCCAATTTAGGGTGCACCTGGATAATCCAAGAAGATCCTTAACTTGATTACATCTGCAAAGACCTTATTTCCAAATAAGGTCGAATTCACAGGCTCTGGTGGTCAGGAGGTGACCACGTCTCTTGGGGGCCACCATTCAGCCCACTACAGGTAGGAAGAGGGAGAAAGATGGTACAGGTCTTAAAGCTTAAACTAGGCAAACAAATAAGGTCTTGCTTTGTGTCAGGCCTTGTTAGATATTTAGGGGCAGGGAGACAGGGCCCAAATATGACTGAGTTATGGTCTCTGTCTTCTAGGGCTTTCCACTGGGGACCTGAGAAATAATGCCTGGAAATTTTTTTCTTTTTTAATGCAAGTTCATGGCCAAGTCGGCAGGTGCCTTCTGCAGGCAACCACCATCCCTGTCCAGTTCACTCCTTTCCAGAAGTAGACAGGGAAAAATCACGAGCAGCACGATTGCAATTAGAATTTTAAGGAGGGGTAAAGAGAAGGCTTCACCCGAGAAAGAGAAAGGCAAAAAGGGAAGAGAGAATGTTCTAGATGTTTGAACAGGGTAAGCGAAACCCTGAAAGGAGGAGGTGCAGGGTATGCCCTTGGCTGAAAAGCGAAGAATCTCTGAACGCTTTGAAGCAGATTGGGGGAAAATGGAGATACAGTCATCCTCAGTATCCGTGGGGGACTGGTTCCAGAAGCCCCTCAGATGCCACAGTCCGAAGGTGCTCAAGTCCCTTATTTGTAAAAGTGTAGTGTCTGCTTATAACCTACACACATCCTCCCGTATACTTTATTTTTTAAATTAATTTTTTTTTTTTTTTTTTTTTGCTGTACGCGGGCCTCTCACTGTCGTGGCCTCTCCCGTTGCGGAGCACAGGCTACGGACGCGCAGGCTCAGCGGCCATGGCTCACGGGCCCAGCCGCTCCACGGCATGTGGGATCCTCCCAGACCGGGGCACGAACCCGCGTCCCCTGCATCGGCAGGCGGACTCTCAACCACTGCGCCACCAGGGAAGCCCCCCTCCCGCATACTTTAAATCATCTCTAGATTACGTATAATACCAACAACACTGTCAGTGCTATGTAATAGTTGCCGTCTGGAGGCAAATTCAAGCTTTGCTTTTTGGAACTTTCTGGAATTTTAATTTTGGGGGAATATTTTTTGACCCATGGTTGATTGAATCCACGATGGGGAACCCATGGATACGAGGGCTGGCTGTAAGGATAGTGTTTTTGTTTGTTTGTTTGTTTTTGTTTCGTTTTGTTTTTCGGCTTGCGGGATCTTAGTTCCCTGACCAGGGATTGAACCCGCGTCCTCGGCAGTGAAAGCACGGAGTCCTAACCACTGGACCGCCAGGGAATTAATTCCCTGTAAGGATGGTGTTGACCTCACAGAGTTTTCACGGAGACTAAACGAGTTAGTGTGGGTAAATCCAGGCACCCAGGGAGTGAGGCCATTATTAGCCAAGACTCACAATAAGTCTGGAAACTGTAGGCATGAAAAGGAGCCCCTTCATTAAGTCACAACCAACTCGTCTCCCCATGTTTTTCAATCAAAAGCTTCTGTAACTGCCAATAAGTTCAATCAACGTGAGATTAGCAAAGTTGTTATGCCGAGTTGATACCCTTCCAGACATAGAGAAAAATATCTGAGAGTTTCTTTTTATTGCTTTGTCCTGGGTGAACGTATGGTTTCCTCTGTGCGTTTAGAGGTATTGAAAACAATAGGTCTCGCGATCCTTTGTCGCTTCCCAGACTGGGATTACAACAGCAGGAAGGGAGCCACTGAGGGTCACAGAGGGCAGAGAGCAGGGTCGGGGCGGGGGCGGGGGCCACGAGGGTGAGGTCAGAGCAGCTCTCTGGGAAGAGGAATCTGGCCTCACCCACCCCTTCCTTCTGCCTTTCCCTTACCGGCTGATGAGACCAAGCTCAGAATCCACCCACCAGCACATTCCCACGTAAGTGTCAAGGTCATAGAAAGAGGCTGTTTGGAAAGAGGAGATGAAAGATAGGGATGGTGGCAAGGAAGGTGTGATTGCGATGCAGGGGAGTTGGGGAGGAGTGGGGAGTCAAGCAATCTGGAAGGTGGGAGCAGAAAGGAAAGTTAGGAATGCACCCCGCAGGCCTCTTCCTGTACAGCCGCACAGCATCTTTACAGAGAGCAACTAAGTCATTTTCACAGCAACCTCTGAGGACCGTCACTTCATCCCCATTTTACAGACGAGGAAATCGAGGCCCACAGCGTCATGAGCTCTGGCAGAACTGGGATGCTTCCGGCTCTGACTCTAAAACCCAAGGGAAAAGGCGAATTATGAAGCCCCCAGAAATCGCAGCGTTCACCTATTTTTAAAACAGCTTTATTGAGATATAATTTACACATCATGAAGTTCACCCACTTAAAGTGTGTAAGTCAGTGATTTTCAGTATATTTGCAGAGCTGTGCAACCATCACCACTGTTTAATTTTAGAACATTTTCATCACCCCCAAAGAAACCCCAAACCCATTAACAGACACTCCCTTTTCTTCTCCCCCTCACGCCCTTCCCCAGCCCCAGGAACCCGGTAATCTGTTCTCTGTGTCTATGGATTTGCCACTTTGGATGTTTCCTGTAGATGGAATCCTCCGATATGGGTTCTTTTGTGTCTTCTTTCATTTAGCACGATTTTTCCAAGGTTCATCTGTGCTTTGTAGCACACACCAGCACTTCATTCCTTTTTGCGGCTGAGTGGTAATTCACTGCATGGATGTGCCACATTTGATGTATTCATCGGGGTTGCTTCCATGTTTGGACTCTGAGAATAATGCTGTTCTGAACATTTCTGTTTCCGTTTCTCTGTGTGGCAGGGATCATCTTTACTATGCAATCAGGTGGAGGGTCAGTCTTGGGGGTTTTTGCTCTCCGGGACCCAGGAAGAGACCTGGATGTGTCTGAGGGTTTCTCAGTGGTTTCAAACCCCCTGCCTTACCCTTCTTTCTCTTGCCCTCTCTCTTTCACCTTTTCTCCTACAGTGTCCACAGGGAGGTCCTAAAGCATGGAACCATAAGCAAGTATGCACCAGAAATGCTTTTCTTGCCTGACATTAAGAAACTCAATAGGATGGATATGAGTCCTAATTAGGCATGCACAGTAAAGATCAGGGTGAGGGTGGGGCAGTCCTCGAGACCCCAGGAAAGGCACCCAGGGTGTGTCAGCTCTGACTTTTACCCAATAAACCCGTACCTTTAACATCCCAGGAGTAACCCGAGGGGTTCAACCTGTCAAAAGAGAGAATAATCCTAAACAAGCTTCCAGACTTGAGAGGGAGGAAGGGGAGAAGTCTGGAAGCATGTCCAAGATTCTTCTCTCTTTTGACTGGTAGGTCTGGGCCTGCAGAGCCCCCAGGGCAGCTGACTCACCTTGGAAGAGAAGGCTTATCACCGCACCCCGTGTGGTGAGGGAGTTGGAGTGTGCCCACGCAGTGGCCCTTTGCTTTGTCTCCTCCGCCACAGAGGCAATAATGAGCTGAATTGGGGACTGGTGATGGTCAGAATCAGAAGAGGTAGAAAATCCCTTCTGTGGGGCTGGCAGTGCATCGAGGCTCAGGGGTAGCAATGGCTGAGGTCACAGGGTCTGGTGACAGAGTCTGGGCTATGGCAGTCGTTCTGCAGGTCTGGTGTTGGGGACGGTATGGGCCCCTCCTGAGACAGGATCGGAGCATGGTCTGGTTGGGATTCACGCTGCCTTACCTCCCTTGTTCCCGCCTGTTTTCTCCATCTGGTTTTCCTTTTCTGCTTAAATCCATCAGCATTTCGGTTTCGGTTGCGTTAGACCAAAAACTAGCATGAGGAGGGCACCTTGACTGAGGACATTTGCAGCGTTTGCACGAAGACCTATGACGTCCCTGCCAAATACGAAACTTACAAGAGTCACCCTAGGAACAAGCTCATGTCCAGTAAAAAGGGACGGTAGATCATTAAGGACTGATTAATGGATTATTAACATGCCAATAATGAGGGGCGGTATATTCAGAGAATGAAACAAAGCAAGATACAAACGTACGGTACTGCGTTAGCTCAACTGTAGGACTTACGTAGCTGATTTGAAGGACATACGACAAGACGGAAGGAGCTGAGCCTTGGGCAGGTGACAGGGAGGATTTTTTCCCCCTTCCTTCTGTATTCTATCACGTGCTTTCCATATACTGTATCCTCTTATGAACAAATATTATCTTAAAACCAGAAAAAAAAATCCAGCCAGAGACAACTCCAAAAGATACAAGGGCATTTTCCAGGCCCCCAGGTCCCCTGCTGTCCTTGGGACACCTGAGCCAGACCCCCTGTGGTTCATCAGGCAGTAGCCACATGGGGTCCTCCCCATCATGGAGGAGCATCCCTGGTGCAAGTTCAGGAGGACCCTCAATTCTCACATGACTCCAGCAGACAAAGCGGTGGGAGGCTGGTGTTTCGAGGCAGAGTTTAATGGGTCCCAGGGTAAACAACGCTCGTAAACACATAGCCAGTGTGATCATCACTGGGTAGTGACCATTACCGTGCAGACGAGGCCCAGACTTTGCCTCCTAAGATGCAGGGCATCGGCTGAAAGCAGGAGGAAATGTAAAGAGGAACCGACAGATAGAGCCTAACGTGCAAAACGATCAGCAAGGCTGGGGCTGAGAGTAGGAATAAGAAGCAGTCGGGGCAGCTGTCTTCTCCTTGATGTGGACTTGGACCACGTTATCTCTGAGAATTCTGTGGTCCTTGGGAGGCACATATGTGTGTGCTGATCCAGCAGTTGCCTGCTGTCTACTAGGACGAATAAAGGCACCTTGAAGGGGGCTAGACCTAGAGTGTCCCACCCCTGGATTGTATACAAATAGACATTGTATAGACAGAATCACTCAAGGAGAGACTGCTGGGGGAGGAGGCGGTGGGGCACGTATCACTGTGTCCTCTGAGATCCATTCCCTACAGAAATGGAATTTTTAACTAGGCACCTACTATTCACCTAAAGACTACATTTCCCAGCCTCCCTTGCTGCTGTATGGCCATGTGACTAGTCCTAGCCAATAGGCTGTGAGTAAGAGTGATGAGTGAAACTTCCAGGTTGGGACATTAAAAGGTAAAGGCATATAGCAAGGTTGCAGGATACAAGGTTAATATACAAGAGTCAGTCGTGCCTACCCATGTACCAGCAATGAACAGAATTTGAAATTAGAAAAACAATATTGTTTACGTTAGCACTCCCCCTCCCCCCCAAATAAAATACTTAGGTATAAAGCTAACAAAATTTGTGCAAGGTCTATCTGAGGAGAACTACAGAACTCTGATGAACAAAATCAAAGAGCAAAATAAATAAATTCCATGTTCACAGATAGGAAGACTCAATCTTGTCAAGATGTCAGTTCTTCCCAACTTGGTCTATAGAGTGCTATCTGATCAAAATCACAGCAAGTTGTTTTGTAGATTTTGACAAACTGATTCTAAATTTTATATGGAGAGGCAAAAACCAACACAATATTAAAGATGCCCTAGAAAACCATAATTCAAAAAGAGTCCTGTACCAAAATGTTCACTGCAGCTCTATTTACAATAGCCCAGAGATGGAAACAACCTAAGTGTCCATCATCGGATGAATGGATAAAGAAGATGTGGCACATATATACAATGGAATATTACTCAGCCATAAAAAGAAATGAAATTGAGCTATTTGTAATGAGCTGGATAGACCTAGAGTCTGTCATACAGAGTGAAGGAAGTCAGAAAGAGAAAGACAAATACCGTATGCTAACACATATATATGGAATTTAAGAAAAAAAATGTCATGAAGAACCTAGGGGTAAGACAGGAATAAAGACGCAGACCTACTAGAGAATGGACTTGAGGATATGGGGAGGGGGAAGGGTAAGCTGGGACAAAGTGAGAGAGTGGCATGGACATATATACACTACCAAATGTAAAATAGATAGCTAGTGGGAAGCAGCCGCATAGCACAGGGAGATCAGCTCGGTGCTCTGTGACCGCCTGGAGTGGTGGGATAGGGAGGGTGGGAGGGAGGGAGACGCAAGAGGGAAGAGATATGGGAACATATGTATAGGTATAACTGATTCACTTTGTTATACAGCAGAAACTAACACACCATTGTAAAGCAATTATACTCCAATAAAGATGTAAAAAAAATAAAAAAATAAAAATAAAAAATAAATAAAGGAGAACAAAGTTTGAGGACTGACAGTACCTGACTTCAAGGCTTACTGTAAAGCTGCATCGTTGAGTGGAAGCACCATTGTGAATAAGATGCTCGTCGACCCTGTAATCGTCACCTGGCTTGAAGTTAGGACTCACACTGCTCTGGATGTAACTGCTCCCCTTTCCCACTCACCTTGTGGGCTGCACCTGAGGACTCTATCTCATGATGCCCCTCCAAGCTCAGGTACCCTCAGTGGCTCCCCAAGGCCCCCTGAAGACATTCTCAAGTCACTAGCCTGGTATCCCAAGACCCTCTTTGCCCAAGTCAACTTCTCCCTTACCTCTCATTCCTCCTATAAAACCTTCACATGTGCACCACCCCCCTATTTCTGCCCTTGGCATTCAGCCTCCTTTGCAGTGGTGTCCCCCCTGCCCCAAGTGCGTTACAGCTTGGCCTTCACGCAAGACCTAAATGCTGTGCAACCCCTTCACGAAGCCTGCTGTGTGGTCAACCGCATGGCTACCTCCGACCGTGGGCACTTCTCACGCAGAGCGGGCCGCCCACATTGCTGGGCTAAAGTGTTATTTCCTTTAGAGTCTATAACCATCCGTCGCGTCCCACCACCATCCCGGACTTCCCAGGAGCTCAGGGGAAAAAGGGACCCCAGGCTGGCCTCCCAGGGAAGCCGTCTCTTTGAAAGTCTTTAGAGTTTGGAAATCTCACTTTGAGTTTTGATGCAGGGGTGGGATGCAGGAAGGGAGGGGGTCTGCCCGCAAAGGTAACTCTTTGGATGTCACGCAAACACCCAGAGCTCATAGATTCAAGCGCCCGCAGACCGAGGCAACGAGGGACTCGTGAACGCAGAGCTCGCAGGGGACCTCTTGGGATGGAGCCTAGGCTGGCGGCCCTCCAGGGTTCTCAGCTTGGCATTTTGCTGTTGCTCTTCTTGTTCTGTTTGCCGTCGGACGCTGGCTTGCCACGCAGAAAACCTCCTCAAAAGAACACGAACGGGAAAATTAGAGGGAGACTGCCGAGGAGCCTTGCAAAGGCTCCTTGTTGCAGAGTGCCTGGCCCATCCCCTGGGTCCTGATTAAGGGGAATTGGTGCTTGTGAGGGCCTTGAGCAAGAGGCCTCTGATTGGAGACAATTTTGTGGCTTTGGCCTGTAATTTGGATTCGGGGGGTCAGACACAGTTAATGTGATAAACTTGCAAACCTCTGCTGGTGACCAGACGTGGAGTACGGCCCCCACGGGCAGCCATCAAGGCTGGTGGCACACGTACTCGGCTCCTGTGGCTGGGACAGGCCGGGAAAGCTGAGCCTCCACAGGCCGTGGAAACTGGTCCTTTCGTGGCTGCCTTTGGAAATCTGGAAATAAAAATCATTGGTCTTGTTTGCCATGTTGCTCTAAACGCACGCTGATGGCAGGCTTGATTTTTGCTGGACGTGGGTCTTTGAGGTTCTCCATGTCCTAGACCGTGAACTTTTGAAGGCAGGAGGGGAAGCATAAAACGTACCCTGTCCTGCAGTCATGCATGCTGAGGGGCTTTGCACTGATGTGTTGGACCAAGGAGCGCGGAATGAATGGGATAAAGGCGAAAAGATGTGTCTTTGGCTTGAAAAGTGATGGCCCTCGGGTCATTTCAGGTTGGGGTTTGCCCCAAGAGGTCTTCCTGATGGCCAAGGTCATTTGAATGTCGCCAGAACACATGGGTCCTTTTTGGCTAATGACCACTTGGGTACCTTTCTCTTGCTTCCTGAATCCCCAAGATCGGGCTATTGAGAAGACAGATACATTTTAGTGTGTGTTTGTGTGTGTTAAATGTTGTGGGAAAATTGGGAGGCATGGGATGGAAGTGGTCGGATGGGGTGAGGGATGGATGGACGGGGTGGGGAGATGGAGTGGGGGTTGGGGGTGGAGTGGAGGAATCACCGTCCACAGCCATGGGTCTCCACCCTCTCGGTCCCTGCAGGGCCCCTGGGCTGCGTTCACCACCATTGCCTTGTGAACATATGTGATACGTGGGTGAGTCTTCCACGGTCTCGTTTCACACTTACATTTCTTTGGTTCAACCCCCCACCCCTGCCAGTGACCAAAGTAGGGTGAATTCCCTCTTTCCCTCCATGTGGATGTTTTCAAACAGGAATGCTTCCTAGGAAACTGAAGACAAACAAATCAGCTGGATGTGAGAGCGAATAAGACGTGAATGAGCTTATACAGCGCTAATTTCCGAGCCTAACTCAAACAAAGATCTAATCAGGGGTCAGTTGGCTGAGCTGACACCATCGATGGGGAAGCAGGCTTCTGTTTCTTCCCCTTTCTGAAGGTTAACCAAGATACATACACATCTAGCGCAAAGTATACCTTCCGGTTTGCCTGAGGCAGGACATGTGATTTTTGATAACATCTCTGGGCAAGATGATAACGAGTCCGGTTGGTTTTCCCAATGAAACAGGGACCCCTGAGCAATGGCAACTGAGGAAATGGGGCTTTAGTGACAAGCCACAGGGCTCTAGTCCTGTTCAACTCTTTCCCAATGAGTTCAATTAGAAGTTGAAAAAGTCTGCTTGTCTGCATGGCAGACAATAGGCAACTTCCACTCAAATGATTTCTTACTAAATACAGCTGAATTGGACATTTCCTAAGCTGGAGTAAATTCAGGTTCTTTCAAAGTTTTTGCTTTTATAAATAAAATCTTTATACAAAATATGTCTGTTATTTTCAGTCTGATTTCCAGTACCCTAGTGCTCTGTGGGATGTTAGTAAAGTTACCACAAGAAAGATTCTGGGGACCTATTAATTGGGTAAATGCTACATACTCTTGGAGATTTGTGGTTCACACTTGTGTGTAAAGGCACTGAAAAGTCCTGCAGTGTAGAAACATGCTCGTTTGGCAGGGTTCCAGAAATTTTCTTTAGAAACACTGACTCAGAACATGTTTTCCAACGTGATATAAAAGGATATAAATAGTTGGTCTCTTTTACTCAATAAGACAAATAGCGCTGTCAGAATACTCGCCAGACACAACCAGATTATGGCAGGCAGGAGAAAGATACTCTTTTCCTTCAACTCCTCCGACACAGAGTCTTATCATGTTGGTTCTTTCGGCTGGATTCACAGGGGTATAATAATACTTTCGTATTGTTTAGAGTTTTATTTCTTTAATTGCTAGTGAAGAAGCTTTGCATTTTCCCATGTGACAATGTGTTACCTAAATTTTCTGGCATATAAATTTAATTTCTTTTTTTTCTCTGATCACTTATTAAGTTGAAACTGAATATCCATCTTGTATATTTTATACCGATACCTTATATACATGGAAACTTAACTTTTTATCTGTTTATTACACATTTTCCCAATGCTGCTGCTCTTTTAAAAATTTTATCGTGCATATGATTATGAGAGGTTGAAATTGCTTGTTTGTTTTAACATATTCAAACCCTCCATCTTTTCTTCAATGAGATGTTTCCATTTCTTTAGTCAGAATTTGTTTCCTTTACATGGATGGGAAAAAATGCTATTCTATTTTCTTCTAGCTTGTTAAAACAAACCTGAGAAAAATTCAAATGTGTGTTTTCTCATCATACAAGCAATATATGTTATGGAAAATAAAAATAAACAAACATAATAAAAATATGAGGACCTGCAATCTCACCACCCAGATAGCACTGATAATATTTTTTTGTAGATCTTTTCGGACTTTTCTGTGTTTATATACAAGTTCAAAATTTTTTAACTTTAATTTTTTCGAGTGTACATACCCTTGCCCATGCATGTACGTGTATGCACACACGCGCACAGGCACACACACTCTTCCACTGGAATTTTGGAATTTCACAATTTATCGCACGGCTAAGAGTACCAGTAAAAAACCTTTGACCTTTATCAAATTTGATGGTGTGCAGGAAACCGGCTCTGCAGGAAGGAGAGCCCTGATTCGTGGCTCTTGTTGATTCCTGTGGTGTAAATACTCTCAGTGTGGCTGACTTGGCTGATTTCAAGCTCTCCGAGATTTGTCAAATGGCTTGTGAATTTCCTGAATATTTAACATTTGGCTCCAGCCCACTAGTCCGTCATCTTTTGTTCTGTTTCTTCTTCCTCAAGAGCAGAATAAAGTTCCACTTTTTTGCCTTCCTTTTTTTTTTCTCCTATTAGGGTCTTATCATGTGTTTTATAGTCCCAGGTAAATGGATACTCAATTATTTGATTTTTAAAATTGCTTTTGAAGTCTCTTTCATCTTACATGCATTTTCTGGTTGCCTGATACTCACATAAGACACAGTTGGTGAACATTGTTTTCTTATGTAACATAACTTCCAGAGTTAATTTACTAGCACTTCTGGTTGCTTTCCGAGGTTTATACTTATGACCACAACACAGCTGATGCTTGTATGTCTTCTCTTCCTGCATGTGTATGTTATTTCTTTTCCTTATCAAATCGCTTTCGCCAATATTTCTGGTTTTATTTTAAAATAGGATTGATGGCTGGATGGGACGCATCACAGAACGATTATGATTTTTTTTTTTTTTTAATTTTTATTTTACTTATTTATTTTTTTGGCTGCGCTGGGCCTTCACTGCAGCGCACGGACTCTTCGTTGTGGGGTCAGTAGTTGCAGCCTGTGGGCTTAGTTGTCCTGAGGCATGTGGGATCTTAGTTTCCCTACCAGTGATCGAACCCATGTCCCCTGCATTGGAAGGCAGGTTCCCAACCACTGGACCACCAGGGAAGTCCCCGATTATGATTTTTAATGCTCATGACTTATTACTTAAGTAATATTGGTTTTTGGATCCACAATTTTCATCATGAGTAGAATACAAAATTTGTTTAGTTATACGAATGTTTAGATAGTGAGTTTTTTCAAAGGGCTCCTTGACGTCTATTGAGATAATTAAATCACATTTTACTGTTTCTTGTGCTAATATGATAAATCATTTTCCTACTTTATCGCCACCAACTTATTCATGGGATAAACCCTACTAGGTTGCTGTAGACACTTTCTTCTTTTAAGTGCTGAGAGTCTCTGCTTGTATTTGGGCCTTTAAAAATGCGCTTCTTATTTAGGAATAATTTAGATGGCAAGGGAGTTCCCATGTATCCCTCATGAAATGTCCCTGTTATTAACATCTTACATAACTACGGCTGGTGCATCAAAGCCAAGAAACCGGCATCGGGACACTGAGGTTAACTAAACTCCAGGCTTCACTGGATTTTGCTAGGTCTCCTTAGTGTTTGGATTTCTGGGTCTATGTTTATGATTGAGTCTAGCCTATACATTTTCACTGTTCTTTTCCGTTTGATTCAAAACTCTATTTGTGTCATACTTGTATGGTGTACCCCATATATATTTATTTTTTATTGAAGCATAGTTGATTTACAATGTTGTATTAGTTTCTGGGGTACAGCAAAGTGATTCAGTTTTATATATATATATAGTTTTTCATATTCTTTTCCATTATGGTTTATTTCAAGATATTGAATATAGCTCCCAGTGCTATGCAGTAGGACCTGTTTACCTGTTTTGTACACAGTAATTTGTATCTGTTAATCCTAAACTCCTAATTTATTCCCCACCCCATATATATATTTATAATAGTCTATTGAATGGAAGGACTATTTATTCCTTGAAGGATATGAATTTTCCATGATTCAGGCTGGTGGACAAATGTATACAGGAGGTTAGTGTATTGTGATAATAATCTGTGTCCCTGCTGTTCTAGAAGAATCCAAAGGAACGAAACCTTTCCTTCCCTTCCTTACCTCTCCTTCCAGAGGGCAGGCAAGTCCTTGAGACAGGGAGATGGGGGCCTCTCCACCCACAGGGGAGGGTTGATTTGCTCTGATTTTAGAGCAGTGTTGAATTGGCTCAAGGGCAGGGGGAGGCCAGGGTTTGCATCAGGAGCTGGAAACAGCAGCTAGAACTGCAGGCAGCTGGACCTGGTAGGCACGATGGGGCTGTATTTAAAGGGGGGTGGTGCTTTCCAAGAGTGGGGAAGACCCTTGCCCTGTTCCCCACGGCATTCAGAAAAGTGGCAGCTCACCACCTGGCAGGGTGGCACCTGGGCGCCAGGGTGGGGGACGGAGGAGGGGGAGTTTGGGGGTATACTCGGGGCAAAGGATCCCAGTGCCCACACCTGGCTCGGCAGGGCGCAGCTCCATCTTCAAAGGGCCAATGAGGGCAGCTTGTCGGCGAACCAGATGGCCCAAGGGCCAGTGGCCTCTCTCCCATCGCAGAACTGTGTAAACTTCCCAGACTCTCTTGTGTGACCCGGATAAAGCTAAGTTACATCTCCCTAGGGCTGCAACATATGAATTCCAGGGGGACGTAAACGTTCAGTCCATAGCCCGCCTCTTAGTCTCAAGTGGCTTACTGCTACAGAAGGGTCTTTCCTCACTCCATCTTCTCATTTTTGCCTTAAGCGTGGGGGAGATGTGGAGACCGGCCTCTGGGTACTCACAGCGCTCATAGCGTTAGGCCTCCCGTCAGAGGCCTTCTGGGGCCCGCGGGAACGGGGTGATTGTTAAATGGCTTCTTCAGACTCACATTAAGGAATCTTGGAGTTGAACTGCCGCAGCTGCCCTTTGGGAAACTGGCCTGCCCATCTGTAAATTCGGAGATGGAGCCTCCCCAGGCACAGGGAAAAATCGCGGTTCAAGAATTGAAAATAATGTGGTAAACAGGAATTTAGAGGGCTTTTCACTGAGCACGGCTTAAAGCAAGAAAGAAAAAAAAACAACTTGTAAAAATCTGTTTTAAAAACCTCACTGGAAGTTGTCACTTTAAAATATTACCATTGTACCTAACTTAATTCAGTAAAAATTGTTTTTTCTTTTGTTTTGCGCTACGCGGGCCTCTCACCGTCGCGGCCTCTCCCGCCGCGGAGCACAGGCTCCGGACGCGCAGGCGCAGCGGCCACGGCTCACGGGCCCAGCCGCTCCGCGGCACGTGGGATCTTCCCAGACCGGGGCACGAACCCGTGTCCTCTGCATCGGCAGGCGGACTCTCAACCACCGCGCCACCAGAGAAGCCCCTCAGTAAAATTTTTATTAACGATTTTTTTCCCCCTCTCTTGCTTTTGCACTCAATAAAAACATCTCAACAACTTTTTCAAATGTTCCCAAATCAAGCCTTTTATCTCCACGGGGTCAATTCCACCTGCCAATTTGCAAACGGGCTTGTTTGGGTCAACAGACCACAGCATCCTCTCCTCGGCGAAGTTTCCATTTGCAGGCAGGCCAGGCCTGCTGCTGGCCCTCACCCTGCCCTCTGGAAAATGTGCAGTCAAAAATTCAAAGATTTTTTTTTTTTTTTTAATTGGCTGAGGTTGTGTGTGGTGGGGAAGCAGAGCACAGATACAGGATGCTTTTTTGTTGGATCTTACGGCTTTTACAGCTTTGCAGGTTTCAAGGTAAGGAGGGCTTACCCAAGAATGGCAGGTCCACCCTCAGGGATCCCCTACTCCCTGGCCTGACACCTCAGAAGGGTGGGTGCGTGTTTGCTGCCCTCTCTCGCCTTGTTCAGGGAGCCCCTCTGATGCCCCGGCTCCTTTCCAGTCTCTTCTGTGCCTTCTGCCATGGTCCCCCAGCAACCTGGGTCAGTCACTCACCTGAGAACTGCTAAGCATCTTCCTACATCTTCCTGTATCCTGCCCTGTGTTGGGCAGGGAACCACCTCCTTTTCCCCGCCTGGAGCCTCCAACCAGGTGGGCACTTGACTCCTATACAAACCCATCACAAAACAATGGGCAACAATCAAGAGTCAGTGGGGACACACAGAGAGAGAGCAGTCAGGTTTCGGGGTACGCGGATGGCCCTGCGAGTGAGAGCTGTTGGAACTTACAGGAGGGTGGAGTTCCCGGGGGAAAGGTGGGGAGGGTAGGGGTGCCGGAAGCAAGAAGGGTGACCTCAGGCGTGGGTGGGGCCAGAGTAGAGAAGGCAAGGAGTCAGGCCAGGGAGTTTGGGATTTATTTCAGGGATGCTGAGGGGATGCCCAAGGTCCTCGTGTAGAGCAAAGTTCTTAGGTGGTGGACAGGATTGAAGGCAGGAA
Source organism: Phocoena sinus (assembly GCF_008692025.1). Taxonomy (NCBI): domain Eukaryota; kingdom Metazoa; phylum Chordata; class Mammalia; order Artiodactyla; family Phocoenidae; genus Phocoena; species Phocoena sinus. The sequence goes on along the minus strand of NC_045770.1, from coordinate 106,507,421 downwards.
GTCCTGTTGGTGGGGGTGGGATTCTGACTCTGCGATACAAGGCCAGCCTGGGTGGGCTGCCTCTTCTCTAGTTCTCTAGTCCAGCTGGGAGGATCGAACCCCTTAAACAGTAAACCAAGAACCTCCTTTTCTTGCCATACAGCATGCGGGATCTTAGTTCCCCAACCAGGGACTGAACTTGTGCCCCCTGCAGTGGAAATGCGGAGTCCTAACCACTGGACCGCCAGGGGAGTCTCCCCCCGACCCCCCCCCCCAGAACTTTCTTGAGGAGGTCAGCGTCTCATTCATTCATTTATTTTGTGTCCTTGCCTAGGAGCTAATGTCCTCTATGTGTCAAGCTGGCCTCTGCTAGTTGCTGTCAAGTAAAGGGACCCCACATTCCTCACGCGGCACCATTCTCACGATGGTAAACAAAATCAAAGCTCAGTCCTGTGGACGCACCTTCTGTGCCAGTGTGTCTTTCCTGCTGGTACAGAAGCTTAACCTGGGCACCAGGGCGTGTGAAACGATGATCATTTTGGCAACACGACGGGCTAATACGATGACAGCAAGACATCTGTTTCCCATCCCGTGAAGAGCAACTCAGTCCCTGTGGGTCAGAGGTCCCTAACCCGGAGTCCGTGAGCTTGGATGGAAAAAGTTACATGTCAATTTTTTTTTGTCTGCGCCACGTGGATTGTGGGATCTTAGTTCCCTGATCAGGGATTAAACCCATGCTCCCTGCAGTGGAAGCGCAGAGTCCTAACCACTGGACCGCCGGGGAAGTCCCAGTTACACATTTATTTTCACCAATCTCCAGCTGCAGTTGGACATTCCGAAAACAGTGGTAGCCACAGAGCGAGTGGTTTGCCACCAGCGGAACATGGATGTTTCAAATCACATCACGGTTTTTGCGTGTATCTAGAAATGTTCGCCTTAATCCACCCTTCAAAATCACGGAAATTTCTAGACTTACTGCTGGGTTTATTTTATGTGTCAGTAAAGCAGGGCAGTTTCTATATCACAGATTAATTTGTTAAAAGTATTTGATGCACTGATTTTGGCGCAGTTTCCTTTGTCATCCTATCATTTTATCTTTTGCATTTATAAGTATTACTCTGAGAAGGGGTCCACTGAATTTAATAGTCTGCTAACAAGTCTCCCAGCCCGCAGCGTCACCGGCCTTAGCCCACGTCCCCTGGGGGGTGGGGGGAGCAGCAAGTCTCAGAGACACGGAGCTCAGAAGGGACAGGGTTCCAGTTCAAAGCCAGTCCTTCGGACCCCAGACACCTTGCCTCATTTCTGCTCCACCCTGGCCCCGAGGGAACGCTGACCACCAAGGACATGGCTGAAGGCAGAGAGAAGCCCTGTTTGGTCAGAGGACTCCTTGGCTGAATGGTTCAAGGATGGAAAGGAGCCCTCAGCCAGGCCACTCCCTACAGGGAGCCCCTGCCCTTGTGATCTTTTCACCCCCGAGGAATGAGAAATGCAAACCTGGGCCCTGAAATCAGAGCGTTCCAGATGATTCCCTGTGGATGTGGTTCGTGGAGGACGTGGTCTCGGGAATGAATACAAAACTTAAAAAGCTCCCAGAAAAGTCGTGGGTGGTCCACGCATCCAAGAAGGTGCCCCAGGCCGTCTGTTCATGATGAGCTGGACAGGCTCCCCCCCCGGCTTCTCGCTCTGCTCCTTGTCCGCTGCGCCACCCCGCCCTCCCTGCCCAGGTCCATGCTCCCATGGTGAAGTGACACCAAGGGCCCTGAGCTCTGAAACAGAGACTTTCTGTTTCTCACTTCTTTTCTGCTTCCTTTGAAGCCGGGTGGCCTCCCTGAGGGAACCCTGGAGGAGGTAGCCCTGCTCGGGGTCTCGGTGCCCAGCCCTCTGCTGGCAGGGAGCATGAACACGTCGGTGACGCATTCAGACAATGACCGCCATGGTCAGGGCGTGCAGAGCCCTGAAGCGCCCCTCGCTGCTCTCCTTTGCTTCCTGACTTTGGAGAATCTGGGGTGGTTGAGAGTCACCGCTCTGCTGACGCTCAAAGGGGAAAGGTGCCTGGCGCTCCAGGCTGCACCATCGCCACCTCCTTTCTTTGGGGATGCCACTTGGTCCCCCGCCCACCCTGGAGCCAGTCACGCTGGGATTTCTATATGAGTCTGAAGTGCCACGTGTCTCCCAGCATGCACAGATGTTCCACCATGAACCGGATCCAGGGAATAAGCTCTGTGCACCCCGGACCTCCTGTTGTCCCGCAACCCTACTGATTTCTCTCAGTAAACCAGTGGTCCCCCCGATCCCTACAGCCATTCAGACACCCCGAGGCACCCCCAGACTCCCTGAGGTCCCCCAAGACCATGAAGGCCCCCCAGACCACTGAGGCCCCAGCTCCCCTGAGGGCCGCCAGATTCCCGAGGTCCTCCCAGACCCCCTGAAACCCCCCAAGCCCCCCAAGGCTCCTCCAGACTCCCCGAGGACCTAGATCCCACTCCTGGACAGGCTGTAGGGAGTGGCCTGGCTGAGGGCTCCTTTCCATCCTTGAACCATTCAGCCAAGGAGTCCTCTGACCAAGCAGGGCTTCTCTCTGCCTTCAGCCATGTCCTTGGTGGTCAGTGTTCCCTCGGGGCCAGGGTGCAGCAGAAATGAGGCAAGGTGTCTGGGGTCCGAAGGACTGGCTTTGAACTGGAACCCTGTCCCTTCTGAGCTCCGTGTCTCTGAGACTCGCTGCCCCACCCCCACCCCCCAGGGGACGTGGGCTAAGGCCGGTGACCCTGCGGGCTGGGAGACTAGACTCAGGAAGGCTGAGTTGGTCTTTTCCCTTCCCCTCACCGTGAGGGCTCCAGCCAAGCTGGTGGCCTGTAAACACCAGGAGCCAGCCTCCAGGAAAGGACCAAGGACACTGGCCTCCTCGGATGGTACGACGAAGCCAAGAGGAGTCACCTTGCCCCCCGGGGCAGGGATACGCGGCTGGCCCCTCTCTCCCTCCACTCCCTTCTGGGACAGTGGGCAGAGAATTCACAACTTCCTTCCTGCCCCAGATGTCCAAATATTTTTCTTATCAAGATGTTCATTTTCAGCAAATTGTACAAAGAGGAAAATCCTACAGAACGAAGAAGGGGGAGGGGGAGGGGGAGAAGGAGGAGAAGAAGAAAAGAGGAAGAAGAAGGAGAAGAGAAAGCTGTTTACACTCTAGGAAACAACCACAGGGAGAGAGCAAACTTCCTAGACGGGGAGACCAGAGTGCCGGCCTCACGATCCTGTGATGAATCCACTGACTTGTTGGGCATCTTCCTTAAACGACCGTGAACCTCACTTATCCTACTCGAAGTATCCTTCAGGTAATTGGGGGCCCGTTTGGGCTGGTGGCCCCGAATTCTCAGAACGAAATTTGGGGGCGTGGTCTAGTAGACAGAACAAGAGGTTTGGAACAAGGCAGACTCCGGTGTGAATTTCAGAACTCCCGATGGATTTCGGTATGTCTTTAGATCTCAGGGTTTCCCTTTATCACAGGGGCAGCCTATTGTCTGACACTGTTAATTCCCAAGTTCACAGTGCTGTGGAGGCCGGGCTGGGAATGGGATCGTGTCGTGAAATCAAATGTCATGCTGACACGCGGGCTCCGACTGCCTGATCTTCCCCTCGATGTCAGGGAACTGAGGTAAAGATGAGAGTGATTCTGAACCCAGGCTCTTTCACCTTATTATCTGCCTAAACTTTAGTCCCCGAGTTTAAAATCCAGGTAATTGCCTTAGTTTATTGCTTCACAGTTAAGATGCGACCGCCGTCACGGCTTATCCATTTAGCCAGCAGATGCCTGTTGGTTTGAAAGGGCTTGGATGGGCTTTCGCCCTCCCCGGCTGTGCTCCCTGTCCATCACCCTTGCTCGCTGTTTCTCACTTCCCAGTAAAGTACGTGCAGGGAGGAGAAGAAAAAGGAGAAGGAAAAGAAGAAGAAAAGAGGAAGAAGAAGGAGAAACGAAACCCTTGTTTCAGGTTTTGCCAAGTGCATCTGAAAAAGGCGGTTGGTACAGAGTACCCTCTGAAAGCAGAGCCCCAGGATGGGATTTTGGTGTTAGATTACTCACCAGTCAGACAGCAATGAGGACCCCATTCCTGGAGGTAAACCAGGTGGTGACCATCCAGGAACACAATTACCAAGGCTCTCACCTGTGGTTACTTGGGCTCAGGTGCGCCAAGGAAGGGAGGCATTGGGCTGTGCAGATGGTGACCCTTGAGCAGCACAGAAATTGGCTGCCTTTTGTTAAGTGGCCCTGGGAGCCTTGAAAGAGAAAGAGAGCCTCGGACAGCATGTAGAGATGTCCACCTCCTGCAGGGCAGACTGTCTTGAAAATCAGACCCGGGATCTGATGGTACGAGTGACAGAGTTGCCGAGGAGATGGACAGATAGGCCTGCTCCAAGCCCCGGTCCTGAGGGGAAAAGTGTGAGACGCTGAGATGCAGGGTGGGGACACTTAGGTTGAGAAGAAAGACTGCACCTCCGGATTCCCCCGAACCCTCCACATCAGCAGAAGTAATCTCCTTACCCTTGACATAGGGGAGACCCCCCCCGCCCCCATTTGCCTAGAGATTCCCCAAAGGCTCACTCAAGGATTTGACACCTGTCCTTCCCTAAGGGATGCCCACGACCCCTCAGTACATTAAGGCTGATAAGGCTGATGACTAGGGTCAGCCCTCAGCGTGGCCACAGAGGAGAAACACATCAGGCAGTGAAGAGAGCAGGAGCTGGTGAACGTGTGCCAGTGGGAACCGGGAAAACATACATGGCAGTAGATCTGGCTCAGTTCGCAGACCCACACCTGATTGATTGATTTGATTGGTAGCGAAGTGGAGTCCCCTTGAAGAAGGATCCTGTAAATGTCACCACCAGCTTATGCTGTAATCATTTCCCTGCTCCTTCCCCAAAGTGACATGTGGCTATTTACCAGGGTAGCTATGTCCTGAGAAAAGAGGGGTACCCAGCTTTTCAAGGATTGTTGGATGCAGGATCTGCTACCAGGAGACGTGAAACTCTGTTGCTGTCCCCTGGTGACAGTGGGAGCTCGTGGAGGCCAGGTGATAAATGGAGTCCCAAGTCCATCTCTCAGTGGATCCAGGTCCATCTCTCAGTGGATCCAAGGACTCACCCCGTGATCATGTTCTTGGTCCCTTATTGTGTAACTGGGGTAGCTATACTTCAGAGTTGCCAGGACCCTGGCTTTGATTCTGTGACCCGTGAAAAAGGAGCCACTCGTTAGCAATCCCCTGAAACTGTCCCCTGCTGGCTGAGACAGTAAGTCAGAAGCAATACCGCCCCAGGAGGAATTGCAGAGACTTAGTGCACCAGAAAACACTCAAGGGTACAGGAGTGCTGCCTCATCACATCCCCATTCAACTTACCTGTCTGGCCCCGAAAGTGCCAGGTGGGTCACGTACATGATGTTATTGTAAACTGCACCAGATGTGGTGTATTTACTGGGGGAGACTGACACAACCTCTGACACTGGTGTGTGGTTATGTACCACGCATTTACCTGTTTAGGTACTTTTCATTCTTCCTGTAAACTCTTGTTTTCAGCTGGTAAAACTTCGGCCAGAAGAACGTCCTGGTAGCATTGATCTGCTGGCTATAGATTGTCTCAGGTGTTATTGATCTGAAAATGCCTTTATTCCAATTCTCTTGTTTTTGAAGGACATTGTCGCTGGATATAACGTTCTAAGTTGATGAGTCTTTTCTTTCAATACTTTAAATATCTTTTCCCACTGTCTTCTGATCTCTATTGTTTCTGATGAGATATCAGCCATCATTGCTGGGTTGTTCCCCTGTAGGTAATATGCTTTTTTTCTCTGGCTGCTTTCAAGATTTTCTCTTTATCTTTGGTTTTCAGTAGTACTCTGATGTGTGTAGGTGTGATTTCGAGGCTTTTTTTTTGGCTTTGTTTTGTAATTATCCTGTTTGGGGTTTATTGAGCTTCTGGGATCTGTAAGTAGTTTTTTCCCTATTATATGAAAATCATCAAAGTTGGAAAGATTTTGCTTTATTTATTCAATTTTTTTCTGCCTCATTTTCACTCTCTTTTATTTTTGGGACTACGATTACACATATTCCAGGCCATTTGATTTTGTTCCAAAGGTCTTTGAACATTTGTTAATTTCCTTCAGATTTCTCTCTCTCTCTCTCTCTCTCTGGCTGTGTTGGGTCTTTGTTGCGGTGCAAGGGCTTCTCATCGCCGTGGCTTCTCTTGTTGCGGAGCCCGGGTTCTAGGCACGTGGGCTTCAGTAGTTGTGGCACGCGGGCTCAGTAGTTGTGGCCCATGGGCTTGGCTGCTCCGTGGCATGTGAGATCTTCCCGGACCAGGGATTGAACCCATGTCCCCTGCATTGGCAGGCGGATTCTTAACCACTGTGGCACCAGGGAAGTCCCTCTCTTTTTCTTTTTTAGATTGGATAGGTTTTTATTGATCTGTCTTTAGATAATTTCTATTGTCATTTCTAATCTTTTTTTTTTTTTTTTTTCTTTTTTTGCGGTACACGGGCCTCTCACTGTTGTGGCCTCTCCCGTTGCGGAGCACAGGCCCCAGAGGCGCAGGCTCAGCGGCCATGGCTCACGGGCCCAGCCGCTCCGCGGCATGTGGGATCCTCCCGGATCAGGGCACGAACCCGTGTCCCCTGAATCAGCAGGCGGACTCTCAACCACTGCGCCACCAGGGAAGCCTGTCATTTCTAATCTTTTAATCCACTTCCTTTTTCACTTGTTATTGTGCTTTTGAGTTCTAGAATTGCCATTTAGTACTCTTTTCAAGGTCTAATTTCTCTGCTGAGATTCCTTATTCATCCATTCATTAGGGCCACATTTTCCTTTAAGTCCTTGAACAAATTTATAACAATAGCTTAAAAGTCTATATCTGCTAAGTCCAACATCTGGGCTACCTCAGGGTCGGTTTTAATTGAGTGCTATTTTATGGAGTATGAGTCATATTTTCTTGGTGCTTTGCATGTCTAGAATGTTTTCTATTTTTCTATTATTTGGAGCTGCATATGACACATTGTAGAGATTTGGAATTCTGCTATTTGCCCCTGAGTAGTGTTGGTTTTTATTCTCGTAGGTGGTTGGATCCCTGGCTGATAACTTGAACTTGCATAGACTTGGATCTGGTGTTTCCTGAGCCCCTCTAAGTTGATTTGACTCGCCCTATGAAGTCTGTCTTTAAGCCTTGTTGAGACTTGATTTAAGGCTCTGATAGAGTACAGACTAGACCTTACTGTAGGTAATGGTCTTTACTCCTAAGGCATGACTTTTCTGATGTCTCTTAAGTCTAGAATAGAAGTAAAATCTCTCCTTTCTGGCTGGCCAGGAACTTCAGCATGTCTCAGCAACGTTTGGCCTCTCAACTCCATAACACCTGCTCTCAGGTAATTCTTACATAGTCTTTCCCTGCATACACGCAGCCCCGCCCTTAGCCAAGGGCTTGCAAGTCATCACCACACAAATGCCTGAGATGCTGCCACTTGGCACAGTGCCCTGACCACAGATTCAAGTCACTCTGGCCACCTTCTCTACAGCTCAATGACATTGATGTGCCCTGCTCTGCTCCAGCTCCTGCACCACGGTCAGGAACTTTCCCCGAGGCAGACAGGCAGGGCAATTACTGGGGTTACCTTATGAGTTTCCCTTCTCTCAGGGAATCACAATCTTTAATGCCTGTTTTCTGTTGCCCAACACAATTGCTTCATATTCTCCCCCCCGCCCATTTTATAGTTCTTTACAGCAGGAAGCTTCCTCTGGTAGTTACTTGTCCATTTTGGAGCCAGAAATGGAAGTTGGATGATATGCTTCTACTGATCTAGGAATGTTTTTTTCCAATCCCATCGGTGAAGAGGATAAAAAGCAATTTGTCATTATATGAGAAGGATAGCAGTTCGCATTCACTGTCTCGCTCCAGATTGGTGTTAACTCTTCTGTTCTACAAACAAGATACCTCACAGAGACCACAGTCATCTCGATATTCTACAGGTCATGCTGGTCTCCTAAACTGATTACCAGTGCTAATTGGACATGCTGAGCAGGGAGCGGAGAGTACCCAGAAAGGGGGAGACAAACTCGTGACGATATAAGGGGCTGCATAACAATGAAATGAGTAGGGATCCAGTGTCTGGGGCATGCTGGGATGGCCCCTTTAAGGCAAAGAACCATTTGGTGCCCATCTTGCATCTCCTACTACTAAGAAAGAAGCACGACACTTCATGCTGTTTGGATTTGGGGGGGCAACATACATCACTTCTGGAAATTCTGTTTTAACCAGTTTATTGAGTGGTTTGAAAGGCTTTCTGTTTCACGTGAGACCCAGAGCAGGAGAGGGCTCTGCAGCAGGTGGAGGCTTCAGTGTAAGCTTCTCTGTCCCTAGAGACATGCGATCCATCAGACATGGTGATGAAGGCGTCCAGGGATGGAGTGTACAGAAAGCCTCTCCAGGAGCATCTCAGCACGGACCTGTAGAGTTCTGGAGCAAAGATGTGTTCTTTACAATTGGAATTACCTGCCGTTTGAAGACCAGCTCATGGGCTGCTAGTAGGCTGCAGTAGGGATGGAGTGCCTGACCAGGGGATGCCAGGTGGCTGCGTAGCTGGAGTGTCCCTCATGAGCTGGCTGAAGACTGACTCCTTTTGCATTACATCCCCACTGAGGGATAGCCCTGAAAGAGGGCGGGTGGGGCATTCCTCAGGCAGCACACTGGCTGTCCACTGTCCATGGAGAGAATACTACCCAGAAGGAAGACTATCCATAGACTCCTGGACAGGGGCAAACAGCTTGGCTGATGGGACAGGAGCCTGGAAGGAACAAAATTAGAAGATCAAGGACTAGTTAGTCTGGAGATGGACCTACGGGAGTGGGCAAAAGGTGTGAAGGTGTGGGGATGTCTAGTGCCCACTGGAGGGCCTTTCCTGTAGCTCAGGCACTCATTCAGCGACCGGGTGGGTGGGACAACTTGTCCTGGGGATAACTGCCAGTCTTTCTGCTTTATTATGGCACAAAAGACTAAATGAAAGATGACGAACCCAAGACCTCTCTCCGGCTGCTCATTAAGAAAGACTGTTGTGATTGGTCAGAATCCAAGGCAGGCGTGGTGGGTACCACAATCATCCCCAAATATGCTGTTGATGATGGAGAAATGAACAAGACTCCACAGGAGACAGCAAAGATATTTTCTCCTTCATGGAAATTATGTTGCTAAGAGCGTGTTCAGAACTAATGGCTTTTGGCTTGGGACATGTTGAGTGGCACATAGAAACCAGTGCTCATGCTGGGCGCCCAAACTTGCAGCAGCAGAGACAAACGATGAACCTTCAACACGGCCCCATTCCTTGAGGGCACCAGCTAACCCCTTAGTGGTGGATTCCATTGGCCCCCTTCTAATCTGGACAGCATAGCAATTTGTCTTTTCTGAAACTGACACGACTCTAGATACAGGTTTGCCTTCTCTGCTAACAATGATCCTCCAGCATCTATCAAAGGGCTTACAGAATCCATCACCAAGGTCTGACTGCACACCTTGGACCAAGAACTCATTTTACAGCTGGGGAGATACAACACTGGGCACATGACAGTGAGGTCTACTGGTCTTACGACCTACTCCCCTCAGCCAGAAGCAGATAGCCTGGAAGAATGCTGGCGTGTCCTGTAAACGACTCAGCTAAGGGGGCAAGGGCCAGAGGCGCTGGAGACCCTGTCTTTCTTCCATTCGCCCTCTGAATGGCGAATGCACCATGCAATGCAATGGTGAATGCACCTGACCAGTGGCCGTATATGGTGCTGTGTACCCCAAAGACAAATCGTATGTATCCTAGAACAAAGGCTGGGAGTAGGAGGGACATCTCTCATTGTCAAGCCCCCTGTGCACCTTGCTAGAGATGCACGCAGCACATGTGTTTTGCTTCCTGCCTCCAGGTCCCTCCAAGGACCACCGTGGGCGTGTGCTTGGCACTCGTCCGCCACGATCTGGAAGCTCTAGGAAGTCAATATATTGAGGACTGATTCTCTGTCCAGTGGAGGCTGGGAGCTGACAGATAAATGTGGGATTAGTGCTTCCTTCTCCAGATGAAGGTCCTGGAAGTCATTTCACATGGCTCCTCTGGGAACAACCGTGGGAACTGTCCCAGCAACCAGCGACCATAGCAATAGCAGCTCTAATAAGCATCCTTGTATTGGCTTTTTCCGGCCTCGCTTACCCAGCCCCCCAGATCACACTCCTCCAGGAAGGACTCGCACTGGAGCCTTTGTTTCAGTCGCCGTGTTCTGGGGACTCCGAGCTAAAAGACGTGGAGAGTCTGTCAGGCCACTGAGGGCTTCGGCCATTCTTCCAACAATGTTTCTTGAGTTCTCACGACGTGCATGGTGGTATTTTGGGGCTAGGGATACGGCAATGAATTAGACAGACAGGCCCACACCCACCCCATGAGCGGGAGACAGATGATGACATGTAACGGAATAATCATGCCAGGTAAGAGATCCCGAGTGTCAGTGGGGGTAGACAGAGGGGGAGCAGCTAGAGGGACCAGGGGGCATTTGTGCGGAGCCCTGAGTGAGGCAAAGGAGGGAGCCGGGTGACCAACAGGGGTAAAGTACCCTGGGTAGAGGGGATAGCAGGAGGCCACATCAGGGACACGAGGGTCATTTTCATTCTAGACCATTCGGTGTTTAGAAATAAAAAATATTCAACTTCACGTAATACCCCTTAGAAAGTGGCTTAGTGGGATTACACGACAGCTTCATGTACTGGTGAGCCTGGGAGCTTCATACCGCACAGGGTCCTCCATCCATTTTTCTTGCCCAGTGAACACAACCTGGGCCAGGAAACTGTGTTTCAAAGCTGGCAGATCAAAAGGTGAAACAAAAAATACATGCATCTGGAGTCCCTTTATTAGAGACCAAACTTAGTTAAGATCAGTCAAGTCTTTCTACTTTGTTATGGCACAAAAGAATAAATAAAAGATAACAAACCCAAGACCTCTCCTGGGCTGTTCATTTAGAAAGACCATTGTGATCTGGCAGAATTTAAGCCACTTGTTGTGGGTACCACAATCATCCCCAGAGGACGCTGTCGATGACTGAGAGATGAACAAGAATCCATGGGAGGCAGCAAAGATATATGTTTTCCTTCCTGGAAATTATTGCTAAGGGGTGTGTTCAGAACCAGTGGCTATTGTCTTGGGGCACGTTAAGTGACCCATAGAAATCAAAGGGCTTTAAAGGGGTTCAAGAACAGGCGTGGTGGAGAGAGGGACATGGCAGGAGTCGGCGTGGCCGGAAGGACAAAGTTTTTTGTTGCAGAAAGGAAGGCATCCTTTTGGATTCTATAATAACACTCTGTGTTTGTGGTCTATTTTCATCTGAGGATCTCAAAACATTTTCAAGCATTCATTAAACTTCACAACAATTTGATGCACTTGGTATAATTAGACCCATTTCTTCGCTGGGTCATCTGAGGCCCATTAAGAGGAGCCGACTTGCTTGGAGCCTTTGATCCCAACTTTCCTGTCTTCCACCCCGGCTTTCCCGGTTCATTTTAATGTCACCAAATCAGAGAGGGATGTGAAAATTTAAACAAATCTACTGTGAAACCAGTTGCTTAACGAATTCTTCGGCAAGCCCCCCATGGGTCTCTGTGACCACCTTGCTGTCATGTTCCTTCATCACAACCAATTAACCAAGGTATTTGTTTTTTTACACGCTTTTATGAAAAGCCGTTGTGTGCAAATATTGGGAGGCAGGAGATTGGTCCCGAGGAGGGGTACAAACGTGCCCCTTTCCCATGGCCTGAAACGGACTCTGTCCCTGGCATATAGGAGCCTAGGTATGTCGCTAATTTCCCATCATTCTGCCAGGAGGCTATAAAATGTCTTTTCATCTTGAGTTACATAAGTATCCAAACACATAAGAAGACTGTTATTACAAAGGCAACCACACAGGGCAAAAAAAAAAAAAAAAAAAAAAAAAAAAAAGGGTTTCATTTATTCTGAATATGTGGGCTAAACACTTTTGATGTCTTTTCAGGGACTCCTAAGCACTAAGAAGGAAAAAGAGTGCACAAAAGACCTTTTAAAAATGCAACCTGGCTGTGGCTGATGTCGGGTCTGGCGAGAAATCTATTGTCCATAAGGCGGGGGCCGGGCGATCATAATCCATCCTATAATATTTGCATTCCGTTTCCCTTCTGCCCAACGGGCAGCTTATGCAAAGCAGTTCTTAGTGTTCTTAGGGGGGTTGGGGGCAGGGAGAGAGGCTTGTACACATACTTCAAAAACTCTGCTCCTGACAACGGAGAACATTTGTTGTAAATATGCCCCGCTCTGGGTGTTTTCTCCCTGCTTCTTCAGGGAAACAGATGGGTAGTTTCTCTGACAGTGAAATTTATAGGTAACCGAAGGAAGTATGCAGTAAAAGGATAAATTCCCTGTTTTTAATGTTCCCCATATAATCAAGGGCCTCTTTCACTGAGGTACCCACTGCACTCCATCCTTCCACATTCCTTCCCCTTGACTGGCTCTCAAAAGATCCATTTCAACGAGGAAGAAAAAAAAAACCCCGCATTGAGGATGATGGTTGCTGATTCTGACACACAGATAGGTTGTCTGTTAAACAGATAGCTCTGGCTCGGCCGTATCGGACAACTGACCTCCGGGTGAGCCCCGTAGCAGCCTCCCTTCTGCGGGCGATGCGGGGGAAGCCGGCCCCGTAGATTAGGGGCCCCCGGGGGAACCAAGATGGATTCGGGCGCTCGGTTTCATCTGTAATCTTTTCAGTGAGGTGCGTTCAGTCAGCGACTTCCCAGGAAGACTTTGGCCGCATGGAAAGAAATTTAAGTTCCCAGTCTGTGTCCCCAGGGCCATCTGAATGGAGCTGGTGTTTGATCCCGTCCTGCTCCCCGTGCCAGTCTGCGACACCATCTGGGGTGCCCCTGCACTGGGTCGGCTGGAGAGGAGGAAGGTGGCTGGCCTGGGGAGTCAAGGAACTCAATCCCAGCACGCTTTAGTTCGACAAACGTCGATGGAGAATTTACTAGGGCCCGTGTGGATGAGTAAATTAAAAAACGAAATCTCCACTGGGACGGAATGTACGTGACTAATGCAGTGCGACTGAGGGTGCCATATATATACATATAAAGAGAGCCACGAGAACGTTCCAGATAAATGATTCATTCTGTCTCAGAGAACCCAGGGTGATATTCCAGCTGGATTCCGATGGATAAATGAATGAGAGGAGGGCTCTGTGAGTTTGCTCAGGCTAAAGTACTACAGCCTGAGGGGCTCAAGTATCTATTGTCTCCAGCCCTGGAAGTAGGAAGTCTGAGATCAAGGCTTCAGCAGAGTTGGGTCCTCCTGAGGCTTCTCTCCTAGGTGTGTAGGCGGCCGTCTTCTCCCTGTGTCCCCACGTGGTCATCCCTCTGCGTGTGTCTGTGTCCTGATCTCCCCTTCTTATAAGGACACCAGTCCTATGGGATTAAGGCCCACCCTCGTGACCTCATTTTACCTTAACCACCTCTCAAAAGGCCCAGTTCCAGTCACAGTTATAGCTTGAGGTGCTGGGGGTTAGAACTTCAACATATGGCTGTTTGGGGGAAACAATTCAGCCCATAACAAGGGGAAGGCAGTCTTTCCACTGAGGAGACAGAGGCAGCAAAGCCAGAGATACAAAAGGGCATGGTCAAAAAAAAAAAAAAAAAAAAGGGCGTGGTCTTGGGTCAGGATCCCTGGACACAGAGCCTGAGGCAAGGGTTGGGGTCTACATGATTTATTGAGGGAGGTCTCTCAAGAGGAAGGAAGTAAAGGAGGCAGGATGGGGCAGGGGGCAAAGCTCAGCAAGGTGGTGGTCTCAGCTGGAGACTGGCCTCAGCCTGGTCCCTCAGGGAGCTCTGGAGTGTCAGTTGTACAGACTAGGTCCCACCTTCAGGCCACCATGGGGGTCTTCTGCACGCCTGGGTTAGTCTGGCCCTGGCTGTGGTCTCCCAGGCAGGGTGGCCTTGGTGTGATGTTCTAAGCCAGGGCTCCCATGAAGTTGAGGGCTCTCTCTGGACCAGGAGGTGCCTGGGAGTCCTGAGCAGCCAATATCAGAGGCCGGGGGTGCTCCTGGTGGCCAGACCCATGGTGGGGGGACCCGAGCGGGTGCCCACAGTTCCCAGAGGCACAGTGAGCTTGAGGGGACAAAGTGGCTGCATTGGTGGGTTGACCACAGGGGCCTACAGTGGCAAAGGGGAGTGGGGGCAGAGCTGCTGAAAAGGGGAAAAAACCAGGGATGAAGCCACACTGTTGCCCATGCCCTCTCTGCCCTGCACCCCTGCCTAGGGGTCTGGCTCGTGGCAGGGGCCCTGAAAGAGGGGTCAAGAGAAAACACACGTGGACCAGCCATGGACCAGCTTCCGCATCCCGAGAGCTGCTTCTGTTGCCACTCTTTGGGCTCTTATTAAAAAGAGGTGATTTCAACCATACGAATAAATCAGTGGATCTGTGCATCTCTGCAGAGGGGTCTGCTGCCCAGTGGCCAAGGCAGGGAGAAGACGGCCGGCCTCAGCCCTGGGGGAGGGAACAGGGCGACGGGGGAGGGCCCGTGGGGCGTAGAGCTCAGGGGTATTCAGAGCGAGGAGGGGTGATAAATATCGGTGGGGTTTGTTTCCTCCCCCAGTTTGTCGGTGGTGGCCCTGTCCTCACCTGCATGGTCAGCTCCACCCACTGTTGGTTTGAGGGAAGCCTTCCTGGTTTCCTCACCATCATCACTGCCTGTTGGAGGATGGTAATGCGTTTGAATTTCCCAAGCATGCAGGAATCTTGCCAGGTCCGAACGTGGCACCCAGCACAGGTGGGGAGAGGTTCGTGTGCTGAGATCCGCCTCGGGAACCATCCTCTCCAAGGTCGACCTCACTTAACGCTTCATGTGAAACGCGGGCGCAGGATCCCGAGCCCACTCACCGTTGCTTCCTCCTGCCGTGGACCGCAAATGGCTGGCTGGGTAACAAAGGAAACGAGCCACCAACGCATCATCCCACGGAATCCATTCAGGGCTTCAGGGATGGAGAGCGAGTCGGGGCTGCTAGCCCAGCTCCAGTAGTGCCCCTGATTTGACTCTGTTTCAATGATGGAGAAGGACCGCAGAAAAGCCCCCTTGCCCACACCACACCCATAGGTCAGCTTAGGGACGGATTCACTTTTTGCTCATATCAGACAGTTCCTTTTGCTTTTCTGTTTGTTTGTTTTGTTTTGTTAACTTTTTATTTCATATTGGAGTATAGATAATTAACGATGTTGTGATAGTTTCAGGTGCACAGCAAAGAGATTCAGCCACACATATCCATGGATCCATTCTCCCCCAGACTCCCTTCCCATCCAGGCTGCCACATAACACGGAGCAGAGTTCCCTGTGTGTTGGTTGTCCATTTTAAATATAACAGTGTGTACATCAGACAGTTCCTTTTGGAAACAGAGCCGCACGTTAAAAGAAAGGATGAGGGACTTCCCAAGCCGTCCAGTAGTTAAGACTCCGTGCTTCCACTGCAGGGGGCGTGGGTTCGACCCCTGATCCGGGAACTAAGATCCCACATGCCGCATGGCATGGCCGAAAAAAAAAAAAAGGATGATATCTTACAAAGGGGTAGACACCCTCATGTTAGAAAAAAAGAGTCATCTGAGAAACTATGTATTCTATTCCTTACAGAATAGGTTTTCCTTTCCCCTTACCCCACGACCCTGACTACCAGGTGGATGGCCGGTGAGCCTGTAGATGTTAGTGGAACGCAGCGTCCTGATTGCCCTGGGTGAGCAAGTGTTTGGTGAACTTGTCCCCGATGGACCGCTGAACTGCAAACATTCTGGTCTCTAACTTTTATGAAAATATGCTGTTTACTTTTAAAAACCGAGGGGCATAAAGACAGACAAAGAAGGAAAGGGAGAAATGCTAATTGAATCCGAGCTGACTATTTTTTTTTTTTTTTTAAGTCGACTGGAAGGCACGACAGAAGTCTGGAAAAGATAAAGCCACAAGTTCAAATGTATAGAGCTTACTTTTCCTTTGCATCAAAGCAAACCAAACATCGAGAAGGCCCATAGGCAGAGCTAACCTACTCAATTGATCCTTTTTTCCCCCTCACTGACTGCTGGGGGACGTGGATGCCTTGGCCTCTTAAATAACGTTCGGAACAGCGGGCCAATTGTGCGGTAGGGCCGGCGCTGCCCCAGGTAGCCGATAACTTCCTGTGTTGAAACGATGACTTGGAGATTTCATCCTGATATCCTCGCTCACCAGGAAATATCCTCTTACAGACCTGCCATTTCGTAAAGTAATCGGTGAGAATGCCATTAAAGTCAATGTCTTAATTAAGCCAAGCATTAGTCAAGGAATTACAGGCATCTGAAGGCTTAGCCATCCTGTGGGATCCAGTTTCACGAGGCAGAGGTACGTGGAGGGCTGGGAACTCCGAGGGAGATATCCATCCACTGCCGCTTATAGCCTGGGCATCGCAGCCGCCCGAGACCACCTCTGCAAGGCTGCTCAGAAACGTGCACAATGAGCTGGAACCCAACCCTCTTTGCATCTCCAGCTTCTTTAATCCGTTTCTTCGTGTTTGGTCAGCTGTTCCTTTTTGCTTTGAGTAGATGTATAGAGTCAGATGCTGACGATGTGGTACCTGGGACTGACCAGGTTGTTCTCTCATGGGACCTGCATTTGAGGGAAACTGAGGCCAAGCAGGCATGCCGGAGTCCTGTATAGCCAGGGAATGACGTGCCTGGTTGGGGTAAAAGGAAGTTCTGTCCCTCGCACCCTGCCACACTTCCGCTGATCCAAGACCGCCAGGAATACCTGTGGGTTCTCTGTCCCTGATCTCTAGGTACTCATTTAACTGTTCTGTTCGCAGTTTTCAACTCTGGAAAATGGGATTTGTTCTCAGATGCCCAGCTGGAGTGAGCCAGCGACTTGGGAACAGCTGGCTGTAAAATTTGTATGGGAAGTAGCACTAAGCCAGGGGTCCGAGACCTGGGTCCTGGCCTGGCCGGCCTCACCGGAATCCTCCATGCCAGCAGGCGGTGAAGGAGGGGCATAGATGGTCCAGCCACTGCTCTCTCTGTCCCACTGGCCATTTTGCCCTGCTTGGGACCCTGCTTCCTAGCCTCTGGCTTCTGTTGGGGACCTTGGCTGTTGGTGCCCACCTCCTGGCTAGGACCCTGGGCTGTACACCTGAATTTGCCAGAGCCGCCAATCCTGGCAGGATCAAGCCTCCAGACTTCACCCCTTGATCCCGAGGTCGTAAACCTTGCTGCATGTATCAGTTACCTAGTGCCGCATAACAAATGACCCCTCAAACTTAGTGCCTGAAGGCAAGAGTGAACATTCATTATCTCACTAAGTTTCTGAGGGTTAGGGATTGGGGAGCAGCTCAAGATGAGTGGCTCTGGCTTAAGGTCTCTCGCGAGGTTGTAGTCGAGGTGTTGTCTGGAGATTCCTCATGTGAAGACTTGACTGGGGCTGGAGGATCCACTTCCAGGAGCCTCAGCTCCTCCACGAGGACCTCTCCACAGGCTGCTTGAGCATCCTCACAACATGGCGGCTGGATGCCCCAGGGCAAGGGTCTGTGGGAGGATGGCCTTTTGTGACCCAGCATCTCCACCACCTCCCACTCAGCATGCGAGGGACCTGCACAAAGGCACAAATACCAAGTGACCAGGAGGCCACTGGGCCATCTGGAGGCTGGCTGCCACCCTGCCTTCTCCACCATGCCAGGGGCTTCCTCTTCTCTGGCTGCAGGAGACCAACTCCTTGGTCCTTTTCCTCCTAAGGGAGAGCACAGCAGCCTAACCAAACCTGGGGTAGGAATGCCCTGGGGCCACTTCACGACCAGCCAGTCCTGAAGGCCTCTGGCTCCTGGGTCTGGAGTCCCGGATGCCTCTGTGGGCAGAGGGGCAATGTGCTCCCCTTTTACCTTTCTGGATTAGGTGGGTCCTGGGAGAGTCCAGGGGTGCAGAGGGTCACCTGCAGGCTTTGACCAGGTGGGTGCAGGTGTCTTCCCTAAGCCCCTCTCTCACGGTTTCCAATACCTGCTCCTTCCCCTGCATGTGGAGGGCTGAACCACAGGGACCAAACCCCACCTGTGAACACCTCACTGGCCGGCCAGTGGCCCTTGGGCCAGGGGATGACTAACCGCTGGCCAGAGCTTCCAGGCTTGACGTTGGGGCCGCTGACTGGAGCGCACTGGTTCCCCAGCCTAATGAGGGAATGAAGAGGCCTGAGCTGCTGGGGTCACAGTTCCCTTTTCTGCAGCTCCTTGCCGGGGGCGGGGGTCATCCAAGCAGAGTGTCAGGACTGTGGAATTCGAGTGCCCTGTAGAAGGGCGTCCCGTCTCCCTGGTTGCGTTCCCGGGGAAGTTCTCCATCAAACCAGGACTCAGTGGGCATGTGCACATGGCATCAGGGGCAGGCGCCAGGCCCTCTCACCTGGGGGCACCCGTATGTATGTCAGGCCTCGGAAGTTGCAGTGGCTCATGGCTGTTTCTTTTCTAAATAGAGCCGTGGCTGCAGCATGAAAACAGTAACAACAGTACGGTCATTTAAAGGCTGGCACGGCGTTGTCAGCTCCACACGCTTGGCAGCCTGTTTTGTCTGACCGGGAGCGAACACGAGACAACAGGAGGAATTCCACGTGGTTCGCTCACCCACAAGTGCACGAGCCCGGGACAGCCCAGATCCCGGGAGAGGACACTGTGAAGGGTTTGCTTCCTGCCTGGTTTCCCTGGTGGGGAGCTGGGCTGATGCATCTCCTGGCCTGGAGGGAGGGACGCATAGAGTCCGTATCCCTTATCCTGTGCCGTGGACTGAATTGTGACCCCCAAAAGATGTTGGAGTCCTAGGCCCCAGGACCTGTGGGTGTGACCTTAGTTGGAAACACAGTCTTTGCGGATGATCAAGTTAGATGAGGTCACTAGGGTGGTCCTGATCCTGTAGGACTGGTTTCCTTGTAAGAAGAAGAGATCAGGACACAGACACACACAGAGGGATGACCCCGTGAGGACACAGCGGGGAGACGGCCATCTACACGCCGAGGAGAGAGGCCTCAGGAGGACCAGCCCTGCCCACACCTGGGTCTCAGATTCCAGCCTCCAGGACTGGGAGAAATAAATGCTGTTGTTAAGGCCGCCCTATCCGTGGGACTTTGTTGCTGCAGCCGAGGAGACCGATGTGTCCTGTGAATCATTTCTTTTCTTGCTCATGGAGGCTGCGGGCTAGATGCCCTTTGGAAGGATGCTGCCTCCGGGGACAGAGGACGGAGAGATCAGCCTGAGTGGGCAGAGAAGGCACAGTGCTCCTGGGTCTCCCCTCCCCTCCCCCGTCTCCAGGGCTTCAGGGCTCGGAGGTGGGGTGGTCTCCTTCCCCTGCAGGCTCTCTATGCGCCCTGATTCCATGGAAGCCAAAACCCAGTCCTGGAGGTGGCTCAGAGTCACAGGCCGGAGGCTGGGGTTGGGCTGGGCTGCCCAGAAATCATGGTGACTGGGCAGCCTTGCAGGTATCATCCCCTCCCTCGTCATATCATCACTGGGGGGCCAATTTCAGGCACAACCTGACAGGTCCTCACTGCCACTCAGCCTCTTCCTGCCGTGGCTCCACAGGAGGGGACACGGAAGCCGGACCACTGGGCTGGAACCAGGGCCGGCCCCTTGCCTCTGGGCACAGCGTTTGAAAACAGAGCACTGGAGAGGGCCCGGCTGCCTCACATCATCCCTCACGCTGGTGGTCCCAAGTCGGGGAGCCACTGGGCAGGGCTGGTTCTGGGGCCCCGCCCCCCCATCTGCCTCCCCAGGAGCCGGTGGTTCCGCTGGGTCTGGGCCATATTAGGGTCCGCCTGCTGTTGTTGAAAGGGAAAATCGGTGACGAAACCAGTTAAGACCTGAGTCAGAAGTCCCGAGGGGCCCCGTGCGGTGGCCAGACTGCACCATTGGCGTGAACCTGGCTGGGCCCGGGGCTGGCGGGAGATGTGAGGATGACCCCAGGGTCCCAGAGTCTCAGGTGGGACTTGCAGGGGCCGGCCACTCCTCCGCTGGTCACCGCATCCCAAGGGTGGAGGTGCCGGCCCGGTGCAGTGAAGGGAAAAGCCTTTAGCTTCTGCTGACAGTGGATCGATCACTTCATCTCGGTAGTTGGGTCATTGGCCAGGACAGGTTGCACGGCGATGGTCTGATGATCGCAGGTGACCGTGGTGGGTTTGCCTGCCCCAGGCTAGGTTTTGCCCACATTCTCCCCACTCACCCCTTGACGGTCCCCTGCAGTGATGTCACCCTTCTTTTCATGACTCTCCAAGGTCTCTGGGACTGGCAGAGCCCTCTGTCCTCACTCCTGCCCTGGGGACCGTGCAGTCCCCTGGTGCGGCCCCTGGATGGGCCCCAGGAGGAACCAACAGCTTGGAGACATGGTCCCTGCCTTGGGAGTTTACATCCAGCTAGGGAGACAAAGGGTTAAAAGTCCAGCTGGAAGAAGAAACTTAAAGGGGTGCCCAGTGGCCTCCTTGTAGGCTGGGCAGGAGTGTAGAGCCAGGGAGGTACCCCCGGAGCAAAAGGAGGCTCCCCGTTTCCCTCCTATTGGCCCCATGACCTCCCTGGGGTGGGGGGACCTTGGGGAGAGCTCAGGGGAGGGGCGGCCTGGAGGCCGGTGCCCTTGGCATTTCCCCCACGGCTGCCTGAGCCTCATGCATTGAAGCACTCCTGCCCAAGTCTCCATCCGGCACTCTGGGGTGTGCATGGCACTGGGCAGTGCCGGCAGCTCTCACCTGGCTGCAAGGTAGGTGCACCTGGGACAGCTTTGAGAGAAGATGCCCGGCCACCTACTGGCCTGCTGGTTGAATCCATCTGGGTTTGTTTAAAGCCATGCTTGAGAAATACTGGGTCAGACACCAGGTAGAGTTTCACGAACGAGGAGTGTGGGGGTGAGCCCTCTGAGTGAAGGGTCCTGCTGCCCTGGGGAGATCCTGAGGTCCCTGCCTTGTTTGTAATCCAGACGAGGGGACCTCATGGTCAAGGCACCACAAGGAAGCAACAGCGGGCTAGTTAAGCCCCCCTAGGCCCCGGAAACAGGCAGGCCCCCCCCGGGAGCCCCCTTGGTACGCAGCGCAATCAATCTCAGTATGCAACGAGAGGAAAAAATCATTTGGCCAAATTTTAGCACTTTTCTCGATTTTGAGTGTTCTGACAATGAAACAGAAGGGGAAGCAGGGGGCAGGAGATTGTCTGAATTATAGCTGCCGAAACGTGATTCAAAGCAAAAATGGCTGGGATGGGTCTATAAAAGGAACACCACAATCCCCTTAGACAGGCACAAAGCATTTTGATGATTTCAGTATAAATGAATCTGACACATAAGGATTAAATTTCTCTCAAAATACTCGAGCATCTAAAATGGTGCAAAGAAGAAGCTGCAATGTAAGGAACATGACTGCTTTTGGAGAACTTTTCAGGCGGAAGAATGCAGCTAGTCAAAGCACCTGGAAAATGGGTCCTTTTCTGTTTCCTAATGTCTGGGGTAGCAAGATGGTGCCCGCGAGAAGCACCGTTCTTCTCTTGCGGAGTAGGGCCCATCCTGGTGACCTCATTTTACCTTAATCACCTCTTAAGGACCCCATCTCCAATACAGCTACATTCTGAGGCTCTGGGGGTCAGCACCTCAAAAGATGAAATTTGGTCGGTGGGTGGCATACACAATTCAGCCCATAATACTTCCCATCAGTGCGATTTGATGGGGTTGTCTCAGATGAACTCTAACGTTGCTTCTAGTTCTAAAATTTCCAGAGCCTGTCACAATCCCACTCCTGGGCATATATGTGGACGAAACGATAATTAAAAAAGATACATGCACTCCTATGTTCATAGCAGCAGCGCTATTCACGATAGCCAAGACATGGAAACAACCTAAATATCTATCAACAGATGAATGGATAAAGAAGATGTGGTACATATATACAATGGAATATTACTCAGCCACAAAAAAGTACAAAATAATGCCATTTGCAGCAACATGGATGCAACTAGAGATTATCATACTAAGTCAGAAAGGGAAAGACAAATACCATGCTATCATACCACTTGTATGTGGAAATCTAAACTATGACACAAAACGAACCTATCTACGAAACAGAAACAGACTCACAGACATAGAGAACACACGGGTGGTTGCCAAGGGGGAGGGGGTGGGGGAGGGTCGGAGTGGGAGTTTGGGGTTAGCAGATGTAAGCTATTATATATAGAATGGATAAACAACGGTCCTACTGTATAGCACAGAGAACTATATTCGATATCCTGTGATAAACCAAAATGGAAAAGAATATAAAAAAGAATGTATGTATATGTATAACTGAATCACTTTTGCTGTACAGCGGTAATTAACACAACGCTGTAAATCAACTATACCTCAATTAAAAAAAAACTCACACATACAAACATACATGCACATGACAGAATGTATCTCACAGAGGAAAAGAAAATTCTAATTTTACTGTGTGAGGAGGTGGGGGGAGATACTGTGAGAGAACTCTGTCTTCATGTATCAGAGCAAGAAATTCTGTCTCGACGTGACAAAACAAGGCTGGCAGCGTCTTCCCACTCATCATTTTGTGAGAAGTCTATATTCATGTAGTACATTTAATGCAGTTGAATTTTTTTAAGCCTTTTAAGATTTTTCTGACATAAATCAAAATAATGAAAAGGCCTTCCCCATTGTATAGTTATAAAGGAATCCTTCTATGTTTTTTTCTAGCACTTTCCTGATTTTTTTTCACACACTTGATTTCATATAATCCCATAATAACCCTTTTATCCCTACCTCTGTCTTTGCCCTCCCCTCAACCCTCTCCCCTCTGGTAACCACTAGTTTGTCCTCTATATCTGTGAGTCTGCTTCTTTTCTGTTTTATTCACTAATTTGCTGTATTTTTGAGATTCCACATATAAGTGAAAGCATACAGCATTTGTCTTTCTCCATCTGACTTATTTCACTTAGTATAACACCCTCCAAGTCCATCCACGTTGCTGCAAATGGCATTATTTCGTTCTTTTTTATGGCTGAGCAATATTCCACTCTATATATGTACCACATCTTCTTTATCCATTCGTCTAACAGTGGACTCTTAGGTTGCTTCCATATCTTGGCTATTGTAAATAGTGCTGCAGTGAACATTGAGGTGCATGTATCTTTTTAAATTAGTGTTTTTGTTTTTTCGGATATATACCCAGGAGTGGAATTGCTGGGTCATATGGTAGTTCTATTTTTAGTTTTTTGAGAAACCTCCATACTGTTTTCCACAGTGGCTGCACCAGTTAACATTCTCACCAACGGTGCCCAAGGGTTCCCTTTTCTCCACACCCTCACCAACATCTGTTATTTGTGTTCTTTTTGATGATGGCCATTCTGACAGGTGTGAGGTGATAGCTCATGGTGGTTCTGATTTGCATTTCCCTGATGATTAGTGATGTTGGGCATCTTTTCATGCGCCTGTTGGCCATCTGTATGTCTTTTTTGGAAACAATATCTATTCAGTTCTTCTGCCCAGTTTTTAATTGGGTTGTTCGTTTTTTTTTGGTGTTGAGTTGTATGAGCTGTTATATATGTTGGATGATTTTTTTTCTTTTCTTATTTGAATTTTTGATCCATTTGTAGTTTATTCTGGCACATGCAGTGAGTGGCCCATTGGTTGGTTATCCTCTCCTGGCTGATTTGAGATGCCCTCTTTCCTGTACTGAAGTCCCACATATACCCTGAGTCTATCTGGACCTTCTGTAACCATGGCTTAGTCCAATCTATTTCATTTCTGGTCCCACACTGTTTTAATAACTGATGCTTTATAATATGTTTTAATATCCACGAGGAGAATCCCTCTCTTTGTTCCTCTACTTTTTCAAGGTTTTCCTGGCTATCTTATTTATTTTTCACATGAATTTTAGCATCACCTTATGTAGTCAAAGGAACAGAAGCTGTTTTGTATTTTCATTGGCATCAAGTAACTTATAAATTAGCTTAGGGGACATTGGCCTCTAGAACTTGTCTTCCCAATTGTCTTCTTTTGTGTTCTTCAATAGTTAAAAAAATTTCTTTTTCATATAGATCTTTAACATTTTTACCATGCTCATTTCTAGTATTTTATCTTTTACAAAAAGTAACTGAGAATCAGATTTTTCTTCCAATACAGCTTTGGGTGTGTGTGTGTGTGTGTGGTGTGTGTGTGTGTGTGTGTGTGTGTGTGTATGAAAGCTATTGATTTTTTAATGGTCTGCTCCCTTGCTCTTTTTTTTTAATTGCTTGTAATAGCTTTTTAACGAATCATTTGGGGTTTTCCAGGAATAAAAGCATATTATCTGTAAATAGTAAGACTTTGTCTCCTTTTCAATTTTTGTACTTCTAGTTTCTTTTCTAATTGTATTTGCCAGTAATTCTGGAACAAATAAATAGCAATGGAGGTAATGCTTGTTGGCTACTTCAGTGGGGATATATTTTGAGTTTCCCTGTTAAGCCTGAGGCTGGCTAAAACGGATATGTTTTGTCATATTAGGGACCTTTCCATCTATTCTTATTTATTGAGTTTTGTCAAATGCTTTTCCAACTAGTGAATTTGTCAAATGCTTTCCAACTATGGAAACAATTATTTAATTCTCTCACAGGTCAATTAACATGATCAAGTAAGTATATTCACACATTTCCTAGTATTGTCCTAGGCTTGGTCTTAATGTAGTAGTTTTTAAATGTACTTCTAAATTCTGTTTGTTCCTATTTATTTTGGATTTTCCCCATGGTATTTATAAGATATATTTATCTAAAGCTTTCATCAAGTTTTGGAATCAATGTTATGCTCGCTTTGTGAAAATAATTGGAAAGTTTTCCCTCTTGTTCTCTTCTTGAGAGAGTTTTTTTTTTTTTTTTTTTTTTTTTTTTTTGCGGTACACGGGCCTCCCAGTGTGGAGCACAGGCTCCAGACACACAGGCTCAGCGGCCATGGCTTACGGCCCAGCCGCTCCGCGGCATGTGGGATCTTTCCGGACCGGGGCACGAACCCATGTTCCCTGCGTCGGCAGGTGGACTCTCAACTACTGCGCCACCAGGGAAGCCCCTCTTGAGAGTTTTAAACAGCATTGGAAGGAAAGGTTCAGGAGTGTTCCCCTGTGAAAGCATATGGGCTTGATCCTTTTTTGGGGGGAGGGGAGGTGCTTATAAAATTTGCTTAAAGAGAGTGCCATAGTGAATATCCTTTATATCTGCCTTTGTACACTTACATATGTTTTTAGGTTAGATTAATTCCTAGATGTGTAATTGCCATCAAAGAGTATCGAGTTCAAGGTTTGATCAGTAGGTCCACGTAGTCCCCACCTGGACCAATTTATGCTCCCACCAACGAGTGATACTGGTGCTGTCAACGTTGCTCATCTTTGCCAATTTGATAGAAACAAAAACAAAAGCAAAAGCCCTTATCCTATTTCAATTTCCACTGCTTTAACTAATAGTGAGGTTGGACACTTTTCATATTTGTGCTGGTAATTGGATGGCTTTTTCTGTGAATTGCTTGCTCATGTCTTTTCTACATTTCCCAATAGGCTTACCTGCTTTTTCTCATTGATTTTTAAGAGCTCTTTATATATGAGGGATCTTTTTTTTTTTTATATGAGGGATCTTTAACTCTCCCAGGGCTTATGTTATCCTAGGTCAGCCATCAGTCTTCCTGGTGAATAGACTTTGTTATAAAAACCATGTAGTGACTCTAAAACATCTAAGTTAACTCTCCTGGGCAGAGGCCAGAGTGTGGGTGATTCAGCCTTGGGTCATGCAGAGAAAGTGAACTTGTTGATTGAACATCCAGAACTAACTTGAGGAACTTGACTCAACTCTTCTGTGTCCAGTTCCAATAAGCTCTTACAGGACTGGAAAAAAATCTAAAAAAAACACAAAAAAACACCAGCTGCTAGAGAACTCCCTTTGATCGGAAACATACCCAGATACACGTAATCCTGGTCATCAAAATTCATTTCCTGAATACGGTCAGAGGAAGCATGGGTCTGTCCCTGGTTCATTATTCCAAGAAGGGGAAGGAGCCATTGACAAGTTTTGAAAGTCAAAATTCAGCAGGTTTTCTATCGAGCTCTGTTTACTGATGCCCTGTAGGTTTTCTGGAGGAAAACATAAACACATGATTAAGATGCAAAAGAATGTTCATGGACACTGCCCGTTGGCTTTCTCCCCAGGGTGTGGCCAGGAATGATAACGGGTGCCAACTCCTGGATGATAACCACCAGGGGTGGGGTGGATGGCGAACCATCTGATGTGGGATTGGCCATGAACAGTTTTGGTGTGGTTTGCAAACAGCTTTTAAGACAAAGCAAACCATCGGGCCACCATCCTTGCAGACCCATCTCTTTGGAAGCTACATCTTTTACCTCAGACTTTGGGTCCCGGCGGGAAGGAGTGTAATGATGAGTCGAAGGAGAGCGTCAGGTACCACGATGCGGGGACAGCGTGGTTCTGCTCCCGAGGACAGGTGCTCCTTTGTTCTCCGGACATTGACCCTGGGTGGGGCACGTCTGTGACTCCAGAGGACAAAGGTGATGAGGATAACGGTTCAATCACTGTGACAACAGAAAACAGACATTCATTTTCTGTTATGGGCTCTGTGGGGAGGCTCGTGACAAACACTCTCCTCTGGTGCCAAGAACAAGGCAGGTGCTGCGGACGGTCACTCCACTTTGGATAAGGAATGTGGCGTGAAGAAGGCGAGTGACCTTCCCAGGGCTGTGTGTCCAGGAGGCCTGAGCCCAAACCTGTGTTCTCTGCCGCACTTCTCCCAGGACAGCCCATGGGCACGTCCTCCAAAGTCTCAGGGCTGTGATGCTGTGAGAACATGAGGTGATGGCTTAGGGCACCTGCCAGGACAGAGAACGGACCCTGGTGTGGCCCAGAGACATTGACTGAGCCTGTTGGGGGTTGTCAGGGAAGACCATGGGTCCTGAGGGATGATCTGGATTTTGCCAGAAAGAGGAGAAGGAGGGTGGAAGGAGGGCGGGCCTTCCAGGTGGATGGGCCAGCCTATGGGATGGAGCAGAGCCATTGAAAGGACAAATGATATCCAGGAATGGGAAGGAGGCTTGTGAGTATAATGAAGCTGGCCTCAGTGGGGAGCCTGCAGAGGCTGGGGGGCCATGCCTCGAAGGGTCTCCCAGGGCTACCCTATAGAGTCTGGCCTCGGTGCCCAGCAGTGGGAAACATTGCAGTTTCTTAAGTGGGGAGAGGCTTGATTAGATTCATGTGTTAGAAAGCCTGTGATGACAGCCTCCAGGAAGGAAAATGGGGCTCCTCAATGCCCTCCATGTAACACACCACCTGGCACCCCATTTGGAAAAGTCTGGGCTGGGAGAGTTACTGGTGCAGCGGGGTACACGTATGCTGAACAAGTAAGGCTTAGTGGCAGCATTGTCACAAAGGTGTAGATGTGTGGGCTGGCACCAGCCCTAGTGTGTGGTGATAACCAATGTCAGCTGTCAGAGAGCTGGGTAGCCGAGCTTCCCTCAACAAAGAATGCTATTGAGCATCTCATCTGTCTCAGGACATTGGACTTTTGATACAGGAACATTATTTTTACGGCTAAAAACTGATGTCATGATTACCAGAGTATTTGCTGGGTCCATCACTCTGATTGCTGCAAGGAAAGTTTCATCATTATGAGGCTGAGAGAGCAAACGTTATATGTGTCTAGATAAAGTTATCTGTCTTAAGCTTTGGTTAATGGTTCATTCCTGCCTTGTTCAACATCATCATTTTATATTTATACGTTTATGTTGAAATTTCAAGACACTCAATGTATGACTCAGAAGAACCAAACTTTACATGGGACATGATGGCATGAGTTGGTGGGAGATGAGCTAGCTAGCTGGTGCAGATAGTTGGAAACCAGAGGTAATTCTCTTCTAAGTTCTAGTAAGATGCCTCCAAAGACACTGAAAACATGAAAGTGTGTGATGCCACAGAAAGCAGAGAGAGGAAGCCTCATGTCAAAACTGGAGAAGAACTGACAAAAATCCAACCCTGCAGAGCAGAGAATGATGTCCTGGGCCAAGAACTGCCGGAGAAACTGGGAGTCAGGTTGGGAATTGAGCACTTCATTTGCTCTCCTGTTGCGATCTCAGAAAGGGAATCCAACCAGCATGACTAATTTGCCGATACATTTACAAACATAGCACCTGAACAAATCTTGCCTTGTTCAGAGTTTTTAAAAAGCAAGCAAACAAACAAGCCAAAAAGAACAAACTCACCTACATGGGACAAAGCAGGAGAAATGGGACAGTATCCAGAGGATGAAGTAGTCTGAAGATGATGTGCTACAGAATCCAGAAGAAAAAAAAAAGCCAAGGAACAGATCAACATTGACAAAGCAGTGAGAGAAAAGAAAATGGTTGTATATCAGATTGAACACTATAAACCCTATAAAATTCCCATATCTGAATATAGGCAATTACACAGTGTTCAACTTAGTATTATGGTGTATACCGAGATAGAAACAAAATAAATGACAAGAAACTTGTGCACTCAATCATAGAATATGGTGACAGAAATAGGACTGAATATCTTCACTATAATAATAAGTGTAAATGTAATAGATTCTCTTATTAAGAAGAGTCTAAAATTGGATAAAATAATTCAAATATATGCTATTTCTGGGTGATGCACTTAAAAATAGTTTTTAAAAGGTAGAAGGAAAATGTACAGGTGAATATATACTAAATAAGTACAAATAAATAAAGAAAGCTGGGGTCACAACAATAAAATTGGCTCAAGTAAAATTCAACAGCAAAAGTGCAAGCAGATCAAAGAAGGTAATTTTATTTTGATAAATGGTATAACTCACAATAAAGACATACTGACTTGACCCTTTTGGTGATAGACAACTATTCTCCAATATATATAATGCAAAAATTGTTAGAAATATAAGGAGAAAAGGACAGAAATCCACCAACGTCCACCATCTTTTTTGTATATTTTGAATCCTCCCAAAAGTCTAAAAAGCAAAACTTCTTCATAAACCTGAGGCCATATGGGCAACCAAACTGGACCTGAACTCACTTGAGGTTATGTACAGTTTCATCTCACTCACTGTGAATATTTGTGTATTTCCCGAAGAAATATTATTGGAGCCAATCTCTCAGGGTTTTGGATAAAAGACCACGTATTATCTTTTTAAGACTAAAAAATTCTGAATTCTGAATCCTAGCCTACTCCAGTGGACTTGGATAAATGTTTATGGACCTATAGTAAGGAAATCTATGAAATAGGCAAAACATAGAGGCAAAATATAATTACAAATAATAAACATTTTTAGATATGGATGTCTGAGTTTACATACGTATACATAAAATGCAAATAGAAAGAAAACATTTTCTGGCTCTTATGTCATGTTTACATAAATCATATGCTGTGATTACAAAGCAATAAAATTGGAAATTTATAACCAAGCCACATGTTTTTTTTAAAGACTCTTCTAAATTAGGTCAAAGCAGAAGTTAAAATTGAAATTACAGCCATACTGACATTTATGGGATGTGGTCAAGGTTGCTTTTAGAGACAGATTAAATGCTTTCATCGGTAAGGTATAAAAAGGAGAAAAAATAAGAATGAGAATGGGTTGTAGCCACAGAGGTGGTGATCACCCACACAATTATGGAGAGGGTTATGTGAGCCTCACTGCTAATAAATCACTCTTGTTTCCTGGGAGATTATGATGTGCCTGCTACTGCCTAGAAAAACGCAAAGGGCACAATCATTGAATTAAGAAGTGGTTGACGGGCTTCCCTGGTGGCGCAGTGGTTGAGAGTCCGCCTGCCGATGTACGGGACGCGGGTTCGCGTCCCGGTCCGGGAGGATCCCACATGCCGCGCAGCAGCTGGGCCCGTGAGCCATGGCCGCCGAGCCTGCGCGTCCGGAGCCTGTGCTCCGCAACGGGAGAGGCCACAACAGTGAGAGGCCCGCGTACTGCAAAAAAAAAAAAAAAAGAAAAGAAGTGGTTGACAACCTGAAAAGACAAATACTCATAGGAGAAATTGAAAAGTTATCAAGGAATTGTCTTCCAGAAAGATTTTGTTCCTTCAAACCCTCAATGGTCATCCCTATCCAATTTAGACTATTCTTACTAATAAAAAAAAAGGATGAAAAGTCTTCCTATTTACACAAAACAAAACTGCTAACAAACCTAAATTCTCAACAAAGATTCAGAAGTTCATAAAGTTAAGATTCCAAATAAAAATAATGGCAAATTTAGTCCAACTGAACTTTTAAAAGCATATAGCCTAGCCAGGCAGGTTTATTCAAAGAAGGAAGAAGAGCTCAGTCAGTATTTGAAAACCTGCTAACATAGTTCTCTACATTAATGAGTCAAAAGCAAGAAAAATCGCTATAATCATCCGGATAATTTCCAGCACCCACCTTTATACTCAAAGACTAAACACTAGACACATTTCCACTTAAGTCCGGGACAGAGCAGAATGCTCACTATCGCTGCTATTCTTCAATATTTTTCCAAAGGTCCCTGCAGGAGTGTAGTTTTGGTAAGAATAAGATAAAACATAAGATAAAATACACCTACTTTGCATAATCCAATTGTCTACCTACAAATCCTAAAATATTCATGATAAATGAATGCAGGAGAATTTGGGAGGTGGCTGGTTAGAAACTAATTATACAAAAACCAATAGCTGTCTTACATATGGGCAGTAGCCAGGTAGGAAATATAAAGCCAAGTAAAGAATTTATTCACAATAGTGACTCAATTTATGAAAGCTCTAGTAATAAATTAAACAAGGAATGTGCAGGAAGAACACTATAAATGAAGAAAACTAAAGAACTTTACTGAGGGAAATAAAAGAAGATTTGAGTAACAGAGACCACTTTTCTATTAATAGATAGAACGCCTGTCACTTTAAAGATGTCAATTCTCCCTGCAAATAATCTACGTATTTAACACAATTCAAATAATTTGCCCCTAGGATATTTGGAAGGAGCTGACAAAGAGAATTTAAAAGTCATCTAGAAGAATAAATGTTCAAGAAAAGTGAAGAAAATATCCATGAAAGCACAGTACAGATGTAGGAATGGTACATGATACAGTGTAGGAAGAGACTTACAAATTGATGGAACGGAACAGGAAATTCAGTAACAGGCCTAAAGGATGTAGAATATAGTTTGTATTTAAATCAATAGAGCGTGGATGGAAAAAATATAAACTTAGACCCATACTCATACCCTACACCAAAATAAATTCCAGATGATTGAAAATCACTGAGTGAAAAAACAAAAGGAACAAAAACCCACACCAGGAAGACTGTACAGGAAAATGTTCAGTGAATAAGTTATAGGGCATCTTGGAGTGAGACCACCTTTCCTAACTGACAGTATAAAGACACTTAAAACTGTGTCTGGCCCTTGGTAGAGAGATGTGTAGTTATTATTCCTATTGTCTCAGCTCCAAGTTTCGCCATCTGTTCTCCTAATCTAGCCTGTGGTAGCTTTCATGTTGAGGGCGGTTTAGAGCATATATTTGTGTAACAATTACGGCTGCCTCCCCTGCTGACTGTGAGCCTCACAAAGGCAGGGCAGCCATGAGCTTCTCCCCGCCCAGCACAGTGGCTGGGATGTAGTAGGTGCTCAACTAAAATTAAGTTTAAAAAAACTAAAACGTATAGCTTAACCGTATGTGTAGCTTAATCAGAATTAATCACAACCCATCACAGTTCCCGATACAGACATTAAATTAATAAAGGAGTATATATGATCCGTCCCCTTTTAAAAACATGCATGTTCAGAAATAGGCCTGCAATTATAGGCAAGAGCTGGTGATAATGGTGTTATTACTCTTCTCATATTTTCTAGTTGTTCTAGAGTGAATGTACGTTGGTTTTGTAAGAAGAAACTTTGTTTTTTAAAAATTGCCTAAATATATCAACCATTAAACAGTGGAGCCATCAGTTTCTGGAAAACATGTGTCTGGGGCAATAAATACCCCAGACACATGTGACCCCTCCTGCATCCATCCTTACTCATCACCAGGCACAGCTTAAGCCAGCTCAGGGTTGTCCTCGCACGTTTCTAGCCTAGTGGGAATCTTTACTGTGTGGTTGGTTGCCTTCCAGAGAAGTAGTACTTTGGTCTGTTTTCCTGGTGGGGACGGAATTGTTTCGGGGGGGATCTGGTTTTCCCTCCAGCTTCTCACCAGGTAACACGGCTGTGTATCTGTCTACTTCACTTTTTCTTTGCAACAACCAGGAAACAGTGGGATTACAGACAGCTGACTTGGTGCCTCATGGATAAAAGTAGCTATTGTGCGTTACCTCTTTAAAGGGAGACATGTCTCCTTCCGGCATCTAAACGCACCTACAGTTAATCCTATGATCTTTGCAATGGCCAACAAATTTTACAGGTTGTCATCTTTAAGACTTGCCCCAAATTCTCTATTTATACTAAAAAAAAAATAAAAACCCTTTAAAAAGTCATGAAAGCAGGGAACATTCTGTAATAAAGTTTGACGTTATTTCATCCAGGTGCTTGTCTGAAACACAGCAGTCCCAAATGGTTAAAGCAACTTGATCTAAGTGTCCCTAAGCTAAAGTCTGTTTTTAATGGAAAGAGAAACAAAAGAGGTGAGTTATGTGTAATTAAGCGAAACAATGAAACATTGCAAAGGGACATTTGACTGTATCCCTGTGTCATTTGCATTCTCAAAACTTAGACTCAGTTGTTCAAAATGCCTTAGCTATCTGTGTTAGTTTCCTAGGACTGCTGTAACAAATGACCACGAACGTGGTGGCTTAAACCAACAGAACTGTAGTATCCTCTCACTACTTCGGGAGATGAGAAATCTGAAATCAAGGTGTTAGTAGGGCCCGGTTCTCTCTGAAGGTCCCAGAGGAGGAGGCTTCTTTGTCTCTTGCAGCTTCTGGTGGTTGCTGGCAGCCCTTGGTGTTCTTGGCTTGTGACCGCACCCCTCCAACCTCTGCCTCTGTCTTCACATGGCCTTCTCCCTGTGTGTCACTCTTTTCTCCTCTTATAAAGACACCAGTCCTTGAATTGGGGTTCCCCTTGCTCCACTCTGGCCTTATCTTAACTAATTCCATCTGCAAAGACCCTATTTCCAAGTAAGGTCATACCCACGGGTACCAGGGGTTAGGACTTCGCCACGCCTTTTTGAGGACACAAAACCCACAACTCCATCTCAACAGCAAAGAGCTTATCTGCTTACTTTTCCACATCTAGTAAGTTTGGTTGCTATTGTGTGGATGGCATGTAGGTTGTTACTGAAGCCACCGCCTTCCTTTGGAGAGGCCTTGACGATAGAAACGGTCTTGTGGGGTCTCCAGCAGCCCTGAGATCTCATGACCATGTGGATGAACATTCAGTGGCCATGGTCCAGGAGAGAGTGATTTAGAGGAGCTGTGGGCAGCCCATCCTTCACTGTCCGGGAGCAGAAACCCAGGGGAAGCTCAATGGGGCCAGATCTTCTCTTGGTTAAGGGTGGCCCAACGTCCCTCCCCCAAGAGGTCCAGATGTCATACTGGGGTTCGGGGTCAGTGCTGAGAGCACATGTTGTTAATATAATGCCTGGGAAAGGATGTGGCTTAAGATGTCCGAGCGTCGGGTCTGAGTTGTCTAAGCCTGGTTCACGGCCGCTTCTGGTGGTGGCCATTCTACTGAAGACCCATGAGTGACGCAAGTTAATATCCAGGGACAGGAAGGGCAATCGACGACACTTCCATAGGGCATCTCACATCCTGGGCAGATTTAACATGACATCTACACGATTAGAAAACATTATTAGAAACACCATTAGAATCTGCGTAATTAGAACATATCAAATATTCCTAACTATAAAATAACGTGATTCCTTTTTAAAACAAGTATGTCAGTCTATCCAACAAAACAAGTCTGTAGTTTCCTTTCCTACCCCACAAGACAGTCGTTACTGAATACACCTAATGATCCCAAAGAGATGGTGGTGGGCCCCTATTTCCCTGAAGAGAAGATTAAGAAAGAATTACTTTTTTTTTTTTGCGGTACGCGGGCCTCTCACTGTCGCGGCCTCTCCCGTTGCGGAGCACAGGCTCCGGACGCGCAGGCTCAGCGGCCATGGCTCACGGACCCAGCCGCTCCGCGGCACGTGGGATCTTCCCGGACCGGGGCACGAACCCGCGTCCCCTGCATCGGCAGGCGGACTCTCAACCGCTGCGCCACCAGGGAAGCCCAAGAAAGAATTACTTTTGATTCGCTTGACTAGACTGACTTTTAGGGATAGAGATGGAATTGCAAAACTCTACTTATTTAATACATTGATCTAGTTGCATGCACACAGAGCACAATACATATATTTAAAATTACTTATTTTAGAAAACATCTTGATGTAGAAGTATTGCTTGTTTTTTAGTCTCACATCTTATGACATAATTTTCTTACAGCTCCCCTTAGGTCTTCCAGAGTGTGTCCCCTTTCCCTGTCTGGGCTTGTGTGGCACCTGTCGGCCCATCAAGGGGCCAGTCACATACAGGTAGGACGGGTGCTCTCTCATTCCTTTTGTAGGTCCATACTATGAGGCCGCAGTCCCAGGAAGACTTCTAAATCCATGCTATGTGCCCTTGCCCTCCTGTGATGGAATCTTTTATAGGTATGGAAGTCACCAGAGATTGAGGGTGTCTCTGCTACTGTTATCTCTTTCAGACAGGAGTACGATTGCACAAGATAAAATATCCAAAGTAAGTATGTCTTATACAACATAGGTATCTGTTTCTCTTTCTCATAAAAGAAGTTTGGCGGTAAGCAGTCCACGGCTACTATGGGGCTTCACCAGGAACTCTGATCCTTCTTCAATCCATCTGCTCTACTGTCCTAGTGTACGGTTTCCATCCTCAAAGATACCTCATGGTCTAATATAGCTGCTGGAGCTCAGCCATCACATCCAAGTTCTAGGCAGCAGAAAAAAGAAAGGTGGAGGGTAGGAAGAGCACATCTTCCAGCTGAGTCAGTTGCCTTTAAAGAGTATCCCTGGAATCCCACCCAGCACTTCTTAGTCATTCTTACTAAAGAATTAAGAAGTAATAGAACCTGGCAGATGACTGATATCTTTGTCCAAGTATCTTCTTCAGACAGTACTTCTTTGCTAAAAAAAAAAAAATCAAATTAATAATTGACTCTCACCAAAGAAGATATACAGATGGCAAGTAAACATATGAAAAGATGCTCTATATCACATGTCATCAGAAACATGCAAATTAAATCTTCAGTGAGATATCACTACACACCAATGAGAACGGCCAAAATCCAAGACACTGACATCACCAAGTGCTTGGGAGTATGTGGAATAAGTAATGACAGGAACTGTCATTCGTTGCTGGTGGGGATGCGAAATGGTACAGCCACTTGGTAGACAGTTTGTCAGTGTTTTGCAAAACTAAACATACTGTCACCATATGATCCCATAGTCGTGATCTTGGTATTTACCCAGAGGAGTACTTATGTGCACACAATATCCTGCAACTTTATGCATAATGGCCAAAACTTGGATGGATAAATAAACCGTGGTTCATCCAGACAATGGACTCTTATTCAGCGCTAAGAAGAAATGAGCTCTCAAGCCACCAAGGGACATGGGGGAAACAAATGTGTATCGCTAAGGGAAAGAACCCACCTGAAATGGCTCCATACTGGACGATCCCAAGTCTACGACATTCTGGAAAAACTATGGAGACGATCAAAATACCAGCAGTTGCCAGATGTTAATGAAAAGGGAGGGGTGAACAGACAGAGCACCGAGGATTTTTAGGGCAGTGAAACTACTCCGTGTGAGATTATAATGACGGATATGTGTCATTATACGTTTGTCCAAACACATAGAATGTGTAACACTGAGAGTGAACCCTAGGGTGAGCTATGGACTTGTCTTAATAATAATGGATCGTGCTTCCCTAGTGGCGCAGTGGTTGAGAGTCTGCCTGCCGATGCAGGGGACACGGGTTCGTGCCCCGGTCCGGGAAGATCCCACATGCCGCGGAGCGGCTGGGCCCGTGAGCCATGGCCACTGAGCCTGTGCGTCCAGAGCCTGTGCTCCGCGACGGGAGAGGCCACGACAGTGAGAGGCCCGCGTACCGCAAAAAAAAAAAAAAAAAATTGATCAATATTGACTCACCAGCTTTAATAAACGTGTCCCACTAATGGGAGATGTTAATAAAGGGGAAACTGGAGGAGGGAGGGATGAGGGAATGCATGGGAACTTTCTGTACCTCCCGCTCAATTTTCCTCTAAACCTAAAACTGCTCAAAACTAAAGTCTATTAATTATAAAAGAAATCACTGAGCGAGAGGCCCGCAATGTAAGAGATTTGGTAAGGACCACGGCATAAAGTTGAGTCTCTGTTTCCGGAAGGAGGATTCTGGGGAAAAGACTCAGCCTTATCTAGGAGTGTGCAGAGTATTTGGGACCCTCTGGAGGCGGCTGGCGCTCTGAGGACAGATCTGAGGAGGGCCGTCAGCTCTCATGCAGAGCTGGGTTATCAGCCTGGGTGGCTGGATAACTTGTCATCAGTAGCGACGGGTGATAATAACGTCACGGAATGACTTTCTGGCATCCCTAAACAATTTTAAAAGAGAAGTTCCCGAGCTGTTCTGAGCCACGTTTGCCATCGGGATGCCCCGGAGGGACCTCTTTGCAGGGGAGTTTTAGCAAAGTTGACCCAGGGCTGGTTCGCTTCTGCAGCTCTGTGGCCGCCACCTTCTGAGACTGTCCTGACGTGGGAGGAGGGACTGGGGTCTGCTTTGCAAGCAGATGTTGGATCCAGGTTGCTCTCAGCACAGTCTCTCCCCAGATGAATTCCTCTTGAGACCAAGGGTGAGCCAGCTGGGGTGGGCAGCAGGTCCCGGTGGGGGACAGCTTAGGACACCCTGATCTGCCACAGGGCTGTCCGACAACCACTGTCAGAGACCCACTCAGCCTGGCATCTGAGACTTCCCCCCACATCCTTCCTGCTCCGGAGCGTGGGGACCAGCAGAGCAAAGGAAGGGCCAAGCTCGGAGTGCCCAGGCTGCCCGAAACCAGCCCAGGATGGGCTGGAGAGTATGTAGCTGAAGAGTCTCTGGAGACTTTGTGCCCACCCCCTCCTTTCCTGACCAGGAAACCGAGGCTGGGATGGGCCTGCCTCACCCGGGTCACTGGCCAGCCCATCCTCCTGGTGGCCTCTGGCCTCGCAGTCTCCACAGCTGGCCTTGGGCCACCCGCTGAGGCGAAGCAGTGATCTTTTCCACCTCCCCGAATACCTGACACTCAGGACGAGTGATCCTGTGGACACATGACTCAGCATCTCCCGCCCGCTAATGCCCTGGGCGTTCTCATACGTTCCTTCCTTCTCCGCACTGCCTCTGGCCTGAGAACCCTTGGGGCGATGCCGGAGTCCATCCACGGACCTCAGAGAGCTTCGGGCAGTGAGGGAAGTGCCCTGGAGAAGGGACAGGCTGGAGGAGGACCTCGGAGCTCGGTGGGTGTGGGAAGAGAAACAGAGAGACACGAGAGGGAGAGACAGAGAGAGACAGAGAGACTGAAAGAAGAGAGCTCTTAGGACTTCAGAAAAGAAAGAACTGAACCCCAGTTCCCACCAGGCACTTCCAGTGTCCCCACCTCCAGCTCCTGGGTGGGGGTGGGGGGTATAGACAGATGTAAGTTCTGTCCCTGACCTCACATGGCTTTTGATCTGGCTGAGATCAGGTAAAGACACTAGAGCAATGAACATACAATAGCAACCCCTTGAGGAAATGCCCCAGAGGAGCACTGCAAGGGAGCTTGGGGAGAGGAAGGGCCCCCGCTGGCAAAGGAGGCCAAGTCCTTGCCCCTGCATTGGGGACCCTGGGTCTGACCTTCCTGGGCCTCTGAAGCCTCAGTGGTGAGACTCAGAGCTGTTGGCCTGGGGGTCAGGGTGGATGCAGGTGGCAAGACTGACTCACACACAGACTGACGGATGAGCAAATCCAGGGGACCAGGTCGTAGGAGGGAGGGAAGGCGAGCTTCAGCCAAGTGGCAGCAGCGGGCAGGGATGCCTGTGGGTGGTGCTAGGGGGGCTGGGCCCTGAGCTCATGGCCAGCGGCATGGGAGGAAAGGCAGGTCGGGATGATTTCTCCCTTAGGCCAAGTGCTTCTCAGCTTCTAAATGCACTTGCCCATCGCAGCCTCACGTGGCCATGCAAGCTCCGAGGACTCCTGGGCTGATGGGGAGGAAATCAGGCCCCTGGGATGAGAGCTGGGCCCAGATCAGCTGAGGGCATCCACTCCACTCAGCAGCAAGCCCCCAGACTCACGTCAATGGAATTTCAGTCTCAATCAGCTAATGCTTTCCCACCGGTTTTCCTAGCTCTTGCCTTCAAATTTCCAAGCTATTTTGCCTTTCGCCAAGATCAGCAAAGTCCACGGGCCTCATTTCCAGCACCTACGATCTCCCCATGGTGCCCAGAGATCTTCTCAACCCTCACCCCCTGCCCAGGGCTGCGGGGGGCCCATCCCGTGAGCTCAGCTACTGAGACCCCCTGACCCGAACAGGTGTCTCTGAATTCCAAAGCCGACCGGAAATGTACGGATCATTTTTTCCCTTCCCCCCCATTGCAGATGCCAGCACCGGTGTGACCCAGAACTTTGCTGTCTGGCCCTAGTGACAAAGAGCTGGCTTACGGCCTGGTGAGGACAAAGTATCCGCAGAGGAAAACACACAACACAAACCGCTGTGTGACGGCAGAGCCTCCCTGGAACAGCTCCGGGCCCAAAGCGAGAGAAACGTGGCATTCACGGCCAAGTCCCCTCTTGGTTGGAGGCCATTGAGAGCTGTTTGCACACCCAGGCCCTCTTGTCTGCGTTCTTTAGAATTAAGTGATCTTTCTCCACGAGAGGGTGGAGCCCACAAAAGCCTCAGAGGTGGGCCCCACCTTGGGGCCGAAAGTCAGAAGAATAAGAAAAAAAAGCTGGGTTCCGATGGGTGGGGTCTCCCGGATCCCGGCTCACCCCCTGAAAGCCGCAGGGGTGACAAATGTCCAGTTCCGTTAGAACAATTAGGCTGAAGAGCAGATTGAACAATCGATGTGCTCACGTCATGCCCCGGTGTTTCACTGGCCTTGAGCTCAAAAACAAACTCCAAGGCGCTGTGTGACCTGGGTTTTCAACCTCCCGCCCTGGCCCCGCCCCTACCCCTGAACTCCAGCTCCAGCAAATTTCGGGTCCTTGAATGAGTAAGACCTCTTTGCTTCCCTGCCTTTACTTATGCCAGGTGCTTTTTCGTGCTCGCTTCGCGGCTGGACCGAGTCCTGCTTTCAGAGAATCCCCTCAGCTGCTGCTTTCTCCAGGAAGCTCGTTCTGACCCACCCCAGGCAGGGTCTGGGCGGCCCTCAGACGGAGGCATTCGAGTGTCTCCCCAGTTGGGCTTCCCACACTGTCCTGTGGTTGTCCTCACTTCTTGGTCTTGCCCACGTGACCTGATCGCAGTGCAGCAGAGAGCCAGGCACTTCGGGTGTGGCTGACCTATTCCGAGCCCTTTTTGAGACAGTTCACGTCATCAGAGCTCCTAGAAGTTTGCTGGTACGGACATTGCCACTTTTTCTGTGGCCCCCGGGCTGATGCCACATGCACGTACACACACACACACACACACACACACGCACGCACGCTGTGTAGTTTCAGGAGGATGGGCCTCCAGGCCATGCACTGGGGAAGAGAGAGCAGAAAGCGTGAGGGCCCTGAGGCAGCTGGGTACTGGCCTGGCATCTGGTGGGGGGGGGGGCGGGAGCGGGGGGTGGGGAGGGAGCTGGGCCTGGCCAGCAGGGAGGAAGTTGGAAAACAGGCAGGACTCAGGTGGGACAAGCTGGTCAAGGGCCCCAGACTTGGAGGATGTGGGGATGTGTGTGGGGCTATGGCAGACACTGGGTGCCCCGCCCAGGTCCCCTTTAAGGGTGGGGACACCCACCCCCAGGTGCTACGAATCTTGCTGCCAGTGCCTCAGGGCTGCCCCTTCCCCTGATGCTGCTGGGAGCCATCTCGCCCAGGAAGTCATGTGACACCCCCCCCCCCCCCCATCAAGGAGCAGCCCAGGCTAATGACCGACTGATGGGGTGGTCCAAAAGGCAGGCCCCAGCTTCAGAAAGAGACAGCTCGGCCATGTGGTGGCTGCCAAGTGTCCCTGGGCACCAGGCCAGAGCTAGACTGGTTGGAACTACATTCCCCCTGACCCCTTCCCCGTCCTCCCTGGCTCCCCTCCCTCCATCCCAGGCTTCTCCCTCAACAAACCACCTGCACCAGAATCCCTGCCTCAGGCTCCACATCCAGAGAGCCTGCCTCACAGAGGCCACACGTACCTTGTGCTACCAGGAGGACTCAGCTGATGGAGCCCCGCGTTGCTTCAAGCAGCCCACCACCAACCCCCTACCTGGATGGCCCATCAGGACACGGAGCCTGTTCCCAAGGGCAGCCAGACGGTGGCATTTAAAAAAGAGTGGTTTCACCAACAGGGAACAACCTTCATTAGCTATGGAAACGTGCGGCCACACGGATGAACGTGATACTAAGGGAAAGAAGCCAGTCGCAAGAGACCACACGTCCTGTGATTCTATTCATATGAAATGTACGGAAAATATAAATCTATAGAAACAGATAGTAGGTTGGCTGGGGCAGGTATTGGGGGAGGAGTATGAAGGGAATTAACAGGAACTGGGCATGGGGAATCTTGTTGGGACAATGGAAATGTTCTAAAGCTGATTTATGGTGATGGTTGCACAACTGGGTAAATTTACTAAAAATCACTGAATTGTACACTTGAAATCAGTGAATTGTGCTATACGTAGTCTATATATATAATACACCCCAATAAAGTTGTTTACACCCTCCTCAATGTATGTAGGATTTTCTAGATGTGAATCTTTGGACAAGAACACCAACATCTCTGTATTTTAATTGTCTTCAGTAAGAGGCAGGTAAAATCCCTGGCATCGAATATCTGGTTTGCAAAAGCGTTACGAGGTTTGGGGAATTAAATATGCGAAATAAAAGGTCCTCTTTATTTGTTGCTTCTTTGGCCCAGGCCCATGGCTCCCACTCCAGACACAAGCGCGAGGTTGTACGCATCACCAGTGAGGACAGATCCTGGTGAAAACATGGTTTTTTTTATAAATAAAAAAGATGGTCACACTCAGAAATTACTTCTCTAGAACAGTGTTCCTTGGACCACCAGTATCAAAATCATAATATGGGGCTTCCCTGGTGGCGCAGTGGTTGAGAGTCCGCCTGCCGATGCAGGGGACACGGTTCGTGCCCCGGTCTGGGAGGATCCCACATGCCGCGGAGCGGCTGGGCCCGTGAGCCGCGGCCGCTGAGCCTACGCGTCCGGAGCCTGTGCTCCGCAACGGGAGAGGCCACAACAGTGAGAGGCCCGTGTACTGCAAAAAAAAAAAAAATCATAGTATGAACAGTTTGTTAGAAATATAGATCCTTCACCCCTACCCACACCCAGCCAGACACAGTGAATTAGAACCTCTGGGATGGCTCCGGAATCTGCATTTTCATAGCTCCCTGAGGGTTCTCAGGTCCAGTGGAATCTGAAAGCACTGATTACAGGAATGGAACTCCCGGGTTGCAGAAACCTTTGGCCTTGCTTTGCAAAATAAGCTTGTCTGTAGCTGTGGGAGCTGACTGCGGGAATGACCCTCCACTGGCCACGTGTCCACTGAAAGAGTAAATTCGTTTTCCAAAGAACACTCCTACATGGAAAGTATCTTGCAAGCCCCCTGCCCGTGTTAAGTGGTCGGAAGTGTCTCAGGTCGGACAGTTTGTAGGGATGGACAGATGCTACTTCAGAAGACCCAGGGGGAACTGTCTGCCACATGCCGGAGAGGGTGGGCTCCAGGGGCCTGGGGCCTCCAGCCAGGCCAGGAGCACTAACCCAGAAGGGAAGGAGGAACGAGGAGGACACCCTGACCCCACAGGCCAAGAGGGATGAAGGTCACCAGTGAGGGAACCCCAAGCTGGGCTCTGGCTAGCACGTAACAGGCAGTGCATGGGCATCAAAATTGTATGGAAAGCTTGTTACAGATGCGGGTTTCTGCACCTCTTGCTAGTTAGATGGTTGCAGTCCTCTGGCCACAAACCGGTGGCTTCAACCATCAGAAATGGGTTCTCTCGCAGTTCTGGAAGCCGGAAGTCCAAATTCAAGGGGTCACAGGGCCGTGCTCCATCTGAGGCTCCAGGGGAGTATCCTTCCTCGCTTATTGTGGCTTCTGGTGTTGCCAGCAATCCTTGGCTTGTAGCAGCATCCCTGTGATCTCTGCCTCTGACCTCACATGCCCGTCTTCCCTCTGTGTGTG
The DNA here is from genome assembly GCF_008692025.1 of Phocoena sinus. Taxonomy (NCBI): domain Eukaryota; kingdom Metazoa; phylum Chordata; class Mammalia; order Artiodactyla; family Phocoenidae; genus Phocoena; species Phocoena sinus. The sequence continues at coordinate 106,465,048 of NC_045770.1, read as the reverse complement.
TCTGTGCCCAAGTTTCCTTCTTCTTATAGGGACACAGTCGCTGGATTTAATGACTACCCTAATCCAGTATGATCTCATCTTAATTTGATGGCACGTCCAAGATTCCATTTCAAATTAGGGCACGTCACAGGCCCCAGGGATTAGGACTTCAACGTAACTTTTTGGAAACACAATTCAACCACACCCGTCAGGTGGAATCATGCAAGTCCTGCAGACCAGGAAGCCAAGGCTCAGCTCGGCCAGGTGGTGCGACGTCGCAGAGCTCACCGACGTCAGGCTGCTGCTCGGCTGCTCTGCACGTCGCCTCCCACTCCGACCTTGGATCGCTCTGGTGGGTTCCCAGTTGAAGCTGGAAAGCTTTACGCTATTGCAGTAGGAGCCTCACAGATGCTGGTATCAGGAGGCTTCAGCTTTCCCAGGGCTTCTAGAACTTGACATGAGCATCACGGTTTGTCTATATGCTTAGCTCTCGTCCTCTGTCTTTGCGTCAGAAATTCCTGCTGAACAAGGGGTTGCCCAGCCCTGCAGGGATCCCGGAAGAGGTTGGGGGTCGCTACCTTCGAGCAGCTTGTGACGACTCCAGAAGACAAGACAGACCCACGATGCACAGCGTGCAGCGTCAAACGTTGTGCCGTAGATACTGTCCCAGTTCATGAAAGGAGGTCCAGGAGGCTGGTGTTGTCAGGGGAAGCTCCCTGGAGGAGGAGTCCTTGAAGGAAGCACTTGCGGACAGGGAAGCCCGAGAGAAAGGACTGCTTGATGGGAGAAGATGGAGGGACAGGTCCACCCAGCAGGGTTCCAGAGTGGGAGGCCGGTGGACATCGGTGGGAAGTGCGTGCCTTGCTGGGAGTGGGGCATAGAACAGGGGTCCTCAAATACCAGGAGGCGGGGGTCCCCACTCACCCCTCCTCCCTGCCCCTCTGGCATCATGGCTGGGTGGTCAGAGAAGAACGCATTGATTGGGTGCTTTTTACACAGCATTCGTTACGGCCAACATTTTATGTTTAATCCTCACACCTCTCTATGGAGAGACCCCATTCCCATTTCTTAGATGAGAAAAGTAAGGTTTGGATTCACTCACGGTGCTGCAGCTGCTCCCGGTCTGCTCCCTGCCAAGCCGTGGATTCCTGCTCCGTGGCATCACTGGGCTGGGTGATCCCAGCAGAGTGACAGCTGCCTGGAGTCCCAGCCCTAGGGTGGCCCACAGTGACCTGCTGTGGAGGCCCACATTGCTTTCGGAAAATGGGAGAATTCTATATGTACTGTTTAGAAGCCTGCATTGTTTTGTTTTTGTTTTTTAAAATTAACACACTTTATTTTTTAGGACATGTTTAAAGTTACCAAAAGATTGAACTGGTAATACAGAGAGTTCCCATATACCCCCTTTCTGCCCCCTAGATCCCCCACGAGTGTGGTACATTTTTTACAATTAATGAACTAATATTGATACATGATTATTAACTAAAGTCCATAGTTTATATTAGGGTTCACGTTTTGTGTCGTACATTCTGTGGGTTTTGACAAAGGCATACGGTCATGTGTCCACCATTCCAGCAATGTACAGAATGTCATGATTCCACCATTACCATCTCATACAGAGTAGTTGCAATGCCCTAAAAATCTCCTGTGCTGGCCAATCCTCCCTCCCCCAACCCCTGGTGGCCACAGATCTTTTCACTGTCTTCATAGTTTTGCCTTTCCAGAATGTGGTATAGTTGGAATCATACATTCACTTAATACACTGTCAACATCTTTCCATGTCAAAAAATATCTATCTGACCAACTTAAATGGATTCATAGCTTTTCACTGGATGGATACATCCCAACGAATTTAACTAGAATTGAAAAGTTTTCTTTTTGTTGTTGTTGTTTTAAACAGACCTTTGATGGAGATCTTGTACATGCATCTTTGCACATTTGTCCGCTGATTTCACAGGGATAAAGTCCTGGACGAGGAAGTTCTAGGTCAAAGGGATGGCGGGCACGTTTTGAAGGCTTTGGATCAACCACCAAGTTGCCTCCTAGGACAATTGGAGGCTCCAGGGGAGAAGCTGGTCCAGGCCCCTCCCCCAGCTTCCGGTGGGTGCCGGCTGTCCTTGGCTTGTAGACGCATCGCTTCAATCTCTGCCTCCACCTTCCCTCTGTGTGTCTCTTCTCCTGCTAAGGAAACTTATTGTTAGACTTAGGGTGCACCCAGTTAAGCCAGGATGATCTCATACAAGGTCTTTAACTTAATTAATCTGCAAAGATCCTTTTTCCAAATGAGGTCACATTCACAGCGACCAGGGATTAGGGTGTGGACGTATTGATTTGGAGGCCACCGTTCGGCTCACTAGAGGTATTTGTCCAGAGAAGAAAGCAGAGGCTTAGATAGGATAATAAGAGACTTTCCCGAAGACGTGCTTCCCCGTGCCCTGCCCCGGCACATATATCCTCACCACAAACTACCCGGTTGGGGCTTAGGAAACCCGTCTTAGCTGTTCCATCTCCTGACCATCAAGCATCTACTTTATGAAACGCTGAGTTTATTTTCCTTCCCACATTCTGCTTGTTACTATCTTTACAATGATCTGGGATCCACCGGCCCTTTGAATGATGGAATCGGGTTTGTCTAGAATGGTCACCAAACGCTGAATGTTATGGAGTTCCGATGACACCGTTGACCCAGGGCTGGTGGTGGGGCCTGCTCGATAAGCCTGTGGGCTCTGTGTGGCCTTGGGCAATGGGCTGCCCTCTTGGAACCTCAGTTTCTTCACCTGTAAAATAGGGATGATAATCTATGTGCCTCGGGAGCTGTTGAGGAATTCGAACAACGCAATGTAAGCTCAGCCCAGTGTCTCCCACGGACTAAAAGCTCAATAACTACTTGCTTTCAATGAAAGTGACATTTTCTGTATTCCCAGACTTATCCTTTCGAGTTATTTTTGAGCCCCCGGCCCTCCTCCCCCTCTCCCAGGCCCTTCCTGCCAGTGTAGGGCAGGGCATACACACAGACTTTGAGCCTGGAGACCTCTGTATACCCAGCCCCTTCTCCATTGCTTTTTTTTTTTTTTTCCACTGCTTTTTAACTTCCTTTTTATTCCAAATCCTCATGCCATCGCTCGTGTGTCTGGAGGTAGACGCTAAGTAGGACATTCCACTGACTTCTCTCTCTCTGGCCCTCTGGGAGCCATTGAGTGCTGGGTGGTGCAGGGCCTCTCAGCTTCCTCGCCGGTCCCTACTTTCTTCCCCCTTGTAACCGAGCTCATTTGTCAGTGGAGGCCCCATTCTTTGGAGAAATAATGTGATCAGGCCCATGGACCCCAGGCCTTCTGATGTCTAGAGCCCGCTACACTTGCCAGATGAAGTTAGAGCTAGACAGCGCTCCTAAGGGACACACTGGTGGTCTTGCTTTCACCGGGGACTTTCCCAGTGAATCAGACCCCTCGTGGCTCCTGGGGGCCCTGAATGGACGGGGGTGGCTACTGTCTTGGGTTATGATCCGTGAAAGCAGTAGGTGCTGCGAGGAGGGAGACCCTCCCTCGGCCTGACTGGACCCCATGGGCATGTGAAGGTGAAAGGCAAGGGGACCAAAGAGAGAATAGCCCTGACAAAGAGTCCCCTGCCAGCCTACAGCTCCACCACACACCCATGAAATGCCAGGGGGGTTCCTTTTTCGAAATGGTGTCTCCAGCATCCTTGGGCTTTAGGTGGGGCTCCCAAAGAGGTCCAGATGACATGGCTCGACTCCAGTGAACACACCTTCAAGATGGCCTAATCAGAGAAGAAACATCTGGAACATTTGGGTTCCATTTGGGAAACCGGAGCCAAAGGGGAGAAAAAAATCAAAATAAAACAGAGCTAAACATAGAGTGATCACAGGGCCCAGCATTTCCTAAGTGTGTCCCCAAAGGGTCGAACACAGGTGTTCACACAAAAACTCTGAGCACGTCCACGGCGACATCATCACCATTGCCCAAAGGTGGAAACAACCCAAGTGCCTGTCACCATGTGAGCGGATAAACAAAATGTGGTCCATCCGTATGATGGGCTATTCCGCTGCCCTAAAAAAAATGAAGCGCTGACACAGGCTACCATGCAGATGAACCTAGAAAACGTTCTGCTCAGTGAAAGGAGCCAGCCTCTGAAAACACCACAAATCATATGATTCCATCTATATGACACGTCCAGAATGGGCAAATCCATGGAGACAGAAAGTAGATTACCAGTTGCCAGGCTGGGGGAGCGGAGATGGGGCGTTTTCGGGGGAGGGTGATGAAAATGTTTTGAAACTAGGAAAAGGTGGTGAATTGTACATTTTAAAATGGTTCATTTTATGTTAGGTAAATTTCACACACATAACCCGCCCCCCCAAAAAAGAAAAAGAAGAACAGCTAGGAAATACAGAAATGCAAAAATTCTTCAGGGGTGCGAGGCTCTTTTCTGCAGTTTTGGGAGTGTTAAGTCACATCCCTAGGAGGAGTCGTGGGGTGAGCCCGTTGGAGCAGGACTTTCTTTCAAGGGGACCCAAAGGAGCTGGCCTGGCCCATCCCAGCTGCAGCTCCAAGGTCCCTTCAGCCCCAGCCCTGGGCTCTTTCTCTAGTGAGTGGTACCCGGATGACCAAAGGCACACTCAGGGGCTGCTAAAATGCCCTTCATCTTTCCTTTGTGTGTCCGCCTGGCCCTCCAGAAAAGCCCCCGACTGTTTCCTGCTCAGGTTAATAATTTTTTTTTTTTTTTTTGGCGGTACGCGGGCCTCTCACTGTCGTGGCCTCTCCCGTTGCGGAGCACAGGCTCCGGACGCGCAGGCTCAATGACCATGGCTCACGGGCCCAGCCGCTCCGCGGCATGTGGGATCTTCCCGGAATGGGGCACAAACTGGCGTCCCCTGCATCGGCAGGCGGACTCTCAACCACTGCTCCACCAGGGAAGCCCCCGGTTAATAATTTTTGACCAGACTTCTCAACAGACTTAAAAATGAAGCTTTAGATATGTTAATGGTGACTCCACTGGCATTTATTAAATTTTTTAATATATTTTTTTAAAATTTATTTTTATTTTATTTATTTTTGGCTGTGTTGGGTCCTCGTTGCTGCACGTGGGCTTTCTCTAGTTGTGGCAAGTGGGGGCTACTTTTCATTGCGGTGCGCGGGCTTCTTGTTGCACTGGCTTCTCTTGTTGCAGAGCATGGGCTCTAGGCATGCGGGCTTCAGCAGTTGTGGTGAGTGGGCTTCAGTAGATGTGGCACACGGGCTTAGATGCTCCGCGGCATGTGGGATCTTCCCAGACCAGGGATAGAACCCGTGTCCCCTGCATTGGCAGGCGGATTCTTATCCACTGTGCCACCAGGAAAGCTCTCTGCTGGCACTTAAATACTTCATTATAGCCTGCGAGAACTGAGTCTTCTTTTGTTCAATTTTTCATATAAACAGGCACATTTCCTATTCCTCTTCCTCACTGCCCATCCCAGTTGGGTTCTTTTGTTTCCCCAGTGACCCAGGCTGATCTGAGAGGGGTGCAGGGGGGAGAAAAACCCCAGAGCCATCACTTCCAGGAGGTGGGGTGGCGTGTGGGACACAGGAGACATTATTTCTTCAGGTTCATGATATTTTTGGTGGCACCAAATATCTCACTTTAGAAAACCTTCTTATCGTGTGATCTGTGGATCTGAAGCATCCCCAAACTGAGATGATGTGACAGACAGACAGATATCGTGGTGGAAGAGGCCAGGGGAGGGGAGGCAGACAGGAAAGTGGACGGAAAGCAGGAAAAAGAGTGGAGGGAAGAAAGGGCTTGGCTTTGGGTTGTCACCTGACAAAGACAGAAAGATGCCCCAAAAGCCTTGTCTTCTTATGGCTTGAGAACAAGTTACTCTTCCTAAGATGCAGCCAACGAGGAGGATGTGAAAGGGCAAAGTGAGGGGTTTACCCTGAATCCACAAGACAAAATGATAATGGTCACACCAATATTTGGGTGTCTCTATCGACTGGTCAAACCATGCACCCGACCTGGACGACCCTGTAGGAGACAGGTGGTCCGAAGAACCAACACATCAATATGTCACTAGTTTACTCTTCAGAATTCCCAAGGAATGCCAAGTTACTTGGGAACCAAGCAAATGGGCAAGCTAAAACGTCACACAGTTACAGTCATAAGCTTTGTCTCCTTAGTCTTAATAAGAAGCATAGCGGGCTTCCCTGGTGGCGCAGTGGTTGGGAGCCCGCCTGCCAATGCAGGGGATGCGGGTTCGTGCCCCGGTCCAGGAGGATTCCGCGTGCCACGGGGCGGCTGGGCCTGTGGGCTGTGGCCGCTGGGCCTGCGCGTCCGGAGCCTGTGCTCCGCAACAGGAGGGGCCGCAGCAGTGAGAGGCCCGCGTACCGCAAAAAAATAAAAAAAAAAAAGAAGAATAGCAAACATCAGTAAATGCCACACACTCTCCTGAGCACCTTCCATGTATTAATCCAGTCTCTGCTCCACAGTGCTGTGGGTTGGGTGCTTGCATTATGGACATGTTACAGATGGGGAAACTGAGGCACAGCGGGGTTAAGGAACTTGCCCGAAGTTACACGGGACAGCAGTGGGGCTGTGATAAATATGCAAATCAGTGAAAACTATTAATTATGTAACAGCTTCCTAATAATGCCCTAAATAAGCACTTAATAATAAATGCTGCGGTGGGAGCTGGCATGCAATTAGCCCTTATCATGCCCAGCACCACGCACGGCTGCCTCTCGTTGTGTGTATCACTTAGCGCCTGAGAGATGCTGAGTAAGGTGGGAAATTGAACCACCACACAGAGGAGGCAAGGAGGCCTTGGCGCAGGTGAACCTGGAGTCCACATCCGTGGCCCTGCTGCCTGGAATCAGACAGGGGGGTCCCGCAGGCCCCCGCTAAATCCACAAGCTGGTATCACTGGGACTTTGCTTTGCACCTCCTGGCAACAGCGGTTCTAGAATCTAAGAACTGAGCAGACCTAGCCCCCGGCAAACACAGGGTCAGCCCTTTCTTCTTTTCAATAAGGCAGGGGCCGATTTCTGTTTGCAATCTCAGGCAATCACAACTCCATAGCGGTGAGAAAAGTGGCATTATGAACCCCCTTGCAGGGAGTGGAGACTGAGGCTCAGAGAAGCTGAGTGACATGTCCAAGGTCACTGGGCTAGTGAGGGGCAGGCCTGGGGTCTTTGGCTTCAAGTTCAGGGACGCGTCCACTCTACCCATCTGGGCTGCGGAGAGAGCAGGGCCGGCTTCATGGGTGAGTGACGCTTGAGTCACACAGGAGCCTGTGCTCAGAAGGGCTTGCACTTGATTCCATTTTGTACTTGGCCCTGCGAGTGATGTAGCTGATCAAGGGAAGGACTTTAGTGATGGGCACCTGGGGACCAGGTCCCTAGTCTCGGCTGTCTGCACAGCCTTCCCTGCTGTCTACCTCCGCCTTGGTCTCACCATCTGCAAGAGGAAGGGAACGGGGTGAGGTTAAGAAGTTCCAGGGCATATGTCGGGAGCACCGGCTCCTTGGGGCATTGAGACAAAGGTTTCTTGGAAAAGGGAGCTTGTGAAATGGTGCAACCTCTTCTCTCAGAAAAACTCAGGGCAGTTTTGCACATTCAAGCATCTTTGTAGCTTTGCAACAAAAAAGCCTGCCTTTAAAAAAAGGGTGCGGGGGGCTTCCCTGGTGGCGCAGTGGTTGAGAGTCCGCCTGCCGATGCAGGGGACACGGGTTCGTGCCCCGGTCCGGGAAGATCCCATGTGACGCGGAGTGGCTGGGCCCGTGAGCCATGGCCGCTGAGCCTGCGCGTCCGGAGCCTGTGCTCCGCAACGGGAGAGGCCACAACAGTGAGAGGCCGGCGTACCAAAAAAAAAAAAAAAAAAAAGGCGCGGAGGCCGGGGCGGGGGGGTGGTGGTATTTGTGTTTTCTAAACATATTAGATCACCCAAGCTTTTGAAAAAGTGGAGTATGCACAGAGGGTCCTTTGGAAAATGCTGGAGCAGCAATGAACTCTCTTCCAGTATTCACCGCCTACATGCTGCCTGCATTTTACCCTTCCAGGCAGCTGTCCCATGACACAGGGAAACTCAGAGGCAGGTCTACCGGGAACACATCAATGATGGAGGAGCTGGAAGCCCTGGATGAGGCTCTGGAGGTGGGGAAGTGACGCAAAATGCCCTCTGATCCACCTCTCACCACTCCCTAGTGCCCGGACCCCAAAGAGCAGATCTGAAGCAACGTCACTTTGTTAGGGGCTGGCACTCTGGGGGTCCATCCTGCTTGCTTTGAGGTGTCAGTAGGTCCCTTGGCCACATTTAGGGTCACTTCTCAGAGCCCACGACCCCTCGGAATGTTGAAGTTCTCTGGCGCAGGGCGGCACTGAGGCGGAGGCAGTGTGACCCGCTTGGGTCTGCTGGGTCTTTGAGAGGGGATGCTCCATGGGACCCAATTCTTGCACCATTCCCCTGCCTTAGGATTGGAGGCAAACATGTCTCCCCCTGCCACCTTCTTGGTCTGATGGTGCCGCCGGGAACTTGTGAATTTGACTCTGAACTCTCTCTAGTTGGATTGAAACGGGTTTTGTGAGACCCACCGAGCATTGTTGGCCATTTGGGCATCTTCTTCAGAGAAATGTCTATCTAGATCCTTGGACAATTTGAAAATTAGGTTGTCTTTTTATTGCTGAGCTGTGTGAATTCTTTTTTTTTTTTTAGTGATTAAAGCATTGTATTCAGAGACAAACAGACCTCAATAAAGTCTGATCATTTTCTTCATATAGCACTGTTTGTTAAGGTAGTTTTTTTTTTTTTTAACATCTTTATTGGAGTGTAATTGCTTTACAGTGTTGTGTTAGTTTCTGCTGTATAGCAGAGTGAATCAGCTATATGCCTACGTATGTCCCCATATCCCCTCCCTCTTGCGTCTCCCTCCCACCCTCCTTATCCCACCCCTCTAGATGATCACAAACCACAGAGCTGATCTCCCTGTGCTATGTGGCTGCTTCCCACTAGCTATCTAGTTTACATTAGGTAATGTATATATGTCCATGCCACTCTCTCACTTCGTCCCAGCTTACCCTTCCCCCTCCCCGTATCCTCAAGTCCATTCTCTACGTCTTCGTCTTTATTCCTGCCCTACTCCTAGGTTCATCAAAACCATTTTTTTTTTAGATTCCATATAAATGTGTTAGCATACGGTATTTGTTTTTCTCTTTCTGACTTACTTCACTCTGTAAGACAGACTCTAGGTCCAACCATCTCACTACAAATAACTCAATTTCGTTTCTTTTTATGGCTGAGTAATATTCCATTGTATATATGTGCCACATCTTCTTTATCCATTCATCTATCAATGAACACTTAGGTTGCTTCCATGTCCTGGCTATTGTAAATAGTGCTGCAATGAACATCTTGGTACATGACTCTTTTTGAATTATGGTTTTCTCAGGGTATATGCCCAGTAGTGGGATTGCTGGGTCATATAGTAGTTCTATTTTTAGTTTTTTAAGGAACCCCCATACTGTTCTCCATAGTGGCTGCATCAATTTACATTCCCACAAACAGTGCAAGAGGGTTCCCTTTTCTCCACACCCTCTCCAGCATTTTATTGTTTGTAGATTTTTTGATGATGGCCATTCTAACTGGTGTGAGGTGATACCTCATTGTAGTTTTGATTTGCATTTCTTTAATGATTAGTGATGTTGAGCATCCTGTCATGTGTTTGTTGGCAATCTGTATATCTTCTTTGCAGAAATGTCTATTTAGGTCTTCTGCCCATTTTTGGATTGGGTTGTTTGTTTTTTTGATATTGAGCTGCATGAGTTGCTTGTATGTTTTGGAGGTTAATCCTTTGTCAGTTGCTTCATTTGCAAATATTTTCTCCCATTCTGAGGGTTGTCTTTTGGTCTTGTTTATGGTTTCCTTTGCTGTGCAAAAGCTTTTAAGTTTCGTTAGGTCCCATTTGTCTATTTTTGTTTTTATTTCCATTTCTCTAGGAGGTGGGTCAAAAAAGATCTTGCTGTGATTTATGTCATAGAATGTTCTGCCTATGTTTTCCTCTAAGAGTTTTATAGTGTCTGGCCTTACATTTAGGTCTTTAATCCATTTTTAAAAAATTAATTAATTAATTTTGCCTGTGTTGGGTCTTCGTTGCTGCATGCAGGCTTTCTCTAGTTGCGGCGAGTGGGGGCTACTGTTCGTTGAGGTGCGCAGGCTTCTCATTGTGGTGGCTTCTTTTGTTGAGGAGCATGGGGTCTAGGCTCGTGGGCTTCAGTAGTTGTGGCAAGTGGGCTCAGTAGTTGTGGCTCATGGGTTCTAGAGTTCAGGCTCAGTAGTTGTGGTGCACAGGCTTAGTTGCTCTGTGGCATGTAGGATCTTCCCAGACCAGGGCTTAAACCCATGTCCCCTGAATTGGCAGGCAGATTCTTAACCACTGCACCACCAGGGAATCCCCTTTAATCCATTTTGAGTTTATTTTTGTGTGTGGTGTTAGGGAGTGTTCTAATTTCATTCTTTTACATGTAGCTGTCCAGTTTTCCCAGCACCACTTATTGAAGAGGCTGTCTTTTCTCCATTGTATATTCTTTCCTCCTTTATCAAAGATAAGGTGACCATAGGTGCATGGGTTTATCTCTGGGCTTTCTACCCTGTTCCATTGATCTATATTTCTGTTTTTGTGCCAGTACCATACTGTCTTGATTACTGTAGCTTTGTAGTGTAGTCTGAAGTCCAGGAGCCTGATTCCTCTAGCTCTGTTTTTCTTTCTCAAGATTGTTTTGGTTATTTGGGGTCTTTTGTGTTTCCACATAAATTGTGAAATTTTTTGTTCTAGTTCTGTGAAAAATGTCATTGGTAGTTTGATAGGGATTGCATTGAATCTGTAGATTGCTTTGGGTAGTATAGTCATTTTCACAATGTTGATTCTTCCATTCCAAGAACATGGTGTATCTCTCTATCTGTTTGTATCATCTTTAATGTCTTTCATCAGTGTCTTATTGCTTTCTGTATACAGGTCTTTTGTCTCCTTAGGTAGGTTTATTCCTAGGTATTTTGTCCTTTTTGTTGCAATGGTAAATGGGAGTGTTTCCTTAATTTCTCTTTCAGATTTTTCATCATTAGTGTATAGGAATGCAAGAGATTTCTGTGCATTAATTTTATATCCTGCTACCTTACCACATTCGTTGATTAGCCCTAGTCGTTTTCTGGTAGCATCTTTAGGATACTCTATGTATAGTGTCATGTCATCTGCAAACAATGACATTTTTACTTCTTCTTTTCCAATTTGGATTCTTTTAATTGCTTTTTCTTCTCTGATTGCTGTGGCTAAAACTTCCTAAACTGTGTTGAATAATAGTGGCGAGAGTGGCCAACCTTGTCTTGTTCCTGATTTTAGAGGAAATGGTGTCAGTTTTTCACCATGATGTTGGCTGTGGGTTTGTCATAGCTGGACTTTATTATGTTGAGGTAGCTTCCCTGTATGCCTACTTCCTGGAGAGTTTTTTTTTTTTTTTTTTTATCACAAATGGGTGTTGAATTTTTTTTTTTAAGAATAAGTATTTTTATGTTTTTTAACATCTTTATTGGAGTATAATTGCTTTATGGGTGTTGAATTTTGTCAAAAGTTTTTCTGCATCTATTGAGATTATCATATGATTTTTATCCTTCAATTTGTAAATATGGTGTATCACATTGATTGATTTGCATATATTGAAGAATCCTTGCATTCCTGGGATAGACCCCACTTGATCGTGGTGTATAATCCTTTTAATGTGCTGTTGGATTCTGTTTGCTAGTGTTTTGTTGAGGATTTTTGCATCTATGTTCACCAGAGACATTGGCCTGCAGTTTTCTTTTCTGGTGACATCTTTGTCTGATTTTGGTATCAGGGTGATGGTGGCCTTGTAGAATGAGTTTGGGAGTGTTCCTCTCTCTGCTATATTTTGGAAGAGTTTGAGAAGGATAGGTGTTATCTCTTCTCTAAATGTTTCATAGAACTCGCCTGTGAAGCCATCTGGTCCTGGGCTTTTGTGTGTTGGAAGATTTTTAATCACAGTTTTAATTTCAGTGCTTGTGATCAGTCTATTTACATTTTCTATTTCTTCCTGGTTCAGTCTCAGAATGTTGTGCTTTTCTAAGAATTTGTCCATTTCTTCCAGGTTGTCCATTTTCTTGGCATATGGTTGCTTATAGTAATCTCTCATGATCTTTTGTATTTCTGCAGGGTCAGTTGTTACTTCTCCTTTTTCATTTCTAATTCTGTTGATTTGGGTCTTCTCCCTTTTTTTCTTGATGAGTCTGGCTAATGGTTTATCAATTTGTTTATCTTCTCAAAGAACCAGCTTTCAGCTTTATTGATCTTTGCTATTGTTTCCTTCATTTCTTTTTCATTTATTTCTGATCTGATCTTTATGATTTCTTTCCTTCTGCTAACTTTGGGGAGGAGGCTGTTCTTCTTTCTCTAATTGCTTTAGGTGTAAGGTTAGGTTGTTTATTTGAGATTTTTATTGTTTCTTGAGGTAGGGTTGTATTGTTATAAACTTCCCTCTTAGAACTGCTTTTGCTGCATCCCATAGGTTTTGGGTCATTGTGTTTTCATTGTCATTTGTTTCTAGGTATATTTTGATTTCCTCTTTGATTTCTTCAGTGACCTCTTGGTTATTTAGTAGTGTATTGTTTAGCCTCCATGTATTTGTATTTTTTACAGATTTTTCCCTGTAATTGATATCTAGTCTTATAATGTTGTGGTCGGAAAAGATACTTGACATGATTTAAATTATCTTAAATTTACCAAGGCTAGATTTGTGACCCAAGATATGGTCTATCCTGGAGAATGTTTCATGAGCACTTGAGAAGAAATTGTATTCTGTTGTTTTGGGTTGGAATGTCCTATAAATATCAATTAAGTCCATCTTGTTTAATGTATCATTTAAAGCTTGTGTTTACTTATTTATTTTCATTTTGGATGATCTGTCCATTGGTGAAAGTGGGGTGTTAAAGTTCCCTACTATTATCGTGTTACTGTTGATTTCCCCTTTTATGGCTGTTAGCATTTTCCTTATGTATTGAGGTGCTCCTATGTTGGGTGCATAAATATTTACAATTGTTATATCTTCTTCTTGGATTGATCCCTTGATCATTATGTAGTGTCCTTCCTTGTCTCTTGTAATAGTCTTTATTTTAACAGACTCTATTTTGTCTGATATGAGAATTGCTACTCCAGCTTTCTTTTGATTTCCATTTGCATGGAATATCTTTTTCCACCCCCTCACTTTCCGTCAGTGTGCATCCCTAGGTCTGAAGTGGGTCTCTTGTAGACAGCATATATACGGGTCTTGTTTTTGTATCCATTCACCCAGTTTATGTCTTTTGGTTGGAGCAATTAATCCATTTACATTTAAGGTAATTATCAATATGTATGTTCCTATTACCATTTTCTTAACTGTTTGGGGGTATTTTTGTAGGTCTTTTCCTTCTCTTGTGTTTCCTGCCTAGAGAAGTTCCTTTAGCATTTGTTGTAAAGCTGGTTTGGTGGTGCTGAATTCTCTTAACTTTTGCTTATCTGTAAAGGTTTTAATTTCTCCATCAAATCTGAAGGTGATCCTTGTTGGGTAGAGTAATCTTGGTTGTGGGTTTTTCCCTTTCATCACTTTAAATATGTCCTGCCACTCCCTTCTGGCTTGCAGAGTTTCTGTTGAAAAATCAGCTGTTAACCTTATGGGATTCCCTTATATGTTATTTGTTGTTTTTCCCTTGCTGCTTTTAATACTTTTTCTTTGTATTTAATTTTTTTAATAAATTTATTTTATTTATTTTTATTTTTGGCTGCATTGGGTCTTTGTTGCTGCGTGCAGGCTTTCTCTAGTTGTGGCAAGCAGGGGTTACTCTTCGTTGTGGTGCACAGGCTTCTCATTATGGTGGCTTCTCTTGTTGGGAGCACGGGCTCTAGGTACGCAGGCTTCAGTAGTTGTGGCACATGGGCTCAGTAGTTGTGGCTCGCGGGCTCTAGATTGCAGGCTCAGTAGTTGTGGTGCATGGGCTTACTTGCTCCGCAGCATGTGGGATCTTCCCAGACCAGGGCTCGAACCTGTGTCTCCTGCATTGGCAGGCAGATTCTTAACCACTGCGCCACCAGGAAAGCCCCTGTATTTAATTTCTGATAGTTTGGTTAATATATGTCTCGGCGTGTTTCTCTTTGGGTTTATCCTATATGGTACCCTCTGTGCTTCCTGGACTTGATTGACTATTTCCTTTCCCACGTTAGGGAAGTTTTCAACTATAATCTCTTCAAATATTTTCTCAGATCCTTTCTTTTTCTCTTCTTCTTCTGGAACCCCTATAATTCGAATGTTGGTACATTTAATGTTTTCCCAGAGGTCTCTGAGGCTGTCCTCAATACTTTTCATTCTTTTTTTCTTTATTCTGCTCCCTAGCAGTTCTTTCCACCATTTTATCTTCCAGCTCACTTATCCGTTCTTCTGCCTCAGTTATTCTGCTATTGATTCCTTCTAGAGTATTTTTTTTTTTTTTTCCTGCGGTACGCGGGCCTCTCACTGCTGTGGCCTCTCCCGTTGCGGAGCACAGGCTCCAGACGCGCAGGCTCAGCAGCCATGGCTCACGGGCCCAGCCGCTCCGCGGCATGTGGGATCTTCCCGGACAGGGGCACGAACCCGTGTCCCCTGCATCGGCAGGCGGATTCTCAACCATTGCGCCACCAAGGAAGCCCCCTTCTAGAGTATTTTTAATTTCAGTAATTGTGTTGTTCATCACTGTTTATTTGTTCTTTTGTTCTTCTAGATCCTTGTTAAAAGTTTCTTGTATTTTCTCCATTCTGTTTCCGAGATTTTGGATCATCTTTACTCTCATTACTCTGAATTCTTTTTTCAGGTAGGTTGCCTACTTCAACTTCGTTTATTTAGTCTTGTAGGTTTTTACCTTGCTCCTTCATCTATAACATTTTTTTTGTCGTTTCATTTTTTTGATGTGTGGGGCTGTATTCCTGTCTTACTGGTTGTTTGGCCTGAGACGTCCAGCACTGGAGTTTGCAGGCAGTTGGATAGAGCCGGGTCTTGGTGCTGAGATGAGGAACGCCAGGAGGCCTCACTCCGATTAATATTCTCTGGGGTCTGAGGTTCTCTGTTAGTGCAGTGGTTTGGACTCAGAGCTCCCACCACAGGAACTCAACCTCCGGCCTGGGAACCAAGATCCCACAAGCTTCGTGGCACGGTTAAAAAAAAAAAAAGAAGAAAGAAAGAGAAAAAGGAGCAGTACAATATCAAAGAATAAAAGCAAAATAAAAATAGAAAGCTAAAAATATATTCGGAAAAATAAAACTATAATTGAAACAACTGCAACAAGGTAAAATAAAACCACAACAGGAAAAAGAAAGGGTGGGAGGGAACAAGCCAAAAGGAGAGAACAATAACAAAGTATAAAGAATAAAGTAAAATTAGAAAAATAAAAGATTTATTAGGAAGAATAAAAATATAAAATAATCAACGACAATGAATCAACAAGGTAAAACAGAACCCCAATCTAAAAGAGGAAAAAAGAAAAGAAAAAAAAAAAAGCCTTGGCTATGGGGCGGAGTTTAGGCAAGGGGTGGAACTTAGGCAGGGGCGGGGCTTAGGGTGGGGTGGGACCAAGGCGGGTGTGGGGGTGACGTTGGAGCATGGAGCGGGGCCTAGGCAGGGCGACGTTGAAGCGGGTGGCGGGGCCAGCACCTCGAAAGGAGGGTCTCTGGAGTGTGGGGTTCAGGAGTTTGGAGGTAAGGCCCTGGGTGAGGGTGTGTGGCTGGGGTTTAGGCCCAGAGTGTTGGAGGGAGTCTCAGAGGGGGTCTCCGAGTGTAGAGGTGGGGCCCTGGGTGGGAGTTAGGGGCGGGGCTTGGGCTCTGCGTGGCAGGAGGGCGGCTCCGAGGGCAGAGGATTAGACTCGGGACCC
Source organism: Phocoena sinus (assembly GCF_008692025.1). Classification (NCBI taxonomy): domain Eukaryota; kingdom Metazoa; phylum Chordata; class Mammalia; order Artiodactyla; family Phocoenidae; genus Phocoena; species Phocoena sinus. The sequence goes on along the minus strand of NC_045770.1, from coordinate 106,449,148 downwards.
CAACAGGCTTCCCGGTGCCTAAGTGTGCAGGGAAAGTGCTGGCGGCCTTCCCTTCCGTTCCTCCACGCCCCTCCCCCACTGTCTCCCCCACTGTCTTCCGCATCACCGCTGGACCCCTAACCGTGGGTGGGTCCCGCTGCGTCTAGGAACAACTCCGCTCCCCCAGCCAACCCTCAGGGGTGCTGGTCCCGGAGGTCCGGCCTTTACTTTTGCTCCCCCTTCCCTCCCTCCCACTCCCTCAGGACCCGCACGGCTGGAGGGCGCCTCGGTGGGCAGAGGATCAGGCCCGGGATCTCAGCAGGTTCCCAGGAGCCCAAGTGGGCAGCGGAAACCTGGCCACGCTCCCTTTTGATCCTCTGTCCTCCCAACGTTCCCCCAATTTCCCCCTTCAGGCGTGAGATCCCTTCCCCTCCCCCAGCCACCCCTCAGGGAAGCCAGTCCCGTCCTGCCTCCACTTCTCCTCCCCACTTACTCTCCCCCACTGCCCACGTCCTACCCGGTCGCTGAGGGTTCCTCCCGCCCCCTTAGGTGTCTGTGGTCCCCCACCGGTGCCTGGTAGGTGCCTTAGTTGTGCGGAGATGTGAATTCTGCATCCTCCTAGTACACCATTTTGACTAAGACCTCTGAATTCTTTTTTTTTTTTTTTTTTTTTTTTTTTTTTTTTTGCGGTACGCGGGCTTCTCACTGTTGTGGCCCCTCCCGCCGCGGAGCACAGTCTCCGGACGCGCAGGCTCAGCGGCCATGGCTCACGGGCCCAGCCACTCCGCGCCATGTGGGATCTTCCCGGACCGGGGCACGAACCCGTGTCCCCTGCATCGGCAGGCGGCCTCTCAACCACTGCGCCACCAGGGAAGCCCTGAATTCTTTACATATTCCAGATGAGTCCCTTATCAGAAAAATGATTTGGAAATATTTTCTCCTCCTTGGGTTGTCTTTTCACTTTCTTGAAGCAAAAGTTTTCACATTGGGAATTACCTGGCCATCTGGTGGTTAGGACTCTGCACCACTCTCACTGCTGAGGGCATGGGTTCAATCCCTGGTTGGGGAGCTAAGATCCCACAAGCCACACGGCACAGCCAAAAAAAAAAAAAAAAACAGTCCAATTTATCTATTTTTTTTCTCTTGTTGCTCGTAGCTCTGTGGAAGATTTTACTGAAGACTGTTCCAAAGCTAAACACAGGCTTGGAAACAGTTGGTGTCATGGGGGAGGATGAGGGTCCTCAGCCTGGTACCCCAGCTCTGAGCACAGAGCCCTCCCCCACAGCCCCTTCTGAGGCCCCCTCCACCTGTGACCTGGCCTCTCTCCATCCCATCCTCTGCCTGGTCTTTGTCTCAGCCCTTTTGGCTCCCTCTGTTGGGTGGGTCCGCATCCTCCTCCTTCCTTGTATTTTGGTGGTAAACTCTCATTCATTCATTCACATGTGTATTATCAAAAAGACACCTGGCACTGTTTAAGTCTCTGGGAATGCAACGTTGTTGAAAACAACAAAACAAACCAGGACACCTTGGCCTGCCAGAATATCCCCTCCAGAGGGGATACAGACAGTTGGAGGTCCCCCTTCTTGGAAGAGCCTCTCCTTGACACTCACCAGGTTTCTTGGCCTTCCCCAGTCAATAGAAATTGATCAGAGGCCAGACAAGAAATTCAGGCAAGGCATTATTGGGGCTCCTGCGGCTGCAGGGAGGAGTGAGAACAGGTTCCCTTGCTCGCCCACTCGCTGGAGTAGGGGGCAAGCTGGTTCCTTATATGGGGTGAGTGTGGGGTGGGTCCAGGGTCAGGCGGGAGGTGGTCTGCCAACCCCTTTGGTGGTGTTGTGTGCAGGGGGCATGCGCAGTGCCCTGCTTCTGCTCCCGGCTCTTCAGAAGTGGCAGTTGGGTTTTTGGTCTTTTTGTATCTATTTGTCCATCATTTGCCCCAACTGTACAGGCACGCAGTTATTTTTAGTCCCTTATAGTTTCTTTGTATTTTGTTGCTCAAGGAGACATTTGTCCAGATGTAAGCACTGCAGCAAAGGGTCCCAGGTCCCAGGTCCCAGCCCGTCTCATTCTGACCTCCCCTCCCCTCCCCTCCCCTGCCCCGTGCACCCCCAGTTAACATCACTGCTACACTGGGCACGTGGACAAGTGGCAACAGCAGCTCTCACAGCAAATGCTGTTATTTATTTCCTTAGCAATCTTCCTCATTAGATCATTTATTTCTTGAGGACGAGGACCATTCAGCCATCCTGAAGTCCCAGAATCAGGTCCTGGCACTTACAGCCAAGACACTCGTGTTTCTCGCTTGCTGTGTTTCTGCCAGACTTGGCACAGAGCTTCACCCAATTCTGGTTCCTTACAGATCAGGTCAACTGAATGCACGCATTTTTTCTAAGGGTCATTGTTTACGTGCCGGGGCCCTATGTTGGCACGCTCCTGGAGCAGTTTTATTTGCTATAAGATGGAAACTGTCGTGGTAAGTATTGCTGTTTTTAAAATAAAACGAGAGAGTAAAATATGGCTAAACATATTTGGGAAAAAAAGCCCAAAACAGAGGTTCAAATCGCATTTTGAGTTGAATGGCCAGAATAATTAAATCTGCATCATTTCTGTGAAAAGTAATTCATCGTTGAAAACATCCAGCTTACTCACAGTACTTCAAACAATTGATTAAAATGAAATAGACACCAAGCCTCTCATTGTACCTATGTTAATAACAGAATCAGAACGAGCGTAAACTATTTCAAGGAAAGAGGTGTTGGTGAGTCACGCCTGTCAAAATGTTCTGGGGGCATTCGTGGAATCCCGGAGGCCCTGTCGCCGATGGGCAGGGTGGCTGGTGATGCCCGCTGGAAGCTGAGATTAAAGCGCATAACTGAGCCCTCCACTGATTTTTCAGGAAAATTCCTTAACAGACGGTGGGAAAATCATTCATTTTCTTCCTTGAGCAAATGTGGGACAGCCCTGGGAGCCTGCAGACCAGAGGGAGGGGAAGGCTTCCTGGGCCTGTGGACGGTCATGGAGACCAGCTTTCAGAGCACCCATGGGTGAATGCAGAATTTAGACAACAAATGGTCATTTGGTCAACTTGGGGCTGTCTCTTCCTACAACTGGCTGAGCTGGTTGTCTGTCCATTGCGCTGCTGCATCCGAGCCTGGGAAACCAAGGACACCTGTGTACACCTCTGCCTCCCGGGGCCTCTAGCTGGAGAATGAGGGGGGAAGGAGGCTGCACAGGTGGAATTCTCCTCTCAAGGTCTTGAGTGCCGCCAGTGAGGGCAGCTGGGCCCTACACGGTGCTCTTCTGACGTTGTCAGAGCAAGGGATATCAGATTCCTTAACACCATGGGCATCTCAGCCTCAGCAAAATCTCTCAGACCCATAATCTGCTCGCTCAGACACCGAGAGGGCCAGGAACAGGCCCTGCATGCTGCTTTACAATTCTAGGGTCTCCAATAAGGGATTAATATCCAACATATATAAACGGCTCATAGAATTCAACATAAAAAAAGAAAAAAAACAAACAATCTGATTGAAAAATGGGCAGAAGAACTGAATAGACATTTCTCCAAAGAGGAAATGCAGATGGCCAACAGGCACGTGAAAAGATGCTCAACGTCGCTAATCGTCAGGGACATGCGAATTAAAACTGCGTTCTCACGCCTGTCAGAATGGCCATCATCAAAAAGATGATACCCGCATTTCACAAAGAAATGTTGGTGAGGATGTGAAGAAAAGGGAACCCTCATACACCATTGGTGGGAATGCAAATTTGTATAGCAAGTGTGGAAAACAGCACGGAGGTTTCTCAAAAAGCTAAAGATAGAACTACCATGTGACCCAGCAATTCCACACTTGGGTATATATCCAAAAAAACAAAAGCACCAATTTGTAAAGATACATGCAGCCCAATGTTCATAGCAGCGTTATTTACAGTAGTCAAGACATGGAAGCAACCTCAGTGTCTATCAACAGATGGATGGATAAAGAAGATGTGCTGTATACCTGTGCAGTGGGATATTACTCAGCCATGAAAAGAATGAAACTTGCAGCAACATGGATGGACTTGGAGGGCATTATGCTAAGTAAGATAAGTCAGACAGGGAAAGACAAATCCTGGATGACATCGCTTATATACGGAATCTAAAAATTACAACAAACTAGTGAATATAACAAAAAAGAAACAGACTCACAGAAATAGAGAACAAACTAGTGGTTAACAGTAGGGAGAGGGAAGGGGGAGGGACAACAAATGGGTAGGGGATTAGGAGGTACAAGTTATTAAGTATAAAATAACCTAAAGGATATATTGTACAACACAGGGAATACAGCCGATATTTTATAATAGCTATAAATGGAGGATAACCTTTAAAACTTGTGACTCACTATACTGTACACCTGTAACGTACAGCAACTATACTCCAATAAGAAATTCTCTGGTCTTAATAGCCATCAGGGAAACGTGAAGCAAACGCAAGAGATCACCCCCATCAAGACGGCTAGAATCTTAAAGACAGATAGTAACAAGTGTTGGCGAGGATGAGTACGTGGAGAAACGGGAACCCTCATATGTGCTGCTGGTAGGAATGTGCAGTGGTGCAGCCACTGCGGAAAACAGCCTGGCAGCTCCTCAAAGAGTTAAACATAAGAGTTACCATATGAGCCAGCTATTATACTCCTGGATACAGACCCAAGAGAAAGGAAAACATATGTCCTCACAAAAGCCTGTATATAAATGTCCTTAGCAGCTCAAGTCACAATAGTCAAAAAGTGAAAACAGTCCCGGTGTCCGCTGAGGGATGAATGGAGGAACAAACTGTGCTCTGTCCATTTGAGGGAATATTATTCAACCACAAAAGGAACGAAGCCCTGACACCCGCTACAATGTGGATGATCCTTGAAAACCTTCTGCCGAGTGAAAGAAACCAGACAAAAAGGACCACATATGGTATGATTTCATTTCTATGAAAAGCCCAGGATTGGTAAATCCATAGCGACAGAAAGTAGATCACTGGTTGCCAGGAGGAGATTCGGGGGAGGGGGGATTGAGAAGTGATGCTATGAGGAGGGGGATAATGACAATGTTCTGAAATTCACTGTGATGATAGAGGCACAGCTCTGTTGAGTGTACTAAAAGCCATTGAATTGTGTACCTTAAAACGGTGAACTGTTTAAAGAATCCATAGGTCTGGCTGTGACGAGAACTCTCTCACATAAAATGAGGTTTGATGCTTCACATCAGCTGTAGGAAAAAACGTGGTAGAGGCCAATACGGAGAGATTTGCCCAAGAAGCAGCTTTGGAAATGCCCAGGAGTTTCCCAGCATGGTGCGGGCTCCAGGAACGCTTAGTGGGTGAGGTCTCCCTTTGGGGTGCATTGGGACTGCTCCTCTGGGACCGGGGTGGGCTTGCACTCGGCCGTCCACGCTACTATGGCCAGGTGCTCTCATCTTCACGGGTGTGAACTCCAAGGTTCCTGGTTGCTTATTTATTGAGGACCTGCTGTGTCCAAGGCAGGGTGTGGGATGGGCTGGGTGCTGGGGCACCAGTAGATACAATGTGGGCGTGGGTGCGCCCTCACAAGCTTCCACTCCAGCTCAGTGGCACCATCTGTGCTCAGGTGACAAATGCCAGACTGATGCCCCTGCTGGGGTCCAGCCTTCCCCCTTGACCTTGTAGCTCTGAGGCCCAGCTATGAGATGCTGTTCCTAAGACAGAAGCTTCCAGGCAAGTGGCACGGGCTTCCCGGCATCAGGAGGAAGCAGAGTGACACTGACATGGAGGAGCTGGACCATGTCCCCTTTGCCTCCTTATGGAGCAGAGTGAGACGAACTGCTTTCTCGGAGCCTTTCTCGCTCACCCTGTGGGCTGGGTAAGCAGACGTTGGATGCTGCCCGGCAGCCACACCCATGCAGCAGGTGTGCTGGAGTTTTCTCTGGAGTCGTCACTGTTATCAAGCCTCCCGATGCAGTCAGGGTCACCCTGAAAGCCCAGTGTGCTCTTCCTTATGGTGTTAGGGGTGTCGGCGGTCAGGCAGCTGTCGCAGTAAGTAGTAACCCGCACAAACCTCTCTCCCACGTGGAGCAGGCTGCAGACAGCTGGGGGCACTGGGGGCGTGGGGGGAGGAATCGGGGCCAGGGAGAGGGACACGGGACGATGTGGGCCTGGTCATGGACTGGAGGAGGGGGCTGTCTCACCCCTCTGGCTCCCTCAGAGAGGGCAGGAGAGCATAGAGGTCGCGGGGTGCTGGGGAAAGCACTGGCAGGGAGTCAGGGACCAGGCTCTAGGCACCGCCCCTTGACCTCCTTGCTCCTTGCCTACTACTGGGCGACGACCCACCCGATCTTGCTCCCTGCTGTTGAAGGGGACGGATAAGAGCACACGTGATGGTGGCAGCATCTGCTGTGGCTGCTGTCCGGCTGCTCTGTGGAAAGAGCATGCCACCCTCACTCCAGATGGACAGTCAAGCTCTGGTCTGGGTCGGGCCCCAGTGCGAAACTTGTCATCCACTGCGGCCCAGTCACCCCAACTCTGCACCTGTTTCCTCCACGACAGAACCTGGGGGCTTGAATGCGCCTTGGAGCACGTGTGCCATGGGACCCCAGCCAACCCGGCAGGACCGAGGAGGACCCTGGACTGTCATCGTCAGGTTCACGGGGACCCTGCCCACCCTAAGCACCGCCTGAGTCCTGGAGGCTGCTGTGGCAGGTCCAGAGTCTGGAGGAGGGGCTTGGTAGTGGGTGGGGCCAGGCATGGGGCGGGCCTTTGAGGGGTGGGGCCTGGAAACCTACCTGAACAAGTTTCCGCTGAGGTTTGGAGGCACCTTGAGCATGAAAGGTCAGAAGCTGGATTTTGCAGGGGCGGAGCTGTCTGGGGGTGGGGCTACCTGGGGCTGGAGCTGACCCCATCCCCCCACATCCATAGGACTAGTTCAAGGTCAGGACCTGAGATAAGGTCCCCCGTGGCTGGGCCCTGACAACCGTTTCCAGTTAGCTTCGGGTGCCTGGCCTTGACTGACCTGTGAGTTGCCCCAGCTTGGAACGTGAGGGGCTGACTTTGGGGCTTCCTAGGGTCAGGACCCCAGCTTTGGTCTAGAACCTTCCATCAGAACCCCAGCCTTACTCTCTTGCAGCATTCTAGGTCCCCATGCATTCAGCCAGTCGTTCAACAAACATCTGTGGCCATGGAGGCTGGGGACACAGCTCTAGACAAGATACACTCAATCCCGGACCTGGGCTCTTACCTTCTAGGGAGAGACAGGCAATAAAGAGAAAGGGTGAGGAAGGAAGGGACATGCCTGGGAGAGAAGGAAGAGCTCTGAGGCCTGGGGGCTGGAGAAGCGGCCCCGTAGCTGACAGACCAGCATCTACTGACACTCCCAGGAGCTGGGCAGGAAGGTGAGCACCCTTGGACTCTCAGACGCACATTTTGCTGAGAAGCGCCCGGGTCCCCAGAATCCTAGGCCTGAAGACACGCTGCACTCCCAGGAAGCAGATAAGGACTTCCTACCAGAGGATTTAGGAGAGGAAAGAGGAGCGTTTACTGGCGTTCTTGCCGGTCACTTGCCTTTATTAACATTCTTCAGTCACACGGACAGTCCGCTCCTCAGACCCGAAAAGGCAAATGGCTGCTGCAGTGCTTGTGACCGGCTCCAGCTGTGGGGAGAGTGTGGCCACACCTGGAGGCCCTGCCCAAGCAGGGCAGGGAGCAGGGTGGGCTCAGATGCTGTCTCCTGCATTTTCACTTGGAGATGTTAGACCAGCATTAAACGGAGGTGCTTAAGAAGAAAGCACAGCTCTCTGGGACCGTCATCCACCTGACACGACTGTTTTCACTCCTTAGCTCCTGTTCTTTCCCTTCCAGCTATGCGCCCCGGCTCAGCTGCACAGGCTGGGGCTTCCAGCACGAATGAAATGCTGTTCCCTATTCTGGGATGATGGCTTGGCCCAGGGAGGGGACACACAGATGAACAGATCTTGGTGGGCTCCCTCAGGGACCAGGCTGTGCAGGAGTTGGTCCAATTGGAGGTTCAAGATGTCCTGGAAGAGACACACTGCTCAGACTTCAAGAACAGTTGAGAGCTCGTCAAATGAGAGAGATGGAAAAGCATTTGGGGCGAAGGGAATACCGTGAACAAAACATGGAAACAGCATTAGAATCCAGGCATCATTTACTCATTTGGAGTGAGAAAAGCAGGGCAGGCAGGGTCTTGACCTGAACAAGACAGTATGAGGCTGCTTCTGAAGGGCACCCCCAGGGCAGCACCTGTCTCTGTTTGCCACGTGGGAATTTGGCCCAGTGTTAGCTGATCTAAAGATTAAGTTTCTCTAAAGAGAAACTACATGGGCTTCCCTGGTGGCGCAGTGGTTGAGAGTCCACCTGCCGATGCAGAGGACGTGGGTTCGTGCCCCCATCTGGGAGGATCCCACGTGCCGCGGAGCGGCTGGGCCCGTGAGCCATGGCCGCTGAGCCTGCACGTCCGGAGCCTGTGCTCCGCAGCTGGAGAGGCCGCAACAGTGAGAGGCCCGCGTACCGCAAAAAATAAAAAAATAAAGAGAAACTACAAATCTGGACATTTATGTGAAATCTCTGGACTTTTCAATGTTACCCGACAGTTAGAATTAAAAATAAAATGTAGGCCAACCAAACCACGTCTTCAGGTGAAACTTACAGTCTGGGCAACCTTGCATCCTGAATCTTGTCTTTGCATTGAGAATTGCAATTATAGTACACTGCAATTTTTTCCCACTTAACATGTTATGAATATTTTCCACGTTTATGTAATCTTTTAGAAGCCATTTACAGTGATTACATAATGTTCTGGACATGTCATGATTTGCTTTACATTTTCCTCCTGTTAGAAATCAAGGTTTCGGGGAGGAGTTTTAGACCCATGCTCACCCTGGTTTATCATTTCGTTTTCCTTAGGTGGGCAGTACAGAGATGGAACGATGGAGGAATGTCAGATGTACCTTACCTGCCCGTCTCCTGAGAGCCTCGGAGCTCTTGGGATTTCAGTGCAAGAAGGGACTTAAGGATCATGGGTGCCCATCCTTTTGTTTTTCAGGTGAGGTAACTCAGGCCTTGTTCAAGGTCCCAAGGCAAGTGTATAATAATCCCTTTATGGTGAAAATGATCAAATTTCACTGAAATACATCAAAGAAAAGTTAAACTGTCATTTTTTTCTGTACTGGAACTGCACTGAATCTATAGACAATTTTGGGGAGAACGAACACCTTTATGATATTGAGTCTTTTATTCCAAACATGTTGCATAAAGACACATTTTTGTTGTATTTACTCATAGGTTATTTAAGCATATGTATATATTTCTGTTTGTTTTTGTTGCTATTATAAATGGCACCTGTAAAATTTGTGTTTTATAACAAATTGTTGCAGCTTTATTAGAAATGTAGTTGAGTTTTGTGTATTGGTTTTGTGTCCACATACCTTACTTAACTCTCTTATTAATAATTTCCACAGGTCTTTTTTGGATTTTGAGACAATATTTTCATCCACAACTAATAACAATTTTCTCTCTACCTTTCTTCTTTTATATTTCTTTTTCACGTCTTGTTGCATAGGTTAGGACCATGAGTTTGATGTTACATAGAAGTGTATGATACTTGATCTTAAAAGGAATTCTTTCAGCATTGCTCCGTTAAGTATGGTGATTTTTGTAGGTGTTTCTGATAGATGCTGTTTATCGTATTAAAGAAGTTATCTTCTATTCCTGTTTTACTAAGTTTTTTTAAACCATGATTGACTATTGAATTTTATTGACTGCTTATTTTTGTCATTTATTAAGACCCTCATTTTGTTTTTCTCCTTTGATCTGTTATTGTGGTAAATTACATTAATAGATTTTCTAAACCAATCTTGTATCGCTGAGATAAACCTAGCTTAAATGTGACTTATTACTAAATATTTAGGACTCTAAATTTCCTTTTAAGTGTTGTATTACTGTGTCTTAGTTAACTTGTGTAACAAAAAGCCACAGATGAGCGGCTTAAATAACAGAAATTTATTTCTCACAGTTCTGGAGGCCAGCAAATTTGGTTCCCAGTGAGGGTTTTCTTCCTGGTTTGCAGATGGCTGCTTTCTTGTTGTGTCCTCATGTGGTGGAGAGAGAAAGAGCTCTGGTGTCTTCCTCTTATAGGGTTGCAAATCCCATCGTGGGGCTCCACTCTCATTATCTCATCTAAAAACCTAATTACCTCCCAAAGGCCCATCTCTAATCACACTGGGGGTTAGGGCTTCAACATATACATTTGAGAGAGACACAAACGTTCAGTCATGCTGCATCTGATAATTTGTGATATGGAATCTTTTTTAAAAAATAATCACGAATTGGGACCTCCCTGGTGGTGCAGTGCTTAAGAATCTGCCTGCCGATGCAGGGGACACAGGTTCAGTCTCTGGTCCAGGAAGATCCCACGTGCCACGGAACAACAAAGCCCGTGCACCACAGCTACTGAGCCTGTGCTCTAGAGCCTGCGAGCCACAACTACTGAGCCTGTGTGCCACAACTACTGAAGCCCGCATGCCTAGAGCCCATGCTCCACAACAAGAGAAGCCACTGCAATGTGAAGGCTGCACACCTCAACAAAGAGTAGCCCCTGCTCTCTGCAACTAGAGAAGAGCCCCTGTGCAACAATGAAGACCCAACACAGCCAAAAAAATAAATTAAAATTTTTAAAAAGTCACCAATTTCTAGGTATTTTAAAAATTCCACTATGTTTTTTTTCCTTGACTTGTGTGTCCTTTAGATGCATGTTTTCTCATTTGCAACCACATGGGTTTTTTTCTGGTTGTCTTTTTGCCACTGATTTCTAATTTAAGTGCATTGAGATCAGAGAATGTAGTCTGTCGGCCCCAAACTGGGTGAGGCCAGCATTATGGTCTAGTGCATAATTAATTTTTAAATGTCCCGTGTGTATTTACAAAGCATGTACATTTCCCTGTTGTCAAGTATAACAGCTTATAAATATCCATTAGATACATTTTAAAATTTACTCTTCAATATTTCTATATTCAACTGATTTTTGTCTTGATTTACAAGTACTGAAAGACAAATATTAAAATCTCTCACTTTTTGGTAGATTTATCGATTTTTTCTTAAAATCCTGTTAAGTTTTGTTTTGTATTTTGAAGCTCTGTTACCGGGTGTATGAAATTTTAGAATCATTATATACACTTGTGAATTAAACCGTTATCACCCCTTATATAGTGATCCTTGTTATCTCTGTGATGCTTTTTGCTTTAAAGTCTATTATGTTTGATATTAATATTGCTACATCATCTTTTTGGGGGTATGTATAGCTTGGTATATGTTTTTCCATTCTTTGATTTTCATTCTTTCTGTGTCCTTACATTTGGGAGGATCTCTATTAAACAGTATAATTAGTATCTTTATCTTCCTCCCAAATAATGCATGGATCTCAACTCACTTTCAGTTTAATCACAGCTTCCAGTTCATGTACTATTAGCATGCAGTTTTTTAGCTTTATTCTGTCCCCCCTCCCAACTTTAGATGTTGTTGTTTTGTTTCATGTAGTCAACATTTGATTAAATTTACCAACATATTTATTATTTCGTATTATATCCCAAATCTTACTTCTAGAATAATTTTTCTTCTGTTTGAGGTTCATCCTGTAGAATTTCCTTCGGTTAAGGGAATGTCGATTTTCAACTCTCTCAATTTTTGATTATCTGAAAATGTCTTTACTTAGTTGATGTCCTTGAAAGATACTTTTTCCAGGTATAAAGTTCTAGGTTTGACAGTTGTATTGTCTTAACACAGGGAAGATATCTGTATTCGTTTCTCACTGCTGTTGTAACAAACTATCGTAGTGGCTTAAAACAACACACATTTATTTTCTCATAGTTCTAGAGGTCAGATGTCTGAAATCAGGCTCGTGGGCTAAACTCAGGGTGTTGGCAGGGATGTGTCCCTTCTGGAGGCTCTAGGAGAGAATCCGTTCTTTGCCTCCTCCAGCTTCTAGAGGCCGCTGGTATTCACTGTGGCCACATCACTCCAGTCTCTGCCTTCTTCTATCCTGTAGTCATATCCCCTCTGCCTCCCTCCAATCTCTTGAATACCTTGGACCCACTGCGATGATCTAGGATAATCTCCCCATCTCAACATCTTTAACTTGATCGTATTCAAAGAGTTCCTTTTACCATGAAAGGCCACGTTCATGGGTTCTGGGGATTCAGAAGTTGACCTTTTTAGGGATTATGCATTTACTACATTATTCCACTCACTTCCAGCTTTCATTTTTGTCACCAGGAAGACAGTGGTTAATAAAATTCCTGGTCTCATGATCTTTTTCTTTGGATGCTTTTAAAATTTGCCGTAGCTGACATTTTACTATGATGTGTCAGTTGTGAGTTTATCTTTCTTGTTGTGTTTTAAAAAATCCATTATCTCTTTGAATATTTTATCTTCTCCATTTCTTCTATTATCTTCCCTTGACCCTCAGTTAAGCTGAATGTTAGACGTTCTCACTCTTCTGTGCCCTTCAGTGTTTCTTTCTATTTACATTTCCTTTCTCTGGGCTGCACTCTGGGTAATTTCTTCACTAAGTTTTTCTTCAGCTATGTCTAATAAGCTGTTTAATACATCCATCCATTTCTATCTTCTACTTTAAAAATGATCATACAGTAAAATTTACTTTTATTGAAGAGGATGCCCAGTTCTATGAATTTTAACACACGTGTGGATTCATGTAACCACCACCACAATCAGAACAGTCCCATTACCCCCCAAACTCCCTCCTGCTGTTCCTTTATAGTCATGCTCCGGACCTACCTCTGATCCGTTTTCCGTCACTTTAATTTTGTCATTTATAGAATGTCCTATCAATGAAGGACATTGATAGGACTCTTTAACTCACCACAATATCTTTGAGAATCATTGAAACTATTGCAAGTACTTCCTTTTTATTTTTGGCCAGTATCCATTGTCTGGATGTTCCGGAGCTTGTCCATCCATTCACCTATCAAGGGACGTTTTAGTTGTTTCCAGTTTGGACAATTATGAGAAGAACTTCCATGAGCATTTGCATGTAAGTTTTGTGTGCACGTAAGTTTTCTATTCTCTAGAGTAAATATCCAAGAATGGGATTTCTGGGTCGTATGGTAAGTGTATGTTTGACTTTTAAAGAAACAGCCAAAATGTTTCAGAGTAGCCGTATCATTTTGCATTCCCACCAACAACATGTATATTGTCAGTATTTTAAAATTTTTGTTGTTCTGATAGGTGCATAGTGGTATCTTATTGCAGTTTTAAAAGGTGAAGGACTTACATGATCTGAAGAGAAACCAGAGGATTCATCACCATGGTTTTAGTTTGTATTTCCTTACTGGTGAATGGTGTTGAATAACTTTTAAGAGTTTACTTCCTATCTGTATACCTTCTTTGGTGAAGTGACCATTCAAGTCTTTTGCACATATTTTAATTTAGTTGTTTGCTTTCTTTCTATTGAGTATTGCAAGTTCTTTATGTATTCTGGATACAAGTCCTTTGTTGGATATATGATTTGTAAATATTTCTTCTCAGTCTGTAGTTTGTCATTTTATTTTTTTAAGAGTGTCATTCTCAGAGCAAATGTTTTTACTTTTACTGAAGTCCAATTTCTCATTTTTTTATTTAATGATTATGCTTTCGGTGTCATGTCTAAGAACTCTTTGTCTAACTTCAAGTCACAAAGAGTTTCGCATATATTTTTTAATGAAAGTGTCAAAGTTTTATGTGTTATGTTTAGGTCTACAATCCACATTGAGTTAAGTTTTGTATAAAGTATGAACTTTTGTTTGAAGTTTATTTTTTTGCACATGGATATTCCAGCACCACTTGTTGAAAAGACTAGCCTTTCTCCATTAGATGTTTCTGCACCTCTGTTAAAAAATCACTTGGTCATAATTGATGTGTATGTATTTCTGGGATTTCTATTCTGTTTCATTGATCTGTGTCACCATTCCTTAGCCAATATCATATTGTCTTGATTATTATAGTTTTGTAGTAATTGTAAAATTGGGTAGTACAATTTGTCCAACTTTATTCTTTTTTTTTGCAATACGCGGGCCTCTCACCATTGTGGCCTCTCCCGTTGCGGCGCACAGGCTCCAGACGCGCAGGCTCAGCGGCCGTGGCTCACGGGCCCAGCCACTCCGCGGCACGTGGGATCCTCCCGGACCGGGGCACGAACCCGTGTCCCCTGCATCGGCAGGCGGACTCTCAACCACTGCACCACCAGGGAAGCCCTATTCTTTTTTTTTTAAGTTATTTTTTGCTTTTTTAGTTCTGTTGCCTTTCAATATGAATATTAAAACCAATTTGTCTATATCTACAAAAATCACGCTAGGATTTTGTTTGGAATTGCATTAAATCTATAGATCAGTTTGGGAGAATTGACATCTTTACTATGTTGAGTTCCAATTCATTAACATGTCATCTCTCTCTATTTATTTAGATTTTTTTTCATTCCTTTCATCCCCATTTCACAGTGTTCAGCATATAGATAGAGTACATTTTTGTTAGATTTATACCTAAGTACTTAACTTTTTTAGGAGTTATCGTAAATCATATCATTTAAAAATTTTTAGTTTACAGCTGTGCATTGCTAATATATAGAAATATGATTGATTTTTGCGGAGTGACCTTGTACCTTAAGACCTTGCTAAACCCAGTTAATAGTTCTAGGAGTTTTGGGGTTGTGTGTTTGTTTTTGTTGTTGTTGTAGATTTATTTGGATTTTCTCTGCAGATAGTCATGTTGTCTGAGAATAGGGGAAGTTTTATTTCTTTCTTTCCAATCTGTATGCCTCTTCTTTCTTTTTCTTGCCTGTTGCACTAGCTAAGATTTATACTATGATGTTGAATGGAGGTGGTGAGAGTGGATGTCCTTGCCTTGTTCACAATCTTTGGAGGAAAGTTGTTCACTATAAAATATGATGCTAGTTGTAAAATTTTTGTAGATACCCTTTATCAGATTAAGGAAATTCCTTTCTCTTTGTAGTTAGCTGAGAACTTTATCATGAACGGGTGTTGAATTTGTCAAATGCCTTTTCTGTATCACTTGAATTGATCATGTAGTTTTTGCTTTTAGAATGTTGATATAGTGGATTCCACTGATTGATTTTTGAGTATTGAACCAACCTTGCATTCCCAGGATAAACCACACTGGGTGGTGGTGTATTATTCTTTTTATATATTCCTGAACTTTATTTGCTAATTTTTTTTTTTCTTTGCGGTACGCGGGCCTCTCACTGTTGTGGCCTCTCCCCTTGCGGAGCATAGGCTCTGGACGCGCAGGCTCAGTGGCCATGGCTCACGGGCCCAGCCGCTCCGCGGCATGTGGGATCTTCCCGGACTGGGGAACGAACCCGTGTCCCCTGCATCGGCAGGCGGACTCTCAACCACTGTGCCACCAGGGAAGCCCTATTTGCTAATATTTTGTTGAGCCCTTTTGTGTTTATGTTTACGTAGGGTATTGCTCTGTAGTTTTCCTTTTTGGTGTGGTCTTTGTTTAGTTTTGATATTGGGGCAGTGCTAACCCTATAAAATGTGTTGCGATGTATTCTCTCCTGTTTTATTTTTTTGGGACATATTGTGTGTAATCGGTGTTATTTTTTCTTTAGAAGTTTGGTAAAATTAGCCAGTGAAGCCATCTGGGTCTGGGGATTTATTTGGGGGAAACAAATTAAACTATGAATTAAGTGTATTTAATAGTTATAAGGCTAATCAAGTTATCTGTTTCATCTTGGATACATTTTGGTCGTTTGCATCTTTCAAGGAATTTATTTCATCTAAGATGTGGAATATTGTACATAGGTTGTTCATAGTATTCCTTTGTTAGATTTTCAATGTCTAGGAATTCTTCTTTTTTCTATGTTAGTCTTGCTAAAGCATCATCAATCTTACTGATCTTTTTAAAGACCCAACTTTTGGGTTTATTGAGTTTTCTCTTTTGTTTTTCTGTCCTTATCTTTTTTATGCCCTGCCTTCTGCTGCTTTTGGGTTTATTTTGCTCTTCTTTTTCTGGTTTCTTGGGGAAAAAAAGCTTAGATGACTGATTTGAGACTTTTCTTATATAAGCATTTAATACTATAAATTTCCTTCTAAGCATTGTTGTAGGTGCATCTCACAAATTTTGACATGTCGTATTTATTTTTTGTTCCGTTCAAAATGTCATTTTAGTTTTCCCTGAGACTTCCCCTTTGATTCATTAATTATTTCAAAGTATGTTGTTTAGTTTCCAAATGCATGGATGTTTTCCTCTTCTCTCTGTTATTAATTTTCAGTTTAATTGCATTATAGGAAAAACCTTGTATGATTTGAATTCTTTTAAGTTTGTTAAGATTTGTTTTATTATCCAGGACATGGTCTGTCTTGGTGAATGTGACCTTGAACACAATGTGTTTTCTACTCTGTTGGGTAGAATGTTTTAAATGTCTATTAGATTTAGATTTTAGTGGTATATTTCAGTTCTTTTCCACCCTTGCTGATTTTCTATTAGTTCCATTATTGAGAGAGGAGTGTTGAAGTCTCCAAGTCTAACTATATATCTCTATCTATATCTCTTTTTCACTTCCGTAAGTTTTTGCTTCATGTGTTCTGACACTCTGCTATTAGGTGCATAACACATTAAGGGTTGTTGTTATATTAGTGGTGAATTGATCCTTTTTATCATTATGTAGTGTCCCTTTTTATCCCAAATATTTTCTTTGCTCCAAAGTCTCCTTTGTCTGAAACTAATATAACTACTCGACACCTAAAGAGTTTTACATTTTATTAATTATATTTTTTTCTAGAAATTTTATGTAGACTTTTTCAAATCTCCTTGTTCATTATTTATAGGTTCCCCCCTCAATTACTTTTCAAGCTTCTCTTTTATTTCTTTAAACATATGAAACATGTTTCCATTATTTCTTATGTTTGATCATTTCAGTTTTGAAATCCATCCAGGTTTAATTCCACTGTTTGTTATTTCTGCTGGCTTTTATTCTAGTGTTTCGTAATTTTTTACTGTGAGCTACTCATTCTCCTTAAAGCTTTATAGGAATTTTTGGAGTCTGGGTTTGAAGTTGCATCCACTCTCATCTCCTCCAACAGCCTTGTTTGAGTGGATTCCACTTCCATTTTACAGATAAGAAAATTGAAACTCAGAACAGCTAAGTGACCTGCCCAAGGTCACCTATGCAGGAAGTGGCTGATAAGACTCGAACCAAGGGCTTCTGACTCTGAAGTCCATGTTCTTCCCCTGGTTTATCATACCACATCTCTTCTCCTTCATAGGAATCCTGCCTCTACTTCCACCCCAATACTCCTGCAGGTTCCTCTTCCTTTGGTTTCGGATGGTGTGGCTAAACCCTGAGCTGCAGTCCTGTAACACAAAGGTTACCTGCAGGTGAACAGTGAATACTACCTTTGTACATTTCTCTTAGTTGCATAGACCATTCTTTTCTCCCATTGTCCTTTCTCAGGGTGGTTTGCTTTTGATCTGGGCTGAGGTGAATGATCCTGCATACTGGAGCCTGGCCAGACCCCCTACAAAGCTGGTGCAATGTTTGGAGAGAAGGATGGTGGAAAAGCAATCATCCGAAGGAGGCTTTATCATGTGCCTTTTCAGACTCCCTGCATCACTTCCCTTCTCTATCCCTGGTGATACCCAAACTCCACGCCCTGGTTTGTGGGATTCAGGTGTCTTGATAGCTCCCTGGTGGTACCCAAACTCCATGCCACAGTTTTTAGGATTCGGGGAGAGTCCTGATGATGCTACCTGATGATGGGGAAATTTTTAATTTAAGGAGACATTTATATAATTAAAAAAAATTTTTTTTTAAGTGAACAATTCAACAGCCTTCCACACACCCGCAACGTGGTATGACCACCACTATCTTCGTCAGCCTAAAAGGAAACCTGCACACACTGAGTAATTGCTCCTAATTCTCTCCCACCCCCATCACCGGGTAGACTTTGAAGAGTGGGAAACCGGAGATGAGCCACTTCAAGGTGTGGCTCCTGCCCAGACACCTGGTGTGTTTCTGCATCATGTCGTCCCCTCCTGGGCATTTTGCCTTGCTTCACTCCCTTTTCCCTCACTTCTGCCACCCTCGTTTGCCCCTCCTTCATCAAGGGACAGTAGCGGAGTCCTCCCTCTGGCTCCTCTTTCTAGAGTAGGGCTTCTCGTACTTTAGTGTGCAGAGGAACTTCATGGGGATCTTGTCTCAGTGATTCTGGTTCAGTGGGTCCAGGTGGAACATTTCTAACAAGCCTCCAGGTGATGCTGAAGCAGGACCTGGGCTATGACAGCTCTGGTGGATGAACACAGGATGCTGTCCCCAGGGGATGGTGCTCGAGGCGATCTCCAGAATGATACTGAGCAGTGGTAGTATTGCTACGTCACAGAGGACAATATTGGGGCCAGCACTGGTTTCCTGGGGCTGCAGTAATAAAGTACCATGAAACTGGTTGGCTTTAAACAACAGAAATTTATTCTCTGGCAGGTCTGGAGGCCAGAAATCCAAAATCAAAATGTCAGTGAGATGACTTCCTGCTGGAAGCTCTTGCCTCTCTCCTAGCTTCCGGTGGCTGCCTCAATCCTTAATGTTCCTTGGTTTGTAGCTGCATCACTCCAGTCTCTGCTTCTGTCTTCACACGGCCTTCCTTCTGTGTGTCTCCAAATTTCCTTCTCCCCATAAAAACACCACACATAGCATTTGGGGCCCATGCTAATTCAGGAAGACCGCATCTTAACTTGATTCCATCTGCAAAGACCCTATTTCCAAATAAGGTCCCCTTCACAGGTCCTGGGGAGTGAGGACTTCAACATAGCTTTTTTAGGGGATGTAATTCAACCCCCTTCTTGGACCTGAGGTCACGCTGCCGTTCAAGAGCAGAGGTAGGATGCACACACATGGCTGTTGTCTCTTTTATCCTGGCCACTGCTGCTCTGCGGGAAGCAGGAGGCTCAGGAGAGGAGACGGAAACCCCCCAAACTGAATGTGTGGAGGAGGAGACCAGGCACCCAGAGAAAATCTGCTGATTCTGCAACCCCAGCTGAGGCAAAGCATTTTTTTTTTTTTTTTTTGGCGGTACGCGGGCCTCTCACTGTTGTGGTCTCTCCCGTTGTGGAGCACAGGCTCCGGACGCGCAGGCTCAGCGGCCATGGCTCATGGGCCCAGCCGCTCCGCGGCATGTGGGATCCTCCCGGACCGGGACACGAACCTGTGTCCCCTGCATCGTCAGGCGGACTCTCAACCACTGCGCCACCAGGGAAGCCCCCGAGGCAAAGCATTTTATATTGTGGAAGTTGTCACTGTCCGGTGAAAGCCCATGGAACTAATTGTGTATTTTATCCCCAGTCTCTGGAGGTGGAAACAGAGATAGAGAGAAAGCATTGCATTAGAACTAATTTAAAAAAATGCACACCTCTGTCAGCTAGTTGACATCTCTCCATACAAACACTGATATTTCAGGTAAGAATAGTTTCAGCTGTGCTTAACAGAAAATCTGCTTTATAGTGGCTTGACAAAATAGGAAATTAATTTTTTCTCACGTAACAATAAGAACCATAGCTGCTAACATTTACATGGCAATAACTCCACATCGAGTACTGTCTTAAGTGCTCTGCATGTATCACCTAATTTAATTCTTGCAATAGCTTATGAGTATGTATTGTTATTATTGTTGCTGCTACTCCATTTTTTTTTCAGTTAAGGTTACGGAGGGAAAGTTTTGGGGCCAAGTTCATAGAGCTGGTAGGTGGTGGAGGCAGGATTTGGGAAAGATGGTCTGGCTCCGGCGTGAGTGCCATAGTCCCGCACTGACGGTCAGAGGCAGGACTTCCTGGTGCCAGGGCTGCAGGCATCGTCCCAGAGGTCATCACGACTCAGGGTCCTTTGCCTTCTTCCTCAGCATCCTTGTGAACAGCTCTCTCCCTCCAGCATCCTGGGTGCTTCCTGGGCTGACAGAATGGGGTGTGTCTTTTTTTTTTTTTTTTCCTGGCCAGCAGCTTGCCTTTAATCTTTTTTTTTTTACATCTTTATTGGAGTATAATTGCTTTACAATGGTGTGTTAGTTTCTGCTTTATAACAAAGTGAATCAGTTATATATATACACATATGTTCCCATATCTCTTCCCTCTGGCGTCTCCCTCTCTCCCACCCTCCCTATCCCACCCCTCTAGGTGGTCACAAAGCACCGAGCTGATCTCCCTGTGCTATACGGCTGCTTCCCATTAGCTATTTTACGTTTGGTAGTGTATGGATGGATGTGTCTTTTCAAGCTCCTTCCTGAAAGTTCCCCGCGGTGCGATGGATTCTTTTCTTCTAGAACTGCTCCACGGGGCCACTCCCAGGTGTGAGGAGATGGAACAACCCTCTGCTCTGAGCGGTCCAGGCATTCGTCTTGTGAGGAGGAGAGAAAAAGGGATCACGGGCAGGTGACTAGTAGTGTTTTTCTCTCTCCATCAGAACGGGATGATGGCTATGCCTGTATCTATCCTGTACTAATAAGCAAATCCAAGATCAAAGTGGTTCCTGGCTGTGCCCACATCCATCCTGGGGTGCAGGGCCCTCTGCTCCACAGCTCTGCTGTCTCTGTGTCCCTGGACACAGCTGATAGAACAGACACCATGGCAAAGCACACACTGGCTCTTTTTTTAAAAAAATTTATTTATTTTTGGCTGTGTTGTGTCCTTGTTGCTGCACGTGGGCTTTCTCTAGTTGTGGTGAGCGGGGGCTACTCTTCATTGCGTTGCACGGGCTTCTCATTGCGGTGGCTTCTCTTTGTTGTGGAGCACAGGCTCTGGGGCTTCAGTAGTTGTGGCTCGCGGGCTCCAGAGCGCAGGCTCAGTAGTTGTGGCTCACAGGCTTAGTTGCTCCGCGGCATGTGGGATCTTCCCGGACCAGGGCTCGAACCCGTGTCCCCTGCATTGGCAGGCGGATTCTTAACCACGGCGCCACCAGGGGAGTCCCCGCACTGACTCTTAGAGCTGTCACCTGGGATTGGTATGTGTCACTTCTCTCTTGTTCTTTTGGTGGAAGCAGGTCATATGGCCACGCCTAACTTCAAGTAGACGGGGAAGGGCAGCGCCCCCGTGTGCTGGCAGCAGAGGTAATCAGAAGTCGTAGGGGCCGCATCCATGGCCAGGGCTCTGCCCCATCCCAGTGATGGATCGAAGCTCACTTCCAATGCGTTGATACGATGCCTGCGTTTCTGGACTGGATCATCTTGCCCACGCTTAAAGGATCATTGTGAAAATGAAATAAGATAATGGAGATAAAGCTCCCTGAAACCCACGCTGAAATTCCAAGTCCCTGGCACGGCCAGGAAGGTGCATGTGCTCCGGGCCTTGGCGGGGCCAGCGTTCCGCCTGCCCCTCATCTTCTTTCAGCTCCCTCCATGCCTGTCGCTCGGCCCCCTTGCTGGTCCCTGAGGAATCCGGGCACGGTTCTGATTCGGGCTGTTTGCACTGGTTCTCCCTCTACGTGGAGTAGTCTCCCCCATGTAGTTGCCACCTCCTCAAAGAGGCCTTTCTGAGCCTCCCTGTAGAGCGCGGCAGCTCCATCACGCTGGAGTTCCCCCCTGCTTATTTCTCCTTAGAGCCCTCATCTCAACCGGACATGCTATTAGATGTTTTTGTTTGTTTATTTTTAAATATATTTCCCTGCCAGAAATGCAAACTCTGTGAAATCAGAGACTTGAACAGTGGTTGCTCCTAGAACATTCTTGTACTGGGTTGAATAGAGTTGCCCCAAATGCATGTCCCTCCCAGCCCCTCAGAAGTTGAGCCCATTTGGAAATAGGGTGGTTGCAGATGTAATAAGTGAAGCAGATGAGGTCAGAATGGAGGAGGGTGGGCCCTAAATCCAAATATGACTTGTGTCCTTATAAGGAGAGGAACATTTGGTCACAGACACAGGGAGGAAGCAGTGTGAGTATGGAGGCATAGATATGGAGAGGTGCTGCCACTATTCAAGTAGCACCGAAGATCGCTAGCAGCTACCAGAAGCTAAGAGGCAAAGCAGGACCCTCTCCTGGAGCCTCAGAGAGGACGTGACCCTGCCAACACCTTGATTTGGGACTTCTGGCTTCCAGAACTGTGATAAAATGCATCTGTCATTTTAAGTCACCCAGTTGGGGAAACTAATACATTTCTCAATAAATACTGTTGGATGGATGGGTGGATGGATGAATAGATAGATGGCTGGCTGGCTGGCTGGATAGATGGATGGGTAGGTAGATAGGTAGATGGGTGAGTGGATGGATGGATGATTGAATGGATGAATGAATGGATGGGTGGATGGGTAGATGGGTGGATGCACGGGTGGATGGATGGCAAATGAATACATACAACTTCGTAATGATCTGTTGGGTTGGTGCCCCCTTCTGTGCGTTGCTCAAGGGCACGGGCTTGTGTCTTTTCGTCCAGGTGTCTCTGGCACGTGATCAGCCGTGACATGTCTGCTGAGTTGATGCGTGTGGGGATCTGGTCATGCAGTGCTGGTGATCAGGAAGCTCAGAAAGACCTGCCTTATAAAATGTAGCAGAAATCGCACCCTGAGCCCAGAGGCGTGGGAAACTGTTCAGACCATCCCTGGCCGTCTGCAGGCAGCAGGAAGAAACGAGGCTCCAGGGAGGGAGGTTCTGAGCCGAGGCATAGGTGCAGTGCAGCCACTGGCCAACACGGTGCCTATCCTGCCTTTGCCCCAGAACTGGGACCAGGGCAGCCCTTTCTCTCCTGGCTGCATATACTGGCAGGGAATTTCCTGGAAACCATTGTGATATTTCAGACTGTGCCCTTGGCGTCATCTTGGAACCCTTCTGACAACCCGGAGCGGGGCCTCATTTACACGATGAGACACTGTTGCTCCTGAAGCTTTTGCTCTTTGGTTTGGGCGTCTTTTTTTTGTTGTTAATCCAAAGTCTCTTGCCTTGCAATTTATTCATCCAAAATAACTCTTTCAAAGTCCCTCAGGAATTAGCACCCCAGTAGATACTGCCGATGTTTTTGAACTGGAGAATCAAGGAATCTGTCCCAGTGGAGGCAGTAAGCTGGGGTCTTTGGGGGGAAAAAAAAAAAAAAAAAATCCCCCTCCCTCCCCAGGTGAACTTGATTCCTAGATATTCGGGGGAGGGGATGACCGTGGAAGACAGCGGGCCTGTGGGTTTCCAGCGCATGGCCTGCAGTCGCTCACCACGAGCCCTGCCCTTGCAGAAAGGACCGGCCACACCCAGGGCTGGGATTAGTCAAACATCTTTTCAAATGTTTTGGGTTCAGCAAAACCCCACAGCTATTTGCCAAGTTATTTTTCATTTAATTATGAAACCTGGGTGTCTTCCAAGGGAAATTTAATCCTCCTGTTTCTGATTCATCTCTACTTAATTCATCCACATGCTTTCTGAGCGCTCGCTGGTGTCTGAGCCGCCTTTGGAATCTCCTAAAAGGTTTTCCTCATCCCCCTCCCGCTTTTGCCCCCTTGTAAACAGGAAGTTGAATTTTGCCAACACTGAATGAACTTGACCAACCAGAAGGGCTAGGCTCAGCTTGAAATCCAGGACCCTGGAATTTCAAGAGGCTTCTCAGGGGGTCCAAACATCCCCTCCCTTGCTGTTGTGAGCAGTTTCGACTGCAGGGCGACAACCGGGAGGAAAACTGCAGGACGTTAAGCAGACCCGGCGTCTGCGCTCTGCACAGAGATGCTCACGGGGGGCCGGGGGGCGCCGGTCCCGGGGGTCTCGGTGGGCATTGCCGGCTTTAGGCCAGAGGTGCAGGTGATGGGTCTGGCAGTCTTGCTCCATTCAGGGCCCTGTTCTCGGGGCATGGATCTGAGTTGAGATGCATGGAGAAAGGTGTTGCCTAGGTCTCTGGGGTCTGCCCCCACCCTCACTCCTCACCCAGGTTCCGGAGACCCTTACTCCCTTCCCACCTCTGGACCCCCTTCCTTCTCCTTCCAGGTTAACCATGGGTCCGCTAGGCTGCCAGGCCCCTGTGCAGGTCCCGCCTCCTCCAGGAAGGCTTCCCGTCTTCCGGAGTCCCGGTGGCCCTCTCCTCTCCTGGCTGGTCCCCTTGAGTCACCAGTGATGCTCTCAGCATGTTGCCAATGTGGTACAGCGGCCAGCGGACCGGGCAGCAGGAGACCCAGGTCCTCCTCTGCCCTGTCCCAGCTCCCTGGATACCCCAGGATGAATCACGTTGCCTCTCTGGGCCTCAGTTTCCTCATCTGTAAAACTGAGGTGGGAAGCCCTGGAGGATGTGATTATTCCATGAATCTAAAAGTGGGACGTCCTGGTCCAAGTTGAGGCCTTGGCAAGACTGCCTTTCCTGTCCCTGATTATATGGTTCTATGACTCATTTGTCAGCAAACCAAAGCCCTGAGGACTGCTTTTAGGAGATGGGCCGTCCCCTAAAAGGACCCCCAGCCCGTGGTTTCTGTGCTGGAACAAGGCGCTAGCGGAGGAAACGTGTGATGTTAACACACGACACAGCTTTTCCCTGTGATTTTGGTCGGGGCCGGGGTGTGACCAAGGCAGGGTTTGGCCAGCAGGGTCTCCTCCTGCGGAGTTATATGGCTCTCCAGTCTGGCTGGTCCCATCCAGCGCTATGGGTGGTGGCAGCAAAGGACAGGTTTCTAAGGCTCTCGCTGTCCCTAAGGCGCATAGCGGCACCAGTATTGTCAGTTTAGAGAAAACAGCACAGGCTGTGTGTGTGTGTGTGTACACGTGTGGTTGGGCGACAGTGGAGGGGAAAGGGGCAGGTGGCGGTGGGCCCCCAAGACACTTCCCTAATATCTGCAAAGCATTGCATGACAGGAGCAGCATTTTTCCTACTTGGAGGCCAAATGGCTTTGCCAGAGGAGCTTGATCCGGGTCATCCTGAGGGGATCGTCTGTGGGAAGCGGAGAAAGCCTGCTCTGCGCGAGCAGCCACTTCCGCCGCCGCTCTCTGCCCCCAGGGGATTCCCACGGAGCTGCCCAGGACGCGGGGTTGGGCAGCTGGGCCACCGGGCCTCCCTGCCAGGCCAACGCCTGGGCTCCAGCTCAAGGCTGGCGCGACTGCCTAGAGCTTTCCTTTCAGGGCAACTGCTGTGTTCCCAGAAGGGGAACTGGCTCCTTGGAAAGGGCGAGGAAGCACTCAGAAAGAGGTGTTTCTTTCTTATCGAGTCTTTGCATTTGTCGGTGGAGGCTGGGCGGGGGGGTCACGCTGGTTTTCAGTCCCTTCTCTGAGATTCCCATTAGGTGATGCTCTAGCAAGGGGTCTCCGGTCTTGGGGAGCCTGGTGCCCCGAGGGTGAAGGATGGCCCCCTGCAGACACACAGGGTGCCCGGGGGGACACAGAGCCTGCCTGTCCAGCTTCAGCATCCTGGCCAGGGCGTTCCAAGCTTTCGGGGCCCCTCACGTGTCATCCTTCCACTTCCTCCCCGGCAGGGCCTTGTGTTCGGAGGCTCCTGCCCACTGGCCGGGTGCTCTCACAGAGATCTGGGCAACACTCTGGCCTTGCAGAAATGTCAATCGGGGTCTTCTATGTATTCATTCAATTTTACATCTCTGTCGATTTTTGTAAACCTGTAAAGTTTAATTTTTTGAATGGCTGATGCGTTCCCGTGGTTACAAAATCTAAAAGTAAGCATCACTCAGCCATAAGAAAGAGCAAAGGAATGCCATTTGCAGCAACATGGCTGGACCTGGAGGTGATCATACCGAGTGAAGTAAGACAGACAGAGAGAGACAAATATCGCATGACGTCACTTCTATGTGGAATCTAATTTTAAGAAATGACAAGTGAAAAAAAAAAAAAAGAAATGACAAGTGAACTTATTTACGAAACAGAAACAGACTTATAGATATTGGAAACAAACTTATGGTCACCAAAGAGGAAACGTGGGGGGAGGAGGGATAAATCAGAAGCTTGGGATGAGCACACACACACCACTGTTTATAAAACAGATAATCAACAAGGACCTACTGTACGGCACAGGGAGCTCTGTTTAATATCCTGTGATAACCTATATGAGAAAAGAATCTGAAAAAGAAGGAATATGTGTATATGGATAACTGAATCACTTTACACCTGAAACTAACACAACACTGTAAATCAACTATACTCCCAGAAAATTTTTTAAAATTAAAAAAAGAATAAAACATAAAAGTAAGCCACGCAGTGAAGCGACAGCCCCACCTGCTCTCCCAACCCACGTCGGCCATGTGGACCTCCCAGCAGACGCCTCTCTGGCCCTCCGTCCTTCACACCACGTGACAGATCCGGTTGCCGCCACGTACCTTGCAGTGTGCAGGCCACGCGCTGCCTACTGGGGGCCCTTGGAGTCTCCGACACGGATGTGGCCTGCAGGCTGGCTCTGACGGTGGGGCAGGGCTGGGGAGAGGTGGGGACTTACCGGGCAGCAAGTACCTGGGCCGGATGATGTCAGGCCCCCGCTTCTTCCTCTGAGGTTGGTCCAGCACCTTGCCTCCCTGGCCCTGGACATGGCCGATCTGGGGCTTCAGTCCCCCGGCCGTGCTCTCGGTGGGTTACTTGTGAGTCAGGAAATCTGATGCCTGGGAATCTGCTGCTTGAGCCTGTACCTACCCAAACCTGCCTCCTCTCACTAAAGTCTCTGAGCAGATGGTCTCGTCCCAGTGAGAAGGGGCCGAGCGCATTCTGCAGGGTCTTCCTCAGCTACACGTTCCGGCCTTTCTGCTGGTTCTGACCCCCAGAAGGAAAGGGGGAGCCCTGCTCCACAGTCTGGGGGCTGGTCCCCTTCTGCCTGTAGTCATAACCACCATCCCAGCCCCCCAGGGCTGAGCTGCAGGCTCTGAGCCCCGTGGGAGCCCCTGCAGCACGGTGGGACCACTGGGTGGGGGATGGATGGGTCGGGGCCGCGAGGCTGAGCAAAGCCCACTGCCTCACCGCCCTTACTGATCAGTCGTGTCCAGGGTTCTACCATGTGGACTGGGCCTCCATCTGTCTCTGAAGTGAATGGGACGTTAGGACTGTCCTTCCTGGGCGGGCAGGAATCAAGTTTCACCCCTTGACCCTGAGATGGAGCATTTAGCTCCTGCCTGGAGCAAACCGGGCGTCCACAAATTCCGCCAGCACTCGGAGGCCTTTTCCATCACCTTTTTCACTGTCCATTTTCCTCTTGGCGGAAAACAGTCTACGATTCCTTCTACACCCGGGGCTCCTTTAGGAACAGAAGCATTTACTGTTCATCCACTCAGTCACTCATTCCTTCGCTGAAGAAATGCACTCCGAGTGGCTCCTGGGAGAGACCCTGAGCAGGGACCTGAGGGAGGAACAGCTGCGATTGTGACATGCCCCTCACCCTGGGGTGGGGGACGCCGCAGGAGGGGACAGATGGCCGTGTCAGCTGTCAGTGGTGGAGCAGGGACAAGTGCAGAGGAGGTATTTCACCCACGATGCCCGTGGTGGGCGGACTCGAGAAGCCAGCCCTGGGAGAGGTGGGGAGAGCTGGAGAGAGGTGGCGCTGGGGTAGCCCTAAAGGTAGCTGAAAGAGACGCATCCGACATAATCCAAGAGGAGGCTTGGTGCTCAGAGCACACAGCCCCGCCCAGCAACTCTGCCAAGTGGTCCCTGGTCATCCTGCTTTACAGCCAAGGACGCCCACGGGGGTGAATTACAGGTGGTTGCTTAGCCGAAGGGACCAGAGCCGGACTCGAGTCTGGGTCCCCCTCATCCCAGCTGGGACTTGGGTCTGGGTCCCCGGATCCCAGCCGGAACTCAGGCCAGGTCCCCCATCCCAGCCCGCACTTGGGTCCGGGTCCCCGGATCCCAGCCGGAACTCAGGCCAGGTCCCCCATCCCAGCCCGCACTTGGGTCTGGGTCCCCAGATCCCAGCCGGAACTCAGGCCAGGTTCCCCATCCCAGCCTGCACTTGGGTCCGGGTCCCCGGATCCCAGCCTGTCTCCTTTTCCCCTGTGCCTTCCTCAAAGCCTTAAGAACTGCTTGGCTGAGAACAGCAGGTCTGCCGGCCACGTGCCCCTGGGATCCAGGGCGTGGGAGCCCCGCTGTGCTGGGGTCGGGACCCTCCAAGCCAAGGAAGGAGGAAGTGACTTTGTGCCGACCTCAAAGATGAAATCAGGGACTTGGGGACACGGGAGACCTTTCTTTAGAGGAGCAGGAAGGGGCAGGAGGGAAGCAGATTCGCATGCTGAGAATCAGGGCAGGAAGGGTTCGTTTGGGGGGTTTCTGTGCCAGAGGATTGAGGCTCCCCCGCACAACCTGGTTGGGATGGAGCAAGGAGCTCCCCGACTTTCAGTAATTACTCCCTGGGCACCCACTGGGTACAAGGCCAGGCTTCTCAAGCTTCAGAACCTAGGAGGCCTTTAGCAACCCCATAATTTCTCCAGTTTCCTCTGTAAGGCACATCAAACCTAAATACAACCTTCAGTATGGGCAACGTTACGTGGTGTTTGGAGCAAGCTCCTTTGGACAGTCTTGAGTATATTTTGTTGATTTGCAGCATTCAAAGGGAAAAGGTGTGACTTTCAGGCTACAGAGGTCCCTGGGGTCCTCGATCCCCTCGATGCACCTCCCTGGCTCTGCGGGCTCAGCGGTGCAGCGTTCAGAAGATGGAATGAGGTGGGACCTGGGCTCGCGTCCCAGGCTGGTGATGTGATGTGATTCGTCACACACCCCGCCTCTCCCGAGCTGTCGGCTACGTTTTGGAAGAACTAGGCCGAGTGCGTCAGGCCTGATTGGTAGTTTCCCTGTATTCCCGTATATGTATAATGATAGAATTGTATACGTGTACGTTATATTTACATAATTAGCATCATAGTCACCAGCATGGATTGTTGTTATTTGTAGAAAGCTTCCACATTACTTGGCTGGTAAAAAATGTTTGCGTATAACGTTTTATGATGCATTTTTAAGTGAATGAATGCAAGCTGGACGGTTGGGACCAGAGGATGAGCTGGGGCCCCAACCAGACACTTCAGGAAATGCTCCAGACAGAGGGACGATGGGTGGGAGACGTGGAGGTAGGAAGCAGTTAGTCATTCGTTCATTCGTTCATTCATCCACTGGCCCACTGAGCTTCAGCCTCACCAGCTTCCCTCCAGCCAGTGCTGTGAAGGCAACGCATGGGCATCGGACCACAGCATCGGTGGGGGCAGGGAGAAACTCCCCCGGGGAGCCCAGACCAGGAGGCAGGAGGAGTCATGGATGCTATGAGCTGGGAAGATGTTCCAGCCAGAGGGAGGTGCTGGCTTAGCGTTCAAGGGAAGGTGGGGTTGGGGGCAGTGTGGCTGGAGTGTGGGGTCCGGGCCCACATCATGCCAGGCTGGGTGAAAGTTCTGGATTTCAAGTACAACTGACCTTTGCAGGTGTGTTGTCAGCAGGCTGCCGTAACAGAACACCACCGACTGAGCAGCTTAAGTTGACAATAGAAATTTATTTATCACTGTCCTGGAGGCTGGAAGTCCAAGATCAAGGTCCTGGCCCATTTGGCTCCTGGTGAGTGCCCACTTCCTGGTTTGCAGATGGCCGCCTTCTCGCTGTGTCTCACCTGGGAAATGAGAGAGAGGGAGAGGGAGAGAGAACACTGATCTCTTTCTCTTCTCATAAGGGCACTAATCCCATCCTGGTGCCTCATCCTCATGACCTCATCTAAGCCTAACCATCTGCCAACGGCCCCATCTCCTAATACCGTCACATGAGGGGGGTATGAATCTGGGGGACACAGACATTCCATCCATAGCAGAAGGGTTTGAAACAGGATCTGACTTAGCTCAACTCAGCTCCACAGGCTGTGCAGGCAGCTGCGGGCCTGTGGCTGGAGCAGGGATTCTGGAGGAGGATCTGGGTGCCCAGGGAAGGAGTGGATGTGGTTTGAGGGAGGAAGGGGTGGGTGCCTGGGTGATGGGGGCCCCGAGTTGGACTGAGAGGGGACCCTGGACAGGACTGGGAGGCAGAAGGTTTGGGGTGGCTGGAAGCCTGGAGCCCAGGACGCTGGGAGTGTCAGACCTTTTTTGGGTGACAAGGGGCTGTGAGATGCTGTGATCAGATCCATCACATTCTGGATCATTTCTTGCATCTGTTGTGGAGGGTGAAACAGAGAAGTGATCCTCACACTCTTTTTAAACACATTTCTTTCTTCGCAGAGTCATTTTTTTAATTTTAATTTTTCAAGTGCTTCACTTAACTCTCATGTAACTCTTAGAAGACGAGGTCTCACGGACCTTTTGGCAAACCCTCTCTTACATGGATTTTAGAGGAAAAAAGATTATTTCCTATTTGAGAGTTTGCTGTGGGTGGAGTTTTATTTTTTATTGTGGTAAAATACACATAAAAATTTTAATTTAACCCTTTTTAAGTGGACAGCTCAGTGGCATGAAGTACCTTCACACTGTTATACCTTTGTCTCTTATTTTGTGGATCATGGTCATCCTGACAGGTGTGAAGTGGTACCCCATCATGGTTTTGATTTGTGTCTTCCTGAGGATTAGTGATGCTGAGAACCTTTTCGTGTACCTGTTGGTCATCTGTATTTCTTTGGAGAAATGTCTATTCAGGTCCTTTTGCCCAAGCTGCACCATCTTACTTCTATTTGGAATCTAAAGAAAGTTGAATACGTAGAAGCAGAGAGTAGGATGGCGGCTGCCAGGGGCCGGGGGGGGGGGGGGCGGAGTGTGGGGAGATGGTGGTCAGAGGGAACAAAGCCGTAGTTAACGTGGGATGACTGAGTCCAGAGATCAGCTGTGCAACGTGAGGACCAGAGTTAACAGTACTGCACTGAATATGGGAAATTTCCTAGGAGAGTAGATTTCAGGTGTGCTCACCATAGAAAAGAAAGGGAACCATTTGGGGAGATGATGTTAACTACTTGACTTTCGTAATCATTTCCCTATGTGTATGTCAAATCATTATGTATACCTTAAACATACACAATTTTTATTTAAAAAACTTCCACTAACCTCCAGTTCCTCCCTCCCCCAGCCCCTGGTGCCCACTCTCCGACTGTCTATCTCTGTGACTCTGACTCACCTTCCGGGGACCTCCTGGAAGCGGAACCGCGCACTCTTTGTCCTTTGTGACTGGTTTCTTTCAATCAGCGGCGTGCCCTCAAGGTTCATCCACTCTGGTTGGGGCCGGAGTCATCTTCCAAAGGAAACCTACAAGGTCTCCCAATATAATAGCTATGAAGGGAATTGGGGGCCTGGAGCCCCTCCCACTTATAGCCCCCCTCCCCCGCCCCCGGTAGTCCCTGGGGCATGCTCACAGAACCCCAGGGCTCCAGGAAGCTGCAGGTGACACCCCCAGATCAATGACCTGCTGAGAGGAACCCCAAGGCCCGGAGAACAGAGCCTCAGCCACCAGGCTCTCCCCATGGGTGACCGAGAGACTCTGATAAGCTTCCACAAGGCCCGGCTGGTGGCCGATAACAGCCTGTCCCTGGGTTCAGGGCACTGACAACTTGCTTTTGGATCAGGAGCCAGAGAGCAGTCTGAGGGTGGGATGACGACATTCCGGGGGCGGGGCGATGTGCAGGAAGGGCCTCTGCATCTTGTTCTTGTCCCGGATGTTGGTCTGGGTGCGTGTGTTTCTGTGTGTACGTGCACACGCATGGGTGCACTCTCCAGGCGTCCTCACTCCCACACGCCGTGTGCCCCTTAACCTGTTCCTCCTCTGCCCCTCCCGTCTCCATCCCACCCAGCCCAAGCTCCTGGAGGGCAGGGGGCCCCTGCCGCTCCCTCCCAGCTGCCCCACAGCCTGGAGCACAGAGCTGGGCTCAGGGAAGCCAGGCATTCATTCATTGGTTCAACTCATTCATTCACCACCGTTGTGTGTGTGCCTTGGATGTGCGCTCTAGGCACGGGATATGGCAGGGAACAAGGCCTGGGCTGAGCCTTCTCTTTGGACATTGCTCTTGGATACAGGGGCTGGGAGTCCCTCCTCTGCCCCCAGCGAGGTGATGCAGGACAGGGACCCCAGGGCAAGTGGGAGGGGGAGGCTGGCTGGGGAACTGCAGGTACAGAGGTCCTGGGACAGCATTATGACTGGCATTGCTGAGCAACAGGAGGGGGCCCTGGCTGGAGTGGAGCAAGGTGGAGAGGTTCCTTGAGGACCTGGTGGGCCCTAGCAGAGCCCTGTGGAGCTGTTCTAATCAAGGGTGATTAGACTCCTGAAGCAGGTCCCCAGGGCCCCACTTCCCCATGCCAGGTACTAGCCCTTTAGTTGCTGGATCAGGGGGAGAGTCTGGGGGCTCCTCGGAGAGCAGCTGTTGACAGCCCCTGGGACATAGGGATGTATTCCAACCTGCACGACCAGCCCTGGGCCTCAGTGCTGAGGAGGGGTGACCGAGGATGCCTCCGCCTTATGCTTTTGGGGACCCAGAGGGTCTTGGGAGGTGGCCTTGTCCTCAGTCACATTCCACAGAGGTGAGAATTCTCCATCTGGGATGGCTTTTGCTGTCATTTCCTGAGTGAGCCCTCTGTCCCCGTGTAGGCTGCTAGCTCTTTGCAGCTCCCAGGACAGTGGGGACTGTCTTTGGACCCTGACAGGCCTGTTTTTGACCTCGGCTCTGTGGCTTGATGGCCCGTGACCTTGCTCCGGTCACTCTCTCCCCGTCCACCCCATTGCCTTATCTGCACACCAGGTGATGCCTCCTTATTCCCCAAGCCATCTTGAAGACCGAGAGTAAGTGAAGCATGGGGCCCGTACCTAGAAGGTGCTCAGGAAATGGGGTACCGCTGCCCGCTCCCCAGCGCCTTAGCAAGAAGATGGGCAGCCATGGTTGGAAACCCACATCTCCTCCAGCCCCTTGGAGGGGAAGAGGGACAGCGTTCCTGGAACAAACCCGTGCTTTATTTATCTATTTATCTATCCACCCAGCCACACATCTATTTATTTTGAACTCTAACGTCTTCTCATCAGGGAGGCACAAAGAAGGAAAAAAAGTGAAATTGATACGGGGCCCCTTTCAAGTGGGGAGCCAGCTGCCTGCGGCCTCGGGAGAGAGGCTGCTTTCTGATCTCCTTCCAGAGTGTGGGTGCCCTGGGGCGTCTGCGGAGCATCTTCTGAGATGCCTCTCCATACCAGGCCAGCCACCTCCGTCCTTTGCCACATCAGGGGAAGGCTGCACACTGCTTCAAAGTCACAACAGCGCTCTGCAATTGGAAACACGCATGTTTTGCAAAGTATCAATTTAGCAGTCTGTTCAACTGGTCAGTCTGGGCCGGCCAGCTGGCTGAATTCCTGTGCAGAAATGCCCTGGAGTGCAGAATGCCCAGGTTCGAATCCTGGGTTTGGCACTAACGAGCTGAGTGACCTCGGAGGACAAGTCTGTGCCCCGCTCTAGGCCCTGGTTTCTTGTGCAGCTGACAGTTTATGGAAAACCACCCAGGAGCCACTGATCGATCGATGGGTTCAGCCCATATGGCAGACCCAGAAGAAATCAAATCTTGAGGCACTGGGTAGAGAGACTCATTACATTCTACCGGGCCCAGGTCTTCAAATACCAGCAAATCCACCTTGGGATTCTCTATCAGTTTAGGCTCTTTTGTTGCAGGAAGCAGGAAGCCCACCTCAAAGTGGCTCACCCAGCTGAGAAGTCTGGTGGCAGGTGAGCTCTGGGGCAGGTGGGCTTTGGGTACAGTTTAATCAGGTCTGGGGTTCCACGCTTCAGCAGTTCTCTTGCTCTGCCTGCCTCTGTGTGTGGGGGTGGTTGTCAGGCTGGATTGCCTCATAGCGACAGAGCGGCTGCAGGAGTTCCAAGCTTTGCACCTACATCCTTGGTTGGTCATAGCAAGAGAGAGGTCTTAGTGAACTGAAATCCGGAGCCTTGCTCTGGTTGGACTGACCTGTGCCAGCCACTATTGGGTCAGAGAAATGCCTTGCACTGATTGGGTGTGATTTCTCATCCCTTAAGAAATCACCCTGATAAGGGAGTTGAGGTTATTATGACTGGCTTAGACCAAGCAGAGCACAGTCTTGGAGCTCAGAGTGGGGTCAATCTCATGCGAACCACACAGCTGCCACACGTGGGTGGCCGGGAAAAGCACCCTCCGTCCATTGCCCTGTTCCACCGAGACCCAGCCCTGCTTTGGGGGCTGTCCCGTCGTTAGTCTTTGCTCGAGGGTTGAGTCCGTGAGCACACAGCCAGCGTCCACTATCCAGGCTCTATGCCGAGGCTGTCCATTTGGCCTCCACTCTGGGATGACCTGGAACCTGGACTCTTGAATGTGGCCCCCAAGTGGCAGTGCCTGGCCCTAACTATGGCTCTGAGGAAACCGGAGGAGGGGCTATCACATTTATTAATCTCCTGCTGTGTGCTAACCTCCTTGGCCTGTGTTGCCTCAACTGTCCTCACAACACCCAGCAAGGTGGCTGCAAACCCTTTTTTTTTTTTTTTGCAGTACGCGGGCCTCTCACTGTTGTGGCCTCTCCCGCCGCCGAGCACAGGCTCCAGACGCGCG
Organism: Phocoena sinus; assembly: GCF_008692025.1. Lineage (NCBI taxonomy): Eukaryota > Metazoa > Chordata > Mammalia > Artiodactyla > Phocoenidae > Phocoena > Phocoena sinus. Next base: position 106,414,730 of record NC_045770.1, on the reverse strand, counting down.
GGCTCAGCGGCCATGGCTCACGGGCCCAGCCGCTCCGCGGCATGTGGGATCTTCCCGGACCGGGGCACGAACCCGTGTCCCCTGCATCGGCAGGTGGACTCTCACCCACTGCGCCACCAGGGAAGCCCTGCCAACCCTTTCTGCAGGTCAGGAAACTGAGGCACGGCAAAGCCAGGCAACTTGTCCTCCGTCCTCAGACAGTGGGTTGCAGAGAGGTTCTTCCAGAAGCCTGGTGGCCATCAGCAGACCAGGTTATGCTAATAATGGAGCCCTTGTAGACCATGGGCAACCTGGTGAGGGGGAATCAGAGGAGGTTTCAGAAATGGAAGACCTGGATTTGCGGCCCCAGTCACTGGTGCCTTACCTGACCTTCTAAGTGTCACTGGAAATGGGAATAAGGATCACTGGTGAGTCCTCTGGTGAGAATAAGTGATTCAGTGGAGTAGCTCAGACCTTCCCTGAAAGGACCAGGCAACGGAGGGTAACTCCCTCTCCCCTGCCACCATGCACCTGACATGACCCTCCACAGGGGGGTTTCCTTGTGTCTCCGGGGTTCTCGCACATTCCTCTGGGAAGATCCGATCAAGATGGCAGACTGAGTGCCCCCAGTTTTCCTCCTTCTCACAAAACTCCGGTGAAAGGGCGAAGGAGGTTGCATGAATGTGTAATAAGAAAGATCGCCATTAGTGAACTGGAAACATTAGGATTCCTGGGTAGAAGGATGGGAAGGAGACAGGAATAGCTAGCTACAGGCAACCAGCAAGATCCCTAAAGCATTTGGAGAAGACCGCCATGAGGACGGGAGCGGTGTGGAGAGAGGGCGAGAGACCCTAGACCAGAACAAGGGGCCTGGGAGGCGGGAGATGGTGTGCGCCTTTCCCCGGCATCCTCGTTGCCCTCAGGCGGGAGCAGCAAGGATGTTTGCTCCATCGATTCGGTGAGGGTGAGTGCCAGGTCCGGCGAGGCAAGTCCAGGAGGGAGGGGAACTCGTCCAGCTCCCTGCCCCCAACCCCATCGTGGGAGGCAGGCTTCGTGACCAAAGTGGGCAAAGGGACAGGCAATCCCGGCCACAGTGCTGCCCTGGCAACCAGGGATCACTAGGCATTTGTGTAACGAGAACACCAGACCCACAAACAGAAAAACTAGCACCTGTGGAAATAAAGTTAACGGGGCAAACAGAAGAAGAGTTTAAACACGCATACGTAAGTATTACTGTCTTCAGGCAAGGCAGGAGGACATCCAATAAAGGAGCAGTTAGGGAGCTTGGGAGTTAGACATTTGATTGTTGAAAACAAAAACAAAATGCACTGAATAGCCTGGTGGACTTCACCAAAGAACGTGTTCATGAGCTGCAAGTACAAACCGAAGAATTCTCCCAGGAGCCGGAATGAAAGCACCGCAAGATTGAAACAGAAAGGAGGACGAGGCACCGCAGAAGGCGGATCCAGGTGTTCCGAACTCCCAACAAAGACCAGGTGAAGACAGGAGAAACCATGGAAGATGTGAATCTTCAGCCAGACGGGGTCTGCTCGGTGTCAGGCAGGATGACTGAAAAGGGGAAGCATCTAAAAGGAAACCGAGAGATGCACCTCAAAGACTGATTTGGAGGAAACTTGGAAGAGCAGGGATGGAGAGGAACTCCTAATAGCTTCCAGGGGTAAAAACAGATCACCAGCGAGGAGATGAGGATCTGATTGGCTTCACTGTCAGCCACACCAGGCACAAGGAGACGGGGAAATCGTCGCAGGACTGAGATCTCGGAGGGAACTTGAAGGCCATCTGTTTGAAACGCTGTCTGTGCTGAGGGAGGATGAGGCTGCCCTGGGGACCCAAGGTCACCTAGCCACGTAGTGCCCTGGCTGCAGAGTGGTCGGGGGGCGTCATTAGGGGAACACAGAGTTTCTCCCTTCTTTCAACGAGTGTTTGTTGACAGTCTTCTCTGTGCAGGCGCTGTGTTGGGTGGCCCAGGGTGCAGTGGTGAAACAGATCAGAGGCAATCTCTGTTGTGGCAGATTTCACATCCTCGTGGGAGAGGGACAAAAATAAATGTAAAATGGGAACAATGGTAGGTTAAGCCAAGGAGATGTACTTGGAGCTCCTGGGAGTTGACCATCCAGGGAGGTCAGCATCTCAGGGTTTCCAGAGAAATGGACGGTTTAGCTGAGCTCTGGAGGATGAACAGGAATGGACTAGATGTGCAAAGGCCCTGTGGCAGGAGGGAGCCAGGAGCGGGGGCCCGTGGGGAGCGGCTGACAGGGCCTGTGGGCGGGGCTGGAGGAGGCATGGGGGCCCCTGGAGGCTGCGTCAGGATCAGACTCTCGAGGCATGGGAGCGAGGGTGGGAGAGGCGGGCTGATCCGGTTTCTGGCGTGCGCACCTTCATCTAGCTGAGACGTTCCCTGCTCTGGGCTTTCCCGCAAATCAGACAGTATGTAATCTCCTGCAGCTGGCTTCTTTCACTCAGCACCGTGTTTAATTATGACTATTTAAGCAGGTTGGTGATGCGGTCAGGGTGCCTTCCAGAAATGCTGCCTGGAGCAAGGCTGGAGTCCTGGTTTCCCGTTGACTCGGAGCCAAGCTGCTCACGGGTACCGGGCAAGCTCGCTCACTGCCCTTGGGACCCGCACAACTGCTTGGAGGAAGTTTCCCGACACCTCTGTTACTCCTTCCTCCTGGGGGGCCCGAGCCCAGTTCCTTCCTCTGTGTCCTGCAGCCTTTGTCTCAGCCCTCTGCTGTGACAGAAGGAGCGGGCTGGCCGACCCCAGCTGGAGGCCTTGAGGCCAGTGGCCACCCCAGGGCTGTGTGTTAAGGGAACCGTCCAAGGTGGGGACACCCAGAAACTCAGATGTGCCTCTCACGTCCCCAAAATTAAACGGCTGGTTTGTTTGACTTGATTTGAACAGGTGCGTCTGTGGACCCAAGGTCAGGGTGACTCTGAGAGCTACAGTAACTGTGGTTTTCAGATGAACTGATCCCAGAGGGCCCAGAGGGCTGAGTAGTGGGAAGAGGCAGGAGGGCAGGACCAAGTTGTAACCAACCCTTTTGGGGTTTGTGTGTGTGTGTGTTTTTGTCTGCCTGAGATCCAAGTGCCCTTTCTGCTGGAACGTTCCTCAGTTTATGAGTCTTGGTGGGACTTTGATCCAGGAGCTACTGTTGCAAACAAGCAGGACCAGGTGCCCGGAGAAAAGGGTGGCAGACGGGGAGCACGCCACGCCCTCCTGCCAGAGGCTTCCAGACGCTCTGGAGCCTTCTGGAGGCTGATTCTCTGCAACTTCTAAGAGGCTGTGTCTGTGGCCCGGCGTCTGGATGGAAAGCCATCGGCAGGTGTCTCTTCCATGAAGCACTTCCAGGCTCAGGCTTCTCGGGGCGGGCGGTTTGCTTTGGGCCTGAAGGGACACACCAAGGTGTCGCAGAGGAACCAGGGGTGTTGGAGCTGGTTGGAAAGCCAGGGCCAAGCCTGGGGTTGGCAGATGTCTCCCGGGCGCTGTGTGGAAGGGGACGGGGCCGTGGCCAGAGGACACTCCGGGGAGCAAGGTTTCAGCTGGAGGCAGGAAAACCTTTCTCACAGCTGAATGTCCCCAAATGGGCGGGCAGGCTGTGCAGCTAGTGACCTTCCAGCCCCAGGGCTCTTCAAGCAGAGGTTCGTCCTCTACCAGGAGCTCCCTTCTCTCTTCTGGCCTACTCGCTCCCCTCCGTGCAAGCAGGGTGCAACCTCGGCCCTCGCACAGCCTCAGCGCTCTGTCCCTGAGATCAGCCAGACCGCAGGCTGGCCCGCGTGGTGCCCTGGTCTCCCCAACCTTGCCACGGCTTTGTGAACAGAGCCCTCGGCACGGGGGCCTCACCCACAAAGATGCGCGCCCCCCGCAAGGGCCTGTGTCCTCACCGGAGAGGGCTCTGCCGTCTGGCCTCAGAGGGCACACGCTCCCTTGTCCTTTCTGGAGGATGAAGTTGGGTGAGAGAGCGGGAAATTCATAGAGAGGAAAAACCTCCAGCTTTGCCTGTTTGGGTGGATCTCCTTCACCGGCACGTGACTGTCCCGGGACCAGGACTCTGGATACGTGACACCCACCCCTGGGGACACCCACCTCCACTCTCACATCCTCAACCTACCTCCCATCCCCCATCTCCCTCAGCAACTCCCGCCCCCAGGATCGCCTTTGAGGGAACGCTCAGGCCTTCCCTGCGGCCTCCAGAAAGACGCTGAGAAGTCGGAATCACGACCCAGGAGTGTGGAGCCCCGAGCCCAGGGGCAGGGTCTGGATGGAGACAGGGTGAGGGCGTCTCGAGTGAGCAGGGAGGGCTGCTGGGTGGTCCAGCCAGTGCTTGTTGCAAGGAGAGAGCGGGGGGTCGGGGGAGGGAGGGAATGAAGGCAGGAACCCAGCTCCCATCCATGCCGCCTAAACCAGACTTGCACACACCTCGGTGGGCAGGAAGCCCTCTGCCAGCTCCAACAGGGCTGGTTGGAAGGTCTGGCTTGGCAGGGTCTGTGCAAAGACCCTCCTAGCTGTCTACCATTCACCCTGGCTGGGCAGGAAGGGAAGCAAGGGAAGCCGCTCCCGCCCTGGGGCCCTGGGGACCCCGTGTGTGGCCCTGGGTACCCCGTGTGTGCAGGATGCTGGCGGGCAACGCTGAGTGGGGAGGGGAGCGACAGGCTGCCACGGAGGGGAGGATGCAGAGGTTGGGGGTGAGGGCCTTGGGGAGTAGAAGGACCACTGGGGACAGGGGGAGAGCCTTGCTAGGCGGACCTGGCTGGTCTGCCCAGAGCGCATGGAGACCAGTGGAGAGATGCTTGGCGGGCGGTGGATGAGGCGTGGCTCTGAAACGCTCGGGTCCCCCGGGAGGACTCCTGGGCGCCAAGAGGCAGGTCCTGCTGTCCTGTGTCTGCAGTTCAGTTTCAGAAGTCAAGCATCACGTAGGTCAAACAACTCGGCAACTGAAAGACGCGCCCATCACGTGTTAGGTGGATCCATCCCAGAGGCAGACGTCCTGCGGCTGGCAGAGAGACTGCCTCTGCCACGTCTGAACCCAGATGCCGAGAAAGTGCCCCACTAGGGACCCCACCGTCTGTGCTTCCCTGAGGCTCCCAAATCTGTCCCTGCACTTACGGGTGGTCTCAAGGGTCTCCCAGCCCTCCCCGCGTGGTGGGTGGTGCCGGCCTCTGGGACCCTCGGGGTACCTGGGAGGCTGCTGGAAGATTCAGCCAAAGCCCAAGCCAAGGCCATCAGAGAGCACACGGGTCGGGCACGCATCACGGCCCTGCAGAAGCGCTGCCTCCTCTGCTGGTTGAGCTTCTCGTACCTGTAGGTGTCCAGAGATGCGGGGCCAGATGTGCTTCAAACCCCGACACGCAGAGAACACGTCGGCCCGTGGCTGGAGACACTGAAGTCACCTCCGCCTCCCCCTCCGTGGTTCTTTCTCAGACCCCCAAACCCCAGCTCACGCAAGGGGGCCCCAGGCTGAGAAGGCAAAGTCCCCGTGCCCCGTCCCTGCTGACTGTCACCATCCGTGGGGCAGGGCAGACCCATCCGCCAGGGCCTCCCTCCTGGTGGGCATCCGGACCTCCAACCTCTGGTCCATGGCCTCTGTCCCTCCGCTACAGAGTCAGGACAGCCGCGTGCCAAGGATCTGGCTTTGGTGTCCGACGGGGGTCCGAGCATCTTCCCTTTGCTGCTTGCCAATTGAATGGGCGAGTTAGTGGCTAATTCCAAGTATCACCTTCCTCTTGATGGGGGCAAATGACAGTTGGGAAATTTGGGAAATCGGGATAATAATCGTGGCATGCCCCCACGGGCTTCTGGCGGGGCCTTTGGAGCTTATATAAGGCACAATCGGGAAGCAAATGCTTCCTCTGCTTTGGGGACTTGGACGGCGTTCGGGCCCCCAGGTGTGGCTGCCAGGGTCCCCCAACTGGACGGTGATGACAAGCCGTTTCCAGATGCCTCGATCCCTCGCATTCACGTTTCCGCTTGGAGCCCTGAGCCGTTAACGATAACCCTATGGCGACGGAGAGACGCCTCCACCGTCAATCTTGTTGGGCCGTTTGGCAAGAAGCAAACAGAAGGCTTCGCGGGTCATCCTCCAGCCACGTGCTGTGTCAGTAAGGCTAACCTCAGGCGTGTGGCTCAGAATACGGAATAAGTACATTTCAACTGTATGTTACCACAAGACACTTAGAAACACGGGCATCCACGTATTAGTCAAATATTCCCATCAAACTCCAAGTTGACGGATTTCTGATTTCTTTCCCAAGTGAAAGGCGATGGATACCAAGCTCCCCACAGCATCCCTCATCGGGTGAGAAGGCTTTTGAGGGGAGGCCAGGAAAGCAAACCAGAATGCAGGGCCGTGGATTCGAGCCCCAGCTCCGCGCTGGCTCATTAAGGACCCGGGCACCTAACTTCATCTATCTGGACCTCAGAGAGGTCGACTGAGCCCAGGGCCCATGCAGGAGCCCGAGACTATGAATCGCTCGTCTTCCGCCTCGGCCCCTCCAGGCAGATGGGCCGCCGATTTTTGAGGTCCCAGGGCTGCTCCCCTTTCTCATGAGCAGAGCCCAGTCTCTGTTTGGCCCGAGACCTCCTTGGTTCCCGAGAACCAGCGTGGCCATTTCCCATTTCCAAGGCCGAGATGTGTCACCAAGTGGCTCATAGCTGGTGGAAGACATCGGAGGCATCCCCAGAGGATGCGGTTCTGCCAGCAGGTAGAGGTGTGTCTTCAGAGGAGAGATGCAGTCCTTCGGGAAGCCAGGCCAGGCCAGGTGGGCCATGGGGCTGCAGGTCAGGCCCGTCTGGCCCATCCGACCAGTACAACATCACAGGTCATGCTGAAGAGAGCCTTCCAGGGGGTGGGGAATTCGGCAGCTCTATGACCCAGAGTCACCTGAGCAGGGGCCTGGGCTCTTTGAAGGATTTGCACACCGTTTGTCCAGGCGGGACACTGATCTCTGGGCTGTGCCCGTGACCATGAGCTCATCATTCACATCTCACCCCTGGGCTTTGCCTTTCTCCATAAAATGTGGACCCTGGCTTCTACCTCCCCCAAGACTTGTTGGCAATACAGGATCAAGGTGATAGCACGTTTCTAGATGGTCCTCCCCCCTTACAGGTGATGCTGACACCTCCTAAGCAACCTGGCAGGCCTGGGTCCCCAGCTTCTGCCTCACAGCCCAGAGGGAGGGACAGAGGAGTGCCAGCTGCTTGGACAAGAGGGGAAGCCTGCCCACCCCACCTCTCCAGACCTTCCCCCAGCTTTTGCAGGAGTGCGCCCATGGGAGGGGGTGAGACCTTGTTGGGGCCTTGGTCTTGGAAGTTGGGGGTGGCCAACAGAGAGGGACCAGAGCCCTGGAGATGGGCATGCCCAACCAGCAGGGAAGCCCCCAGACTCAGTAAGCTGAGTCTGGGGGCTTTCCTCTGGACCTGGTCATGCAGCCAGGCTTCTCCTCTCGTCAGTTTTCCCATCTGTAAAATGGGCTAACAGACTCAATCCTGGGTGCCTACCAGATCCCAGGTACCTTGATCATCGATACACTCCTGATCAAGCGAGCCTGGGGACCAGGGCAGGAGGAAATGGGCAGGTCTGGCCCCCTGAGCAGACGTGGCACAGATGGGGGAGGGGCCCAAAACTCTGTGAAGCAAACTGAAAAACGGAAACTTGAATTCAGGCCTTTTGAGTTGCACGAAGCCCTAAGCACCACCTCCTTGGAAAGGGGGGCTGCTTGGGTGCCCTGCAGGCACGGGCTGGAAAGGGGTTGTGGGAGGGAGTGGACACGATGGCCCGTGGCTGACCTTGCTGGTCACTTCCCCCAGGATTTTACCCAGACACTGACCACTGTGCTCTGCACGGTCCCCAGTGCCTGGCGTGCGGCTGACTCTTAATACAGCGATATTGAACAAATGAATGAGCAGAGGCTGATGCTGGGAGCGCTGAGCTGGTGAAGCTGTGGTCGGATCTTTGCTACTTCGTGCGGAAACTCTCTCCACCCCCAGCATCCATGTGCCGAAAGACTGGGGTCGTTGGTCTGGGCTGAAGTGGGCACAAGCGTGCTTGCGGAATGGTGGGTAATACTGTGCCAGGTACCAGATCAGTAGAGGGAGAATGGAGGTCACCTTTGCATGTGTGAGGGTCTGCGCCTAGAGCAGAATCCTGGCACCACAAAGCAGGAACCTCACCGGAACGTCCCCTCCCCGTGCTTCCTCCGCGTTCACCTTCATGCCTCACCCACTCGGCTCCCTTTTGGTTTTCCTGGGTTCAGAATGAGTGGACCCTGATAGGAAAGATTTCCTGGGTACACCGCCCAGACACCTAGGATATGGCTGGAGGGACCACAGGTGGTCAAGCCTAACCTGTTTCTGGGAAGCGGAAGGGTCAGGGTCCCTAGCAAGGCCCCACCCAGAGCATATGGCTAAAGGTGGGTGGGGCGGGAGATGTAGCAGCATCTTCTCCCACGCAGGGAGGCAGGGGGTGTGGCCATGTGGAGTGGCCCCTGCCTCATGCTTCTGACTTTTGCTGGATTCTTCGAGGGCTTTTCCAGATTCAGAAAAAGCCAACGTCTTTCCAAGGATGGAAAAAAGAGCAAGAGATGCTTAAGAAGAAAGTGACACCCGAGGGGCTGGATTCCTGCCCTGTCGGTCCATTGTGGGAGGAGGTGGCCAGCGCGGGGGTCCATCCACCTCGGGAAATAACCTTTTCTGGAGAGACAGAGCCAGGATCTTCTTTGTGCAGCGCCTCATAGCGGTGAAAATGTAAAGATGGTGTTTAGACGCACACTGTTTCCAGTTACCCAGGGTATGACCCTGTGAAGCCAATACATCCAGATAACTGAAAGCATTTTGAGTGTCACCTGTCTGACGTTTGGTGTGAAGGGGACACGGGTGGGGACAGTGAGGAGGCTGGGGTCCCCAGGGTGGGGTGTGGAATGCGGGTGGGTCTAGGGGAAAGGAGCAGACCTTCCGGTACGTTCTGCTGGCTCAAGGATTTGCCCAGGACAGACATGTAGGATTCTAGAAGCTCTTTTATTTGGATCAGTGGTTCTTAGCCTCCAGTGAGGTTAACCCCTAGGGGATATTTGGCAATGTCTGGAGGTGTTCCTCTGTCCCAAGCGGGGCAGGGCGGTGCCATTGGCCTCTTGAGGAGCTAAACACCCCACCGTGCACATGACAGCCTCCTCGCCATCCCCCGCCCCCTGCAAGGACGATCCAGCCCCAAATGACCCAACACTGTAGTGGAGCAACACGGACCTTTGAAGGTGCAGCTCCTGGCAGAGGTCGCCTGGGAACAGCGACCCTCCTAACCAGCCGATGCTGGCTAAACATGTATTTTTCCTTTCTGGTTATAAAATAAATTGATACCTGTCAGTTGGATAAAATTTGCAAAATGCAGAAAAAAACAAAGAAGAAAGTAAAAATCACTTACAATCCTAGAACAGCCATGCCCGGCATTTCGAGGGGAAGATGTCTCCTCCAACCCAGGCCGGGCTGGCAGGAGGCTGGTGAAAGCAAAGCGCCATTCAGAACAGGGAGAATGACAATGGTGGTTTCTGCTCATGGTTTGTACTTTGTTTTAACCTCAAGTGGTGCAAAGGTACATTCATTTTGTATTGCTCCTGCCTGGAGTTCTACATTCCGAATTCACAGTCCAAATACAGGATTTTTCTAGAATGCTATGAATGTTTACCACAATTGTTTACTGCTAGCTTACCCATCACTCAGTTGAAGCTTTTTTATTTTTGTTTTAGCAACTTACAGGCATCGATGTTTCCTAAAGCTTAGTTTCCATAGAATGAATAACTCCTTTTGCACTTAAGATTTCACTGGTTGACGTAACAGTTACTGAAATGGATCAGTTATAAGCACAGCAGTATCAGCAGCCGCGTGAACAAGGCTGACCTTGGCAGGTGTGTCAGGGGTGCAGAGGGGCAGGGGGATCCCGGAGCTGCCGCCGGGTGGAACGGTCAGCAGAGCATGGACCTCAGTGGAGACAGTTACAGCGGGAGCCCCGCACGTGGGCTCGGCTCCATGGGCGCTGGTTAGGAGACCTGCTCTCTGTGGTCTTCCAGACTCTATTTCTACGCAGGTGGTTATAGATTTACAAAGTTGGGCATCTATTGTACACATGGTTTTGTAAGCTGATTCCCCACTAAGACATACATCTGCTGTTCATTGTGATTTCATGTGGTGACGGAGGACCTCAAACTCCCGTGTTCCACCCCAGACTCTGGGGCCATGAGGTGGGGGAGGGATGCCGGGTGGGGATGTGGTGAGTGGTCAGGCCGTGGCCTTGCCAAGCTGTCTGTGGGAGATGCTGTTGTTTTGGGCCAAGGCAGGTGGTCACGGTGATGGCTGACCCGAGGGATCGGAAAGGGGATCTCAGTTTGGCAGGTCACCTCTGACCGCTTGTATGTGGCTGCAACTCTTTCTCGTTGGCAAAACAAAATCCACTCTAGAAAAATCCCCAGGATTCTGGTGCTTTCCACCCTGCGCAGGGGATTTCAGAGCGCACGGGAACACGGACTGTCTTATTTTGGCAAGCGATCCCAGTTGCCGGTGTTGACAGCATCACCTGGGGATAAATTAGTTCTTTACGATAATCCTCACCTCCCCGGTGTGGGATAATTCAATTCAGGTAAACACAGGTGCCCTGGGTTTGGTAAATAATGATCCCAGAGATCATCTCATTTGCCAAGGGAGAAGACACAACTTGAATGGAGGGTGAAGATCTTCCAACCAGTTCTCCCTCCTGGACTCGACAAATGCATCCGTTCATCCATCCAGCCATTCACCCACCATCCACCCCTCATCAACCCATCCATCTATCATCCATCCATCAACCTATCCACCCATCCATCCATCCATCCATCCATCCACCATCCGTTCATCCGTCCATCCATCTATCATCCATCCACCCATCCATCCACCATCCATCTACCCGTCCATAATCCACTCGTCTATCTATCATCCATTTATCTGTCCATCTAGTATTCATTCATCTATCCATTCATCCACCATCCATCCATCCATTTCCATCTATTCATTCTACTATTCGTGTTCCCTTCCCTCCTCCCTTCCTTTATCCAACAAACTTGTTGAGCATCTACTGTGTACCACCCTCTGGATCAGATCCTGGGGATACCAAGGAAACAAAGACCCAGCCCTTGCTCTCAATTTTCTCACAGTCTAGTCCTCTGCTTTTCCCCACAATGCACTCCTGCATCCTTATTTCTTTTACTCCTCATAATAAGATAACTTCAGTGTCATCCATTGTGCAGATTTTAATCTCGGTGAGAAGTCTCTCTCTGAGTTGTCACGCTTGTCTGAGTCTAGAGTGACGGGGGGAAGGTTGGCACCTATAATCAGAGCTCCCGTTTACCGAGCACCTGCTATGTAGCCACAGGTGGCCTGTTCCTTAGTGTATATGATGCTCTTAATTTTACAACAGTTTTAGGTTTCCAGGAAATTGGCAGACATCCAGTTTCCCTTAGTCGTACCATCTACGCTGGGTATGGTACGTTTGTCACAATTGGTAAACCAGTATCGATACAATACGGCACATCAGTTCCGTACTTTATCCAGGCTTCCTAACCTTTTACCCAATATTCTCTTTCTTTTCGAGGATCCCACGCAGGACACGCTGGTCATCACATCTCCTCAGGTTCCTCTTTGCTGCGACGTCTTCTTAGACTTTCCTTGTTTTCGATGACTTGGCAGACTTGTGGGAGGCACTGGTCAGGTGTTTGTGGGATGCCCCTCGATGGGTGTGTCTGAGGTTATGTCATGATGAGGCTGCGATCATGGGTTTGGGTGAGAAGGACCTTGGGGTGAAGTACTGTTCGAGTACCCACACCCCACATGACTTAACTCACCACCGTCATGTTGACCTTGACCTCCTGGCTGAGGCAGATGTGAACGTCGAACCTGCGGTCCTGGTTTTGCTGCTGAAGAAAGCTCGGCTCACAGGGATGAAGTGACCGCAGAATGTCACCTGGAGCGGGCAGAGTGGGCATTGTCACCCTGAGGGTGGGCTGGTCCAGCGCCTCCCATCGCCCTCCGCCATGTCCCCATGTGCACTTTCATAGCATCCGACTGGGACTGAGGTCCCCAGCCCTGATGGAGGGGGTGGTGTCAGGCTCCCGGGGGGTGGTCAGCTGGCCCCCCAGTCAAAGCAATCTACCTATGGACAACCGATCCCCCAGTGACAGGTGTTCCTTGGGGAAGCTGGGCCCGCCCTGTGTGCCCATTCCGTCACAGTACAGAATCCTGGAACCCGGAGGCCTGTCCAGCCCTAGCAGTGAGGTCATGGTTATTTATGGGATGGCCGGGCTGCCGGTGTTTGCACACAAAGGCCCGCTCTGGGGCCGTGCCACGCGGGCCGGCATTCCAGCGCATTCCTGCGGCCCGCAGCCCAGCCCAGACAATAGCGCACCCTCTCTCCTTCGCCGGGTCGGTCTCTGTGAACAGAGCTCCCTTGACAGCCGGGCTGCTCTCACTCCTGAAGAATTCCAAAAATGGCACAACGCACGCCCGGCCTGGGCCTCTCAGGCCGCTGCTTAGAGCAGGCCCCGGAAGGCTGTGGCTTGGGGCTGCCTTTCGCGGCTGTCTGTTTGGTTGGCATTTCAAGGGAAACCCGGGGCGGGGTCGCGGGTGGGCAGAGAGAAAAGAGAGGAACTAAAGAAAACCCGAGCTATCTGTGAACAGGCTGGAGCCCCTCTGGCCGGACAGTCGCGCGGGGAGGACATGCTGGTCCTGGGGGTCAGGCAAATCACGCTGGCCAGGTCTATGCAGGCACTGACCATTAGCGGAGGACTTCTCATGATTCTCCAGCCCCTAGATTGTCATAGCTCATCCAGGGAAGCCCCTCCTGCCTCCGAGGAGTAAGGAGGGCCGCGAGGCGGGGGTGGGGGGAGTGACTCATAGGGGTCACCAGGCCGAAGGGGCAGAGTGGGGACCCAGGATGGACCTGGCTCTCCCCCATCCCAGCCCAGAGCTCGGGCCTCCGCTGCCGCCCAAAGAGCTCAGCCGGGGGTGGGGAGCTGCTCTTCAGGGCCGCTGTCCTGCCACACCACAGCTCCTGGACGGGCCCAGAAAGTGCCCCGGGGACCGCCAGAGGGACCACACCTGGAGGCCACATCCCTCAGCCCCGGGTCTCTCCACCGAGGCCCCACGGACGTCTGGGGCTGGGTCATTCTCTGAGGAGGCTGTCCTGTGCCCTGTAGGATACTTCCCCTCCCCCGCTGCCCGAACCCCACACTCTGACCCAGTTGTGACAGCAGAAACATGCCCAGTGTCTCAGTGCATTCGGCCGGTTATAACAGAACCCCAGAGGCGGGGTATTCCCACAGTTCTGGAGGCTGGGAGCCCAAGATCAGGGTGCCAGCGTGGTCATTTCCCACTGTACCCTTGCGTGGAGGAAGGGGACAAGATGCTCTGTGGGGCCTCTTACGGGCACCAAACCCATCTCAAAGGCTCCATTACCTCCTAATACTGTCATCTTGGGTGTCAGGTTTTTGTTTATTTCTTTTGGCCACGCCACGCGGTCTGCGGGATCTTAGTTCCCCGACTGGGAATTGAACCGGGACCACGGCGGTGAAAGCACCAAGTCCTATAACCACTGGACCGCCAGGGAATTCCCTTGGGTGTTAGGTTTCCAACCTATGAATTGGGGACATAACCACTCAGAACCATAGCACCAGGCACTGCCAAAGAGCTTCTGGGGGCAAAATCCCTGCCCCCCACCTTGAGACTCTATCGTCCCATTTGAGGTTGGTGATGGCTGTCAAACACGGCTGTAAATTCTTTGACGCTCTGTGTATGCGCAGGTGAGGCCTCTGACCTCTCCTCTTGCACGTGGGTGGGCTTGGGGCTACTTCAACCCGTCAAGTATGGTGGAAATAACGCTGCAGAGTTCCCCAGGCTGGCTCGTCGAAGGACATGTAACTTCTTCCTTTGCTCCCTCTGAGAGCCCTCAGCTGCCACATGAGAAGTCCGACTCCCCCGAGCAGCCATGCTGTGAGGAAGCCCGAACCTCATGGAGGGGCCACATGCAGGCGCCCCAGTATACAGCCCCAGCTGAGCCCCACCCCAAGTCACCCCAGTCTGGGCACTAGACATGTGAGTGGAAATGCTCCAGAGGGCTCCGTGCTCAGCTGTTCAGATCTTCCCAGCTGAGACTCAAACATGGCCGAACGGGAGTGACGGATCAGTGCTGTGCCCTGCCCTAATTTCTGACACCCGCGTTCATGGGGATAATGAAATGGTGGTTGTTTTGTGCCACCGAGGTTGGGGTGGCTTGTTCCATGGCAATCGGTTATCGGAACAAGCCTCGCAGCAGGCCAGGGTGACCGGAGCAGGCCCACGCTCTGGCCCTGGCAGAGAGACTGAGACCGGCCCAAATCACACAGAGAGAGATCACACAGAGGACCTGAATTCTACTCGGCCTTGCTTCCGGAATGCTTAGCTGGATGATCGCAACAGTCATGGATGCCCACGGTGGCCTGTCCCCATCAGTTCCAGCTGCTTCTGGCCACAGCACCCTGATTTTCCTGGGGGCAGCCATGCCCCCACCCGATCCTTAGTCCTCGAGCTCAGTGGGGCTGACTCTGCCCCTAAGCAGAGACACATGCCAGGGCAGTGAGGGCCAGCTCCAGGCCTTAGGTTCAAACTCTTGGGGGCAATCAGCGTTTGTTTGCTTGGACCAGAAGAAAAAGAGAGAGGGGAGAGGCTGCCTGAGAATGACACCAACACAGAGGAAGGCAGAGCCAGGACAAAGGGAGAGAGACGCCAAGTTCCGGTGACGGGGCTCCTGGAACCAGCTATGCCTGAAGCTGTTCTACCTCGAGTGACTCTGCTTTAGGCGGCGGCCGGTTTGAGTTGGCTTTCTGTCACTTGCGGCTGAGAGATTCTGGACCAGCCCACCTTCTCTACCCAACAGCAGCCTCCCTTGCTCATCCAGGAGAAGGGTCAGCTGGTGTTGCAGGGGCCCAGGATGTCACGGTTACCCAAACTCAATTCAGCTTGCTGTGTATTGTCGGAGCCCTGGGGGAGGGGGAGAGCCAGGCGTCTCCTCCTTTGGAAGTTTGCTGGCCACTAGCATTGTCATTCCAGCCACTCCTGTCGCCCTAGGTGACCCTGTCACCAAGCCCTGCTTCTTCTCTTTTCTCCCCTGAGCTCACATCATTCCCAGGATCCCGGGCAGGAGGCAGATGGCAGCCTCCCTTTGCCCATTTGGCAGGTGCAGAGAGGTGAGGATGAAGGTGACAGAGCAGAGACTTGAGCCCACGTGCTTTGAGCCGGTTTCTTTTGTGGACACTTGGTCCACAGGACCAGCAAACCCCTCACAACCTCGGCCGTGCACTCACACTGGACATTCTCGGAGCTGCTGTGGGTCCTTAAAAGATTCCAGGTTCCAGGAGAAGGTTCCAGGTGGCGGCAAAACACCTGGCTGTCTGGATTTTGGAAATGCCCAAGGGTCACCGGAAGCTTGGAGGTCACCTTTGCAGGTGGGAGAAGTGCACAAAGCCCAACTGGCCTCAGGTGGTCTCGTAAATTCTGCAGGAGGCAAGGACTCACTCACCTCCCGGGGAAGAGGTTCCTGAGTGTGTGTGCACAGACATGCGTGCACGCGTGAATGCATGTGTGTGCGTATCTAGTGGGGCAGCGAGGTAAGTAAGGGACAGATCCTTTTGCCTCCCGGGGCTCTGGGGTCTCCTCCAGCACCAGGGGCCACAGTGAATCCTGTGCAGGGACAATAATACACTGCAAAACCTTCACAGAAGTGCCAGAGGCTGGGCGACCCTCCCCACCAAGGCTGGCGCTTCCAGCCCTCTGCACTTCCTTTCCGCTCTTGGCTGCTGGAGGTGGGTGCGGGGAGCCGGGCGCTCTCCCTACCCCCTTGCCAGGGTCACCCGCATCCTGTCCAGGCAGCTCCTCTGTCACTCTGCAGCTGAAGGCGTTTTGAGGGGCTGTTTCCACATCAGCATCAGCTGTCCCCACAGCCTCGGAAAGCCCCCTGGGTTTGCCCTGAAAGACCAGATCGAGGTCCGAGTCTTTCCGTGTATCTGGCGGCCACGCGATCCGTGGCCTTTGCTCGGCAGAAGGGCCCCACTTCCCCGGTCCCCTTGCCTCCGCCGTGGCGTCTGGGGTGGGGGGAGCTGGCTGCACCGAGGCAGAAGAACGTCCGTGAAGCAGCCGGATGGCGTCGCCGCGAGGAAACAATTGGGCCACGACAATCAAAGGAAGGTGAAGGATCTTGTCCCAGCTCTTCCTGTTTTTATGCACGGTTGACTCAGATGGGCTCTGATAATCCTGCCAGGAGATGGTCCCCCAGCCGGGCGAGGTGGCCTTCCAGGTCCGGGGGGCTGCGGCTCCACGCCCGTCCACATCTCCTGCTTCTTCCCTCGCCGGGCAGGAGACAGATGGCAAAGGCACACGAGAGGGGTCCCTCTTTGTTAAACCGCAGACCTGGACGGTACCTGACCCATGCAGTACTCTGTAGTGGGGTGGGGACGAGGCAGGTATGCGAGAGCCTCCCTCCCTGCCCTGGGGCTGCCCATAAGGGTGACACACAGGGCGACGATGACAGCTAGACAGGCATGGCAGGGGCTGGAGGAGAAGGGCAGCCTCATTCCAGAGTCCTGGGACACGAGGGGCCCCAGCCTTCTTCCCAGAGTGGAAAACTCCTGACTAATATTCCATCAGGTTTCCCCAGTCTCTGCTTGGACCTCATGGTGGAGGGGAGGGGAGGGTGTCAGGTAAAGACTCCTTGAGATGTCCTGAGCTGCCCGTCTCCCCACTGCTGGACAGCTCACTGTCTCAGAAAGCTCCCCGCACCTCCTGGACCACACGCAGCCCCAGGAGCCCTGAGGCCACCCAACCTCTCTTCTGCACAAATGCCCTTTGATGGTTAAGGGACTTCCCCCACACGGCACCAAAACAGAATTTAGCCATGCTGTAAGTCTGTTTATAACAGCTTTGTTCAAATTTGCCCCAAAGAGGCAGCAACAAAGGCTTCCTTCAGTAGGTGAGTGGATAAATTGTGGTCCATCCGGACAAAGGAATCCTAATTACTAAAAAGCAATAATCTGTTACTCCATGAAAAGCCATGGCGGAAAAGTAAATGCATGTTACCGAGTGGAAGAAGCCACTCTGAAAAGGCCGCACTCTGTGATTCCAACCACGTGACAATCTGGAAAAGGGAAAACTATGGAGATGGTAAAAAGGTCAGTGGCTGCCAGGCGTGGGGGTGAAGGAGGGGTGGATAAATGGGGCACAGAGGATTTTTCGGGCATTGCAGCTACTCTGTGTGAGGTGGTAATCGTGGCATTGTGACATGACGCATTTAGCAAAACCCACAGAATGTGTACTATCACGTGAACCCTAATGGACAGTCTGGACTTTCGTTAATAATACATCAATATGGGTTCATCATTTGTAGCAAATGTACAGCACTCATGGGAGATGCTAACAAAGGGGAAGCTATAGGGTGGAGAGGTGGTGTAAGGGAACTCTCCGTACTTTCCGCTTGATTTTTCTGTAAGCCTAAAACTCCTCGAAGAAATAAAGTCTATTCATTTAGAAAAGGGAATCTGAGCACGTCACACGTCTCGATAACCCCTGTTGCCAAGACCGGTGTCCTTAAGACCCTGGAGAGGAGAAGATTCCCATGGGTTGCTGGGTGTTTGCTAAAATCCCTTTTATGTTAATGTACAGAAACAGAGCAAATGAAATTCAGATGCTTACAAGCCTAAGACAGCCCTCCCACCAAAACGAGTTGACAAGTCAGGTACAGAGCTGCAAAGAGCGATGCAATTCCCACCGACACATCGGTGTGGTGAGTGATGCTTTGCGGATGAGGCGCTGTCTGTAAGGAGAGTGAGCAGCAGCCCACTCCTTGGGGGGCGGTTCTTTGCCCCACCACTCTTTCTGCTTTACGGCTCAGTGAGGTGGGGGGTGTCTTCGCCCACAGCCCGCTGCTGGGTCACGGGTCTCCGGGCGTGGGTGCAGCATTTACCTAGAGGCTCTGTTCCCATCTCCGCTCACGGCCCACCAAGGATCAAGGAGTCTGTCCTGAAGTGAACGTGAAGCTCACTAAGTCATCCTTGGCCCCCGGGTTAGTTTCCGTGGCCTCTGTCCCCAGTGACCACAATCACAGTGACAAACACACATCTATTCTTGTGCAGCCTGGAGGTCAGAAGTCTGACACGGGCCTCACTGGATGAAGTTCAGGTGTGGGCCTTCTCCCTGGAGGCTCAGGGGAGAATCTGTTCCTTGCCTTTTCCGGCTTCTAAAGGCACCTGCATTCCTTGGCTTGTGGCCCCTTCCTCCGTCTTCAAAGCCAGCCACGCATCTCTCTGACCTCTGCTTCTGACCCCCTTGCCTTTCTCTTCCACTTATAAGGACCTCGTGATTCCTTTGGGCCCATCCAGACAGCGCAGGACACCCTCCCCATCGCGAGATCCTGCAAAGTCCTTTTGGCTGTGTAAGGTCACACAGTCTGAGGTTCCAGGGGTCAGGGCATGGCATCTGGGGGGACTTGATTCTTCAGCCCGCAGTCCCCCTTTTCTAACACACATCCCATCAATCAGGAAGTCCTGCTGGCTGCACCCTCTGAGTATGTCAGGCTCCGAGCACCGCCCACCACTGACCTTCAGCGATGCTCGATCGTGTCTCCCCAAGGACGGTCCTGGCCCCCGTGTTGGTCTCTCGGCTTCTCTCATTGCATTTTTCCAATGTGTTCTCAAGCCAGCAGCCAGGCTGATCCCGGGACGATGTGAGGCCAAGTCCTCCAATGGTCCTGGTGTCACTTAGAGTAAAATCAAAAGCCCTTTCAACAGCTGACGAGGCCCAGCACCATCTCCTCACCCTCCTGGTTCCTCTGTTCCTGCCCTCGGGGCCTCCTTGCTGCCGCTCTAATGCACCAGATGCGCTCCTGCCTCAGGGCTTTTGCACCGACTCTCCCCTCCGCCTGGGCATCCTTTCCCAGTGATCTCTACTGGAATCACCATCCCCAGAGCTCTGGGTCACTCCTGCTCTGCTCCCTGAATACTGCATCACTTGTCACTTTCTAACAGACTCCACTGATCGTCTGTTGCCTATAGCCTGGTCTGTGCCCCACCCTACAGGGACTTGGGGCAAGGGTTTTCTCTGCTTCGTTTACTGATGTGGTCCTGGACAAGGGGAGTGCCTGGCCGTAGTGCGTGACCGATAAAAAGATTTGTGGAGCACACGTGGATGAATGAGTGGGGGGTAGCCGAGGCCGCAAGAAGAAAGGAATGGAACACCAAACTGGGTGCCTCTCGGGGCTCTTTGTGTCAGTGGCCCCAGGCAGAGTGGGTAGACACCCCCAGCTGACTGGGAGGGAGGTCAGAATCCCCTCTCCATCTTCTCGCCCCCAGCTTTCCCTGGGCCAGCTCCACTGCTCAGCAGCCTCTTGGAAAAAATGATTTCTTCCTTGCCTCCCTCAGCTGTGTTTACCAAGGGCTGGTCCAGGGTCTTCGGACGCTGGAATGAATAGGCTACTCTTAGAGTTCCCGTTCCAGTTGTGGAGGTGGATTTGCAGAGAAAGGGACGGCATGGTCCTGGCTGCACCGGCTGAGCGCCTAGGTGTTCCAAACACTTCATGGGTGCTATTGCCTTACTCTGCAAATATCTGAGTACTCATCACCTCCTCTGGGTTGTGCCTCTGATCCCGCCACCACCCTCGAGCAGTAACCGAGACTTCGGGTTTCCGCCAGCCCTTCCCTTGTATCTTTCATATCAGCCCTTGCCAGGATGGTGCATTTCTCAGTCTCCTCGCTTGTCTTTTCTGCCAAGCCGGGGGCTCCCGGAGGTCAGGCCCTGGGGTCTTCAATGTCTTGCTGTCTCAAGCAGCTGGCCCACAGCAGGTGCTCAGAAAACGCGGATAAGAAAGCGGACGGCTGGTTGCATAATAAGCCGATAAATGAATGGATCCCAGGGGGAGACCCAGTTTAGGCAAAGTCACAGGGGTAAGCTGGGAGAGGCGGGGCAGAGGGGCTGGGACAGGCCCCCTGCCCAGAGCTCGATGTGGGTTGCGAAGTCTCTCGCCATCAGCCTGGAAACGGAGGTGCACCCGCTGAGTGCCGGCTGTGTGCAGGCATCCGGGGTTCTATCCTCCCAAGACCCCAGTCAGCGGGGTGCTTGGGTGTTTCCACCGAGCAAGAGCGACCCCTAGTAAGGGGTAGAATTGGGTTGCAATGTGGGCGGACCCGGCAGGCCTCAAATGCCCGGCTGAGGCGTCTGGACTCTGTACTGCTCCCCGGGTGCCACCCTGTCTTGGGAAGCAGCTTCTGAGCAGGCCTCAGGGACCCCACCTCACCAGCATTTGGAACCTCTCTGCCCTCAACTGCTTCAAATTCTGCATCCAGATGAATTCTTATCTGGGAGGAAACAAAGATTCACCAGTTCACATTATATCCGGCTGCTACAGGTACTGGGGAGCCATGGAAGGCTTTAGAGCTGAGGAAGAGCTGGGTGAAAGGCCGTCCCTATGAATTTTGGCGAGTCCTTCCTTGGCTTTTCAGGTTCTTTGTCTTCACCGAGCGCCAAATGCCAACTGCTTACACCCCGTGTCCCAAGCGTGGGGAGGCCTGGCAGTCTTGGACCCCCGCCCTCCAGAGGATTCAACTCCAGGACAAAAGGCCATTTGGTGGGGCCCTCAGTGGAACCCGTGTGGACGAGACTGGGGATTTGGGATGGAGATGGGGTGCACGGGGATGGGAATAGAGCAGCTTCACTTCACCCCTGGGGAAGTGGATGAGGGGGGAGGGGCTCGAGGGGGGAGGGGCTCTGTAGACAAAACTCCAGGCCCCTTTGTGACCTGTGCTGGGGTGGAGCATCTCCTCCCTGGGCCAGAAATACCTGACCCTCCCAGGGAGCCGCACCTGGCCCGGCGGGTCCCGGCTGGGTGACCTGGAGAGGGCACCCCATCCCTGGGCCGGAGGCCCCAGGGGGATCATGGCGCGATCACGCTCAGGGGCCCCCAGCCCTGCCCTGTCACACGCTGAGGGTGTCAGGCCCCATAGGCACAGAGGGCCTGGCGGGACGGCCAGCTCCAGCCTGCAGTCTGCTGTCTGCCTGAAGGCCCAGAGCCGCTGGGGTTCTCAGTGAGGACAGCCACCCTCCTTCTTGGTCACGGCTCCTCTACGGAGCAGCCACAGAAACGCTTCATGTTTGATTTTGCAAGCTAGACGCTATCTACCCCTGCCCAGGGGAGGCCACAGCGGGCGGACATCTGTGAGCCTCTCAGAATCGCCACAGCCGCCCCCATGGCCAGAGCGCTTTCCCACTGCCTGGAGCTATTCTTAACAAGCCGAGCCTAGGGCTCCAGGGCTAAAAATACCACCTCAGAAGGCCTGTGGGAAAGCTGCTGGGCTATTTCTGTGGCTCAGTGCTCTTCTCGGGGTCCTGTGTGCTGCCGGGGCACGGAGGGCCTCCACCCCCCGCGCTGCCCAGACCCCCGCTCGGCCCACCTCAGGGCCCTCCTGTCCATGTCAGGGGCCTGGGGTACCCGATGGCAGTGGCCGTCGGTCTCCAGGGGGGTCAGCAGAGCCTGGGAGTCTTGAGCCCCTCATTTCACAGCCAGGGAAACTGGCTCCAAGAAGGAAACGAATTCCCTGAGGTCACAGTGCGGGCTGCCGTGGGGACCCGGCTGTCCTCTCTCGGCGGGTGGCCTGGTCCCGCTCCCCCCACCCCCCAAGGGGCCTTTGGGGGCCGTGAAGGTGGCACTGAGGCTGTAAGTGGCCTGGAGGAAACCTCACTTTCTCACTGCACTGTGAAGTTCATGGGTGATTTCCATGCTTCTGGTCTTGTGCTTTTCCCACAAGCCTTGGGGGAGGCAGGGAGGCAAAGTGGGCTGTGGGCCCATCACGGGGGTGTGAAGACCGAGGCTGGGAGGGGTCGGCTCAAGGTCACAGTGGGGAGGGGCTCAGTGGGGCAGCAGCCAGAGCTCTGGAGACCTAGCCCCACTCCTTATCCCGTCCCGCTCTCCCCACGCGGGGACCCAGTGCCTGCACCGTGCTTACGGGGCCCCTTCTCATGCGGGTCCCCCCCACCAGCTGGAGACCGAGGGCCACTGTGCCTCAGACGGGAGGTCGTTGCTGCTGGGGGTCCAGGTGTGTTGGTTTATAAACCGGCCCCGTACATGGATGGCCAGGAGGGACGGAAGAGGAGGCAGCCACCCAGGACAGGCAGGTGGCAGGTGGGGTAAGCAAGAAACTTACATGTGAAACTTGTCTCAGGTGCCGTAAGACCAGTAGATGGTCGTGTCCACACACCAAGTCTTGGCGTTCATGTAGAGGCCTTAGCGGGCTTCAGTCACGTACTCCAGCCAGATGGTCTCAGTGCCACCTTACTCTTCAAGGCCGCGTCCTTGGAACAGTTCCCGCTGTGGGAATGGTGGGCGGTACGTACATTCCAAGGACAGGGGACGGGTGAGGAGACTCCGATGCCCGGGTCCCGTTGGAGGGTCAGCTGGCGGTCATGTCCTCCTGATTACCTCCCGCATCAGAGGCCTGCGTCCCCCCTGTGTCGGCCCACCGTGGTGGCCACCGTGGGTTCGCACCCATTATCTGTGTGTTCCCAGCGCTGGAGCCCTGATGGGTGAGCACGCTGATCGCCCCGACAGGCTGCACAACGCACCATTGTGCTGGGCCCACTTGGGGCGGGTTCATTAGTGCCTCCGTCCGGGGGCCGCCCAGGGGCCCCGGACAACACCACGGACGGCTCTGTGAAGCTCCCTGGCCTTCCTGCGGGGCTGGACAAAAGCCCCTTCTCTGCGCCCTCCTGCTGCCCTGGGAGAGGCCATGGGTACGATGCCCACCTTGGGGGTTGGAGGGGCAGCTGACAGCTTCCCGGCATGGCCTGCTGCAGCCCAAAAGGCCCGGGCTTGAGGGTCAAAGCGGCTCCAGTGCCCGCTGGCCGGGCCTTGGGGTTGGTTAACCTCTGAATCTCAACACTCACTCCCTCCTGCCCCGATCAAGGGGCCCGGACCCGGACCTCAGCGCGAGGCAAGCCCACGAGGTGCTGCGTGGTCATGCTCATGAAAGCCGTCTCGGCCAGGGGAGCACGGGGTCACGGCGCTCTGTGAAACTCACAAGCAAAGCTTCCTGAGCGAGGGACCAGGCCGGGGAGGGGGAGGGTGGAGGCCCTCACTGTGCTCCAGCATCAGTAGGGAAGGGGGGCCCGGGAAGACCCTCACCTGGGCACTGGGCAGGGGCTGGGGCCCTGTCTGGGAGCCTGAGAGGCTGCGGGCAAACGCCTTCCACGTCCTAGCCTCAGTTTCCTCCCGCAGGGTGCTCTTCTCTGAGGCTCTTCTGTCTGGACCGTCAAAGGGACCTGGGAAGGCAGGGGGCACAGCTGGCTGCCAGGCTGTCTCTGCGGGGAGGGGCCCGGGAGATGGCGGACACCAGAGCTTCTCGGGGCGGGCTCTGACAACATTCCGTCTGACCTGGATTTCTGCCCCGGCTCCCCCTTGGGGTGCACCAGGAGATCTGGCACTGTGACCCATGGGCAGTGGGACCCCAAGAGGAGACCCCAGGGCCAGCACGCGGGGGACGACAGAGGACGAGGCCGACAGTGCCATCATCCTGGCCCTGCCCCGCGTGGGCCTCGACGTCCCACCCTCGAGAGGAGGCCCAGAGAGGTGAGCGGCTTCGCCGAGGGCCGAGGCCGACCCGGGAGGGACGTCTCTGTGCTCAGGACAGCTTGGATGCTGCTCGCTGGGTCCCCGCTCCTTCCAGCGTCCCGCCTGGTCCCTCTCCCGTCCTCTGCTCCTCTGCTGGCCCTTCCCTCCCCCTCCTGTTCTCTGCCCGCTCCAAGGGCCGCACCCAAGCCTCAGGGACACGGCGGCGCTCGGCCTCCAGCATTCCTGCCCTGTTTTCATTCAGGGGACGTCCCCCAAAATACCCAGCCCGCTGGAGGCAGCAGCAGCCTCAGAGGCCCCCTGGGAATGCACTTGAAAGCCTTGGCCGGGCCGGGGCCTCCAGGGCCGCCAAACCAGCGGCTGGCGGGAGGGCGTTCTAGGGACGAGCCGGCGGGGAGGACAGGGGCGGCAGGACAGGCCAGGAGGGAGACCTCAGGAATGCGGCGTCGCGGTGCTGACACTCACACTTTCTTGCTGCCTGGCTCCCCGCTCGCGGGGACAGCGGGGCGGGGCCGGGAGCCCGGGCCAGGGGACACAGCCAGGCGGAGGTCCTGCGGCTGGCTGGGGTCCGGAGCCCTGCCGTGGAGCCCAGGCTTCCCACCCCCGCCCGGGGTCCTTCCGACGGGCCGGAGCAGCCCCCGGCGCCTGCCCCGCAGGCTATGCCCTGCCTTCTTATCCGCAGGGAGCCTTCACAGGATGGCCCGGGAAGGGCAGGTGCTTCTCTGGGCCAGGTGGGCAGCTGGACATCGTGGTGCTGGCTGAACTGGAGCAGAGCTCGGAGGCCGAGGGCGGCGGCCACTGTGGGCCAGCTGTGGCCTGGCTGTCCGGTGGGTGCCCCCCTCCCAGCCACCAGAAGCTAGCCCGGTATCTGGCTCTGAGATGGGCTGAGTGGGGCTGGGGGCACGGGTCCCGTCCCGGGCGGGATCGCTTCCCGAAGCTGTGTCGCCACCCGAGTCACTGGCGGTGACAGTCACATCTTGGGCAGCAGACTTAGGTGACCCAGTGGTTCTCACGGGAGCGACACGCCCGGAGTGAGAGCCCGGACCTCGGCCTGTGAGGCCCGGAGCCACGTTACTCTGCGCAGAACTTTCCTCCTCTCTGGGCCTCAGTTTCCCCACCTGTCACGTGCCTGCCTGTGTGGCTAAGAAATGGGTCCCCGGTGAGGCTCCCGATGCCTCTGGAAACTCAGACGGCTCCACCCTGATGCAGGGGGCCTGGCGAGCTCCACGCTGAGGCTGGGGATGTACGGCAGAGTCTAAAGAGGGGGACCGTAGCACCCTGCGCCCTGCAGGCGGGTCCGGGAGAGCCCGGCAGCTTCAGGGAGGAGAGCGGTCAGCACGTGGCCCCAGAGGGAGACCCCACTGGCCCCGTGGCCCGCTCACAGATGCCAGCTTGCCTCCTGACCTCAAATATTGGCTCTGGCAGGTGGAGGGGTCAGCGGTGCGGGCCGGGCAGCGGGCGCCGGTCAGTCTGTGGCTGAGTCACCTGATGGAGGTGCCGCAGGGGCCGGCCTCCGCCCCCTGTGCTTCCCTGGAGGCAGAGTCTGCTGCAAAAGCCTGTCTGCTTCCCTGCGACCCCCTCCGAGGGTCCCACCTCATCAACAGGGACCTGGGTGAGGGGCGGAGACTCCCCTGGCTCCTCTGGGATAAATATTTGTCAAATGAACGTTACTGAAGTCCAGCCGGTTCAGCGACATCACCGGTCCCAACACCAAGACCCCCCTAGCCCCCAGCTCATTTGTTCTCTCGTCCAGGTAAGCTTGACAGAGGAGCGTGGAGGCTTGGACCCTTATGGGTCTGGGTTATTCCCGGCTGCTTCATGTTCTGGGGGCCCTCAGGAGAGGCCCTTTGCCCCTCTGACCCTCTGTTTCCTCATCTGTGAATGGGCATCCATCATACCGCCTATTTGCTTGGAGGTCATGTAAGATCCTGGGCCCGGCGTGAGCGGCGCCTGGCACAGGGGACCTGCCCGTGAATGCTCCTTTGCGGCCCCTGCCCTTGCTATCCCACAGTTGGCCCAGGACAAGACGGGGGCTCCGGGATTTGGGTACAGCCTTCTTTCTCAAGTCGCTCCCAGTCAGCCACGGGAGATAAGACGTGGACACAAATCCCTGTAAATCGCGCTACAGTAGAAGATTCTTCCCACTCAGAACAGAGGAGCCGGCGGTACCCACGGGCACTGTGGAAGGCTTCACGGAGGAGGTGATCTGGAGGAGGCCGAGTCTGAGGTTCGACCCAGCAGGTCAAGGACAACGAATGCACTGACGGCAGAGGCTGCGGGAGCCCCGGGCCCCGCTCCCGGCCACGCCGCCTCTGGCTCAAGGTCCAGCAACAGTGCCGCCAAAACCACACAGGGCTGGCCTACTTGCGGAGTTGGAGGGTGCCCTCTTCTCTTTTCAGAGATTGCCAGGTCTTTCTTATTGCCTGAAACACTCACATCCCTCACGGTGATGCTTAAAAAGTGTTCCACGGTCAGGAAGGCTCCATGAACATACCTTAGGTAAATACCCCTGGGAGGTTGGAATCAGTAACTTTGTTCTTCAGTTGGGGCAATGGCTAGATCATTCTTTATCTATTGATTTGTTAATATACTGTTGGATTCAGTGGTTCATTCATTCATTCCTCAGCAAGTATGTGCAGAGACTAAAACTCTGCTGGAAATGGTCAAGGAGTAGGTGTTTGGGGCTCTGGCCTGAGGGTGCGGCCCAGGGGCATCGGGAACCCAGCTCTTACTAGCCCCACCTGCACAGACCCTGGGCCCTTGGGACCATTCTCTCCCTTCTCAGAGCCCTGGGGTCCCCATCCCTGGGCAGCTGGACGGGCAGCCTGACACTGGGGGCCACGCCCCAGGGCCCCGCTAGCTCACAGCTAACTAAGGGCCGTCCTGTTGTGAGCATCTGCTTCCTGCTCCGAAGCCTGCAGAGCACAGGTGACACCCCAAGAGGATCCTTCCTCGGAGCCACAACAGGCCTGGGTGGCATCACGCACGTGGGCGCCTGGTGTCCCCTCACTGTGTGCTCGGGAAACTGAGGCCCAGAGAGAGGCAGTGCGGAGCCCGCAGCGCCCCGAGCCCCAGCCCGCCTGTCCCCCGCGGGGCCCTGGCCTCGGCCGCCCCAGACAATGGCCCTTCTTTGAAGCGCCTCAGACAGAGCCCCGGTTTCCGGCCCCAGCCCACCGGGAAGCACCCGCCAGGCAGCTGTCTTCATCTGCTGCCCCGCCAGCCCGGCCGCCCGGGCCTTGGTTTACTGTCAGCTTCCTTGCCAGAAATAAGCTTGAACAAATGCTGTAAACAAATGGAACAATCGCAGACCATCACGCTCGGATTTCTCTCTAATGTGTATAAAATGGGGTGCGGCTAGGGCTGCCTGCTGAGGGCCGAGTCTGCGGCAGCCCAGTCAGGCGAAGCCCCCGCGGGCCTGGCTCTTCCCTGCCTCTGGAACCCCGGGCCCCTGCTCCAAGGCCAGAGACAAGCCCCGGGGCCTCCCGAAGGGCTCCTGGCGAGAGGGAGCCAGGGTGAGAACGCGGGGCCTTCCCACTGAGACGGCTTCTTGCTTCATTTAGCAAACACGGCCCTGGTGCTGACTACGCCCCCGACAAATGTCTGCCTTTTCATCCTCACAAAACCTACGCTCTAGGGACTATCATTATCTCGTCTTATAGAGAAGGAAACGGAGGCACAGAGAGGTTAGGTAACAGGTCCAAGGACACACAGCTACTGAGTGCAGGAGCTGGGATTCCACCCCAGACATGGGCCCCAGAGCACCCGTCTTGCTGGAGGGACGCTTGGGAAGAGGGACCGATGGACAGATGACCCAGACTGCTGATGAACGAATGAAGGGTCCCCCAAACCACGGCCACAAATGGCTGTCCTCCCGCACACGGTCCTGAGGCCAGCAGTGTGTTTGCTGGGACTCAGGTGTGCAGTCAGAACCAAGACTCTCTCTTTCCATGGACCTTGGAGGGGTTTGGGATCTTTGCTGACACCTGGACCTCGGGTTCCAGCCTCCAGGACCGGGAGACAACGTACTTCTCTCTCTCGGCTGTCCGTCTGCGGTACTTTTTGTTACAGCAGCTACAGGGACTAAGACGGTGATTGCCGCGCTCTTTCCAGGAACACCCTGGGTTGAGGGGTGAACCCCTGGATC